>NW_027316056.1:5996127-6003627 GCF_026437365.1 Eucyclogobius newberryi
CGCTCTCTCTCCCCATCTCCCCCCTCCTCCTCTCTCTCCCCCTCGTCCTCTCTCTCTCCCCATCTCCCCCCTCGTCCTCTCAGGTCTAATGGACAATAGGGACGTCCCTGAATCAGCAGAGCGTTATCTCTCGTCCGGCTGCTGCTCTTATCAGATTTCGGAGACACAGAATCGTACAGGTCTATGGGGAAAGTCAGAGGAGCAGACGAAGCCCCTGTGGCCAATCAAACCTGAGACATTTACAGTAGAATACTCCTCCTTAAAGATTCTCATTTTGCGATTGGTCAGCGCTTCCTCAATGCTGGACTAGTTAAAGGAAATGGTTGAGCAGGCTCTATAGCACAGGTTTGATTGCCAGAACGTGTGTGGATGTTCTTCCTGTGTGGAGTTTGTGTGTTCTTCCTGTGTCTGTATTGGTTTCCTTTGGGTGCTCTGACCTTCTGCCTCGGGTTTGCAGAGTATTAATTAACTTCTGTTGCCATAAATAGGCCTAAACTAATTTATTGGTCAGATTTTCACATCCATCCAAGTTAAACGAATCAAATGACAGCAGGAATATCTGTTGGATTACTTCATTAAAAGTGCTACACGGCTCATGTTTGTCACCGCTGAAAAAGACAGACAGACCTGTGTAGCAGGGGCAGACTGGTTGACAAAAGTGGCTAATGATATTTTCCCCTGGGAGTCCTCGCCATTGCAGTGGGTCTTTTTAAATAAGTAATTTGAGTAATTTCATGTACTTTGGTGTGTGTTTGTTTTGTTTTCTTATCTATTTATTTTCTAGACTCTGTTGGTGAGAGTTGTATGATGTCCTTCTATATAATGTGAGCTTGATTCAATTGGTTTGTTATATAAACAGGTTTATATTGGTTTATATAGATTTTTGTATTACTTTTATGATCAGCGCCCATTTTTTGAGATATTAAAACTCCTTTAACTAGATATTTAAGAAAAGATAAGATATTCCTTTATTGTCCACACATGGGGAAATTTCATTGTTTATATATGAAAGATAGATGAGCTTATACATACTCTGGAACCTTCCAGGCAAAGCAAGAACAATGTTATGGGAAAATCAGGTGAAGGACTCTCAACTAGAAAACTTACATAGTGCACCTTAAACATCAAACTGTCTCATTTCACCTGAGGAGCCTAATGTTCTGTGGCCTATAGTCACCCACTCGCCCACTGTTTGAGAACCACTGTTTTAAAACAACTGTAACACACACAATAGAGTACAGCTTTAAATAGGCCTAGTATCTGAGGGCTCTGGCCCGGTTTGGGCCGTTGCTTGAGACGCACATGGGACGGTCTTTAAAATAAATGAACTGAACTGAACTAATCCCACTGAAACTGTTCAGATGGAGAAATGTATTCAATTCAATTCAATTTATTTTTGTAATGCCCAAAATAACAACAACGGTTGCCTCTGAGGGCCACAGTGAAAATGAATCAAGCAATGTCTGTGATGGCGAGGGACGATGTCCCAGAGTCCTCTGTCCTTAGACCCTCCTTCTCCGCCAGGAAAAACTACAAAAAACCTCCTTGGGAAAAAGTAGAAACCTGGAGGAGTTCCAGAGTGAAGGAGAGATCCGACTCTCACAGAGGGAGACTGGAGCTGGTCCCACTCTTCAGGCAGATGAGGGACCGTCTGAGGCGAGCTGGTCCCACTCTTCAGGCAGATGAGGGACCGTCCACACGGGGCAGGGACCACTTCACCAGGAGAGGGACATCTGGGTCCACAGGTCCTGAGGAGTGAGAAAAGGCGGTGAACAGTTTGCAAGTGGAATTAAAAATTAAATACTGTTTGATAGAATAAGTCAGAAGAAGAGGATAGTGCTCAAGCTGTCATACTTCCCCCAGCATAGTTACTCCTAGGGCAGCGTAGCTGAAGCTGTGGGTTTATCTTTCTGTTCCTAACTACTCTGACCATAAGCGATTTCGAAGAGGAACGTTTTAAGCCTGGACTTAAATGAAGAGACTGTGTCAGCATATTTAACATGGGTCGGGAGCTGATTCCATAACACAGGGGCTTGGTAGCTAAACGCTCTACCTCCTACTGTACTTTTAGAGACTCTTGGGACCACCAGCAGGCCGGCATTCTGAGAGCAAAGAGCTCTGTTTGGATGATATGGTTCTATAGCATCTTTGAGGTAGGATGGGGCCATGTCATTTATGGCTTTGTAGGTCAAGAGTAGAATTTTGAATTTGATTCTAAACTCGACGGGGAGCCAGTGAAGAGACTTCAGCACCGGCGTAATGTGCTCTCTTCTTTTTGTTCCTGTTAGTAATCTTGCTGCTGCATTTTGAACCAGTTGAAAGCTTTTTATGGAGCTTTTAGGACACGCTGCAAGCAGGGAGTTACAGTAGTCTAATCTAGTCGTTACAAATGCATGGATAAGTTTTTCGGCATCACTTTTAGGCAGGATTCTTCTGATTTTGGCGATGTTACGCAAATGGAAATAGGCTGTTTTACAAGCTTGATTTATATGAGCTTTAAATGAGAGCTCCTGGTCAAATAAGACTCCAAGGTTTCTTACAGTAGAACTGGAGGCTACACTGACATTGTCCAGTGTGACTATCTGCTCAGATAGAGAGTCTCGTAGATGCTTAGGGCCAAGCACAATGACCTCGGTTTTTTCAGGGTTAAGAAGCAGGTAGTTTAGTGTCATCCAGGTTTTTATCTCCTTCACACAAGTACTAAGTCTGTCTACTTGATCGCTCTGATCAGGTTTCATTGATAAATACAGCTGAGTGTCGTCTGCATAGCAGTGGAAGTTAATGTCATGCTTTCTGATAATGTTGCCTAATGGCAGCATATAAAGAGTAAACAGAATTGGACCGAGTACCGAACCCTGTGGCACACCGTAAATTACTTTAGAGCTTGGTGAGGAGCTCTGGTTTACATTAACAAATTGGAACCTATCAGATAGATAGGATTTAAACCAGCTGAGGGCTGTTCCTCCAACACCTACATCACATTCTAACCTCTGCAGTAGAATGTTGTGGTCGATGGTGTCAAACGCTGCGCTGAGGTCCAACAGAACCAGGATTGAGACCAGTCCATCGTCAGCGGCTAATAACAAATCATTTGTGACTTTAACTAGTGCAGTTTCAGTGCTGTGGTGGGCTCTGAACCCTGACTGGAAAACTTCAAATAAGTTATTGTCCTGCAGGTGGCGACAAAGCTGTTTTACTACAACTTTTTCAAGGATTTTAGAGACGAAGGGAAGATTTGAAATAGGTCTGTAGTTTACCAATAGGTCGGGATCTAGATTAGGCTTTTTCAGAAGAGGTTTAATGACTGCATGTTTGAAGGACTGTGGAACATAGCCACTTTGGAGTGAAGTATTTATTATATTAAGAATAGGGTCTATAATTAGGGGGAGAATGTCTTTGAGGAGTCTGCTTGGAATGGGGTCTAGGACACAAGTTGAGCTTTTAGAGGACATAATGGCTGAAGTTATCTCTGCTTGATCAACAGCTGTGAACCTTTCTAGGTTTACAGGTGGATTTATATGGGACGTTAGATTTACAGCTTGGGCTAGTTCAGGGCTAATAGCGGGGGTAATTTCATCTAATTTATCTCTGATTGTTTTTATTTTATTGTGACAAAATAAGAGGAAATCATCAGAGCTGAGAGAAGCTGGGATTGAGGGCTCTACTGCACTGTGACAGTTTGTTAGCCTAGCTACAGTGCTGAAAAGGAATTTAGTGTTACTTTTTTGACTTGACTCATGGTCAAGTCGACAAATTGATCACTTACACTGGGACTAAAACTGTTCTCAGCAGGATCACATGACATGATCACATGACATGATCACATGACATGATCACATGACATGATCACATGACTTGATCACATGACATGTCACTGAATATTGGCTCTATTATTTCTTTGAATTTTGAGGAAGATTTTTCAGATATCGTCCTTTTCATTATAACTTTATTCTGTGGGGCTGGATGATCTTTAAGAATAAACTGAAAGGTAATTAGGAAATTATCTGACAATATAGGGTTTTGAGGGAGGACAATGAGGTCACTAATCTCTATTCCATATGTTAGGACAAGACAAGTCTAACAAGAAGCTGAAGGCATTACTGAGAGCGTCATCACTCACGTTCACGTGGATATTAAAGTCACCAGCTATAACTATTTTATCCCAGGCTAGCACTAAGTTTGAGTGTGAGATCACTGCCACACCACCACCTCGGCCTGTGCTCCTGGAGGTCTGAAAGTTAACATGGGTGGGTGGGGTGGACTCATTTAGTCTGACGTAGTCGTCTTGTTGAAGCCACGTTTCAGTTAGAGCTGAAGATCTTTGTTATAGTCACTAATTAATTCATTAACTAAAAGCGATTTGGAGGAAATTGCTCTAATGTTTAGCAGTCCACATTTTACGTGTTTATTCATTTGTGTATTTGTGTCATTTGTGATTGTTATTTTCCTTAAGTTATTTGGTCTGACACCTGAAATATGTGACTTTTTGGCATTTGTACGAGGGACACGAGGGACACACACAGTCTCTATCTGTCTTGAATCTGAACACTTCAAATCTGCCTGATCCTGTGACATTTGACCGATGGGACATCCTGTCCGCCACAGGTCTCTAGTCGGGGCCGACACAGCTAAGGCAGGGACCGAGGGGGCCCAGCGGCGGTGCTCGCCTCCTCTACAGCTCGGCCTACACCGGCCCATTTACCCATCAACCCACTGGGAAATATCCTCGTATGCCCATCCACCCTTGCCTGTCACTCACTAAATAACATATACATTTCCACGTGTTTAGTTTATTTTCACGCGTGCAGCTTAGAGGGAACAGTGGTCATGAGTAAACATACACAGTACTTACTACTTATTACACAGTCATGCAACAAATCATATTTTTTATAAAAGGTCATATTTAAGTTTAAAACGTAAGTTACATTAATATTTGTATCAAATCGGACTGTTCCTGGTTTTATGTTTTATTTTATGTTAATGCTGATAACACGTGAACTAACCCAAACCATTGTCCTAACCTTAACTGTTCCTAAATGTAACCAGACTCAAACACTTTCTCTTTGGATCCAGGACTTCCATGAAATTAAGACTGTGGGACTGAATACACAAAACAGGAAAAGATAATGTTTGCAATAATACAAACAAATAAAAATGAATAATCTTTAAATAGGAACGATGGTCTGTTCTTCAGGCCACGTTTGCAGAAACCATGCTAATGAGGCTCTTGACCGCTCTGTAGAGATGGCCGGATCTTAATATGCCTCAATGACCAGAGTTAAACAACTGAAAGTTTAGGTGAATCAGTGACATTGTGTAAACGGGTTCAGGTTCCTTGATGTGAGGCCATTGTGGAGGTAGAAAAGAGCCGTATAAATGTCACCATTCATTGTCTGTAACGACTGGTTTTCCTTCCTGTGTCCTCAGTGCTGAAGCTGCTGAAGATGGCGACGGGGATGAGAGCGCTGCTGGACACTGTGGTGCAAGCCCTGCCTCAGGTCAAAACCAGACAAACACCACTACACTCTTAGTACAGGTAGTATTAGTAGTAGTAGTTGTATCTGCACTTTACCCAGCACCTTCTGCACAGACGCAGGGCACAGGTGAGCTCCTCTTCTCACAAGGACGTGCTCTTCATTAACATTTGCAGTGATGAATGGGCCCCATCAATACGATCTCCACTGTGGAAGAACGACCTTTAGGGCCAGTGAAATGCAATGAAAAGTACAACTGGAAAGTGTGGCCAAAGTAGAAAGTACAGTATTAGTGTTTTATATATTCATTCATTCCCGGGACAGTACATATTAATACAAATGTCTTAAAATATACCAGAATTTCCCCAAACCCTATTTTACATCTGGAGTCCTATGACAGCAGTTACAGTCGGCCTAAAACAGGGAATTAAAAAGACAAGCAAGCATTTTACATACTTTTAGACTTTAGAAAAGGGTTTAAGCAACATGAAAAACCTGAAAGAAGAGTTCTAATTCATTTTAAACTCTTTACAGCTCCACATGTATCGCTCACTTACTTCATGTGTTCCCAGCATCCAAGATATTCACCACGATGAGTTTAAAAGGACTTTTCACGACTGTTTTTACCGTCACAGTAAAGCTAACAAACATTAGCATGCTAACGGCACACTTCCTGCTTCTCCTAGAATAAAACACTATATTTAATGCAGAGAAAGTGCTGTGGTCTCATTTTCACTTGAACAAATGCTTTTACAATGTATCTGTACTGGGGTAAAAACAGATTGTACTTTATGACATGCAGAAATATTGGCCTATTTTGCAAGATCAACTTCATGACACGATCGCTTAGGGACGTAGGATGTGACAAGTCCTTTTTATAGATGAACATTTCCAAAACCAAAGACATAGATATAGACATAGATTTTAGGAAACTCCCTAGGACTAAGGAACTCACCTGCATAAAGGGTCAGACAGTGGAGTGTGTCGATCATTATAAGTATCATCGATAAGAAATTAAAGTTTGAGGCAAACTGTGAAGCCGTGTACAAAAAGGGGAACCAGCGTTTGCATTGCCTGAGGAAACTGTCCTCCTCCCACATAGACAGAAAGATGCTCACCATGTTCTACCGCTGCTTTATTGAATCGGTCATCTCCTTCAGCCTGATGTCTTGGTTCAGCAACCTACCCCTAAAAAATAAGAACCCCCTCAACCAAATTGTGAGGTGGGCTAGTAGGCTGATTGGAGAGCCACAGCTGAACCCAGAATCCCTCCTCACTAGACAGCTACAGAGGCGAGTGGGCCCATCTTAGAAGACGGATCCCATCCACTAAATGGTGAATTTCAGCTTCTTCCATCAGGCCGCAGGTGCATAATGCAGGTGCATAATGCAGGTGCATAACGCAGGTGCATAACGCAGGTGCATAACGCAGGTGCATAACGCAGGTGCATAACGCAGGTGCATAAGGCAGGTGCATAAGGCAGGTGCATAACGCAGGTGCATAACGCAGGTGCATAATGCAGGTGCATAACGCAGGTACATAAGGCAGGTGTATAACACAGGTGCATAACGCAGGTGCATAATGCAGGTGCATAACGCAGGTACATAAGGCAGGTGTATAACGCAGGTACATAACGCAGGTGCATAACGCAGGTGCATAACGCAGGTGCATAATGCAGGTGCATAACGCAGGTACATAAGGCAGGTGTATAACGCAGGTGCATAACGCAGGTGCATAAGGCAGGTGCATAAGGCAGGTACATAACGCAGGTGCATAACGCAGGTGCATAACGCAGGTGCATAACGCAGGTGCATAACGCAGTTGCATAACGCAGGTGCATAACGCAGGTGCATAACGCAGGTGCATAACGCAGGTGCATAACGCAGGTGCATAACGCAGGTGCATAACGCAGTTGCATAACGCAGGTGCATAACGCAGGTGCATAACGCAGGTGCATAACGCAGGTGCATAACGCAGATGCATAACGCAGGTGCATAACGCAGGTGCATAACGCAGGTGCATAACG
>NW_027316056.1:6008627-6033627 GCF_026437365.1 Eucyclogobius newberryi
TACAGCCTCTTAGCGTGGTTTCTCTATTGAATTCACCTTTATTTGTTTTGCACAGAGAGCTCACTTTCAGCCCGGGGTGACCGGACTAAACCAGCCCTCATCTGTTTAAAATAAGAACTGCACATCACAGCAGTCAGATAAATGTGACTTTTGTGTTCACGCTAAAGTCACTTTGCAAACAATGAAATGGGTCGTATTAAAAAATAAAACAGAGTGGGGCTGTTCACACTGTCCCAGGTCACATTTGGGCAAAAAAATCACCTCCAACCTGCAGTTTGAACATAGCTTTAACATTAGATTCACAAATTCAAATAAATGTGCAGCCTAAAATGACAGCAAATGTAAAGAATGTGTTCTCAGACCTTTTAAAAGGTGGTTTGTTTGGAAAAGAACAGATATGTATTAACTGTGTTGTTGTGTGCAGTGTGTAATGCAGATTATCCGTGTGAGGGCATGAGTCGCCACGCCACCTTCGAGAACTTCGGCATGGCTTTTCTCACTCTGTTCCAAGTGTCTACCGGAGACAACTGGAACGGCATCATGAAGGTACGACTTTAGGCTCATTATGTTCTTTACCTGTTCTACGACGCAGGCTGAATAGATCCTGGATGAGCTTCTCTTCACTGGACTGACACAGACATCTCTGGATTACAGAAACAGGGTCACAACTCGCTCAAGATTAGCTCCAGACCGACCAATCAGAGCAATGGAGAAGGAAGACCTGCATACTTCAAACATCAGTGTGTGTGACCAACAGCCACAAGAGTTACATCACAGAGAAAGTTCATTTACATTTCTTTCATCCAGGGCCGGCCCCAGCACATTTGGTGCCCTAGGCGAGCTACTCCCCTGGCGCAGTTTAACATTTAGACCTATTGATTGTCTCACATAAGTTGGTCTCTCCAGACAGTGGTAGATGATAATTTTAAATATCACTTCAGGTGGTTAAATGTTGGACCAGGTTTGCCTTGGGGTCCCTGCCCCAATGGTCCCTTTCTCTGCTCCACCCCTGCATCAGCTGTAGATCTACTGCATGAGCCTTCAGTTTGACTGGACTGTGCAGAGGAAACGCTACAGGAGCACAAACTCCTGTAGCGTTTCAGTGACACAAAGCACCATAAACGCACTTTTTTTCCTGCTCTCTCTGTCAGGTCTTCTCCCTCAAGCACAGCTCCAGCAGCTCAGGGGCCAAAGCAACGGAAGAGTGGCCTGAACCATTTTGAGAGAGGGGGGAAGGGCCCCATACGCTGTATTGAATGGCCCATTTTGCTAACCTTACCAGCAAGAGGAATTCTTGTGATTTTTCTGAGTTCACAGACTCTTGAGAAATCATCTTGTTAGGCTCCTGCTGATCTGTTTGCAGTCCGCAACCAGTGGTGAACGGGCCAATCACATGGCATTTAGGGCCACAGGTGGGACTAGAACCAATCACAGAGCAGCATTGTGGTTTGGGCAGAAGTCAAAACAACTTGAACTAAAACAATATGGCGGCGCTGACGGCCGTACTTTATCCCATTTGAGGAGGAACATGGACACAATGGCACTTTGTACTTTTGTGGATGAGAAAGAGAACTGTGCTTTTCTGAACTCTGGATTGAACACAATTTAGATTGTTCTGCTTCTTCTGCTCTTGTGACGCTTCGACCAATCAGCATTAAGTATTTTTTAATGTCCTGAAAGCTTTCAGCGAGAGACTTCCCAGATGGATTCATGTGAAGGACTCAGAGTGAGACACAGATCAGTCTGACAAGAGCCAGGTTTGCCATTTGCAGAAAAGTGTTCTGATCTTTCTGAGTCCTTTTCAGCCCTGGGCGTTCACACTGCAGCATCAAAGCGTCCAGTTTTCATTCAAAGTCTATGTGGATCATGTGTTTTTGCAGTGCATTTTGAGCGTCTGAGCGGCGTACCTCCACATTTCATTATCCATTAAGAAGGACCAAAACAAACCCTGCACTGCTAAAATATCATCCAGAGGCAGCTCTTTGGGCAAATGATGTTATTCACTAAACTCTGCAGTATGAATCTGCATCTACACAAGAGGCTTTATCAGCACAGAAGAAATACAAGTTCAGGACCTCAGAGTGCCGTGCATCTCCATCTTGAAGCCTCTAATCACTCGTTTGAAGACGGTGAGGTGAAGGTTTTAAGCAGGAGAAAAGATGGTTAGAAAGAGGAGTTAAGGAAGCTATTTTTGTTAAAAAAGAAAGACCTTCTTTAAACAGAAATGGAGGGCTAAGATTCAACCTTCCTGTAGTCTACAATGGTATACTGAACCCCTGGAGAGGCAGAGGACCAGGACCAGGACATTTAGATGCTAATCAGGTATTCAGGGTGGTTGAGCCAGGGCCTCACAAAGACAAAGAGGATTCTAATAGTCCATTAAGATTCTGAATAGGCTCGGTAGATACAAGGGGGAGTTTCTGTTCAAACAAACAACTCTTTCTACTTCAGGAAGGCTCCTCCCAATGGGCGGGTCTTACCACAGAACAGTATTAATATCGGAGTTCTCGATCTAAATTCTTTTATTGACAATGACTCTTGGATGAGAGTCAAAACGTCTATTTTTTCTAACTGAGTCCAGATGATACAACTGAAGCTTTTTCTACTCTGCAGTATTTGGTGGATCCAGACCGAGCCAATCACCTCTGCTGTTTCATTTTATACAGCAAACAAACAAACGCCACTCTCTCAACCGGTTCTGCCATCAGCAAAAGAGCAACCACACCGGGAAACACAACTCCTCCTCCACGGCACGGACACTTCGACCTGCGTCCAAAGCGTCTGCCTTCAAACGTACAGCGGTCCAGATTTGTGCACCGTGGTCTGAAAGCACCATAAGATTCAGGGCCTGTTGCCATAGAGATTGCCCCAATAGAAAGTGAACCAGATTTTGTTTACCTCCCTGACCCTCTAACCCAGTGGTACAAAGGCTTTACAGATGGACGGCAGACGAATGAGGAGGTGTATTTTGTATTTATCTATTTTACAGTTACATAAAGCTTGAGGGCAAAGATGCAAGGGCATATTATACTGTGAAAGGGAATCTCTGAAGTCCTTAAGTGAGTGATGGATGATGTTTAGAATGCTTGATGATAAACAGGAAATTGTGCTGTGATTGGCTGAAAGAAAAATAGAAAATACACTTGTGCCACAGCTTCATTTGAACTAAAAGGGAAAAGTGCATAGGAAAAAAGGCCTGCAATGAATTAGTGGATTTTGAACTTGGCAAACAATGTGTTTGTATTATTATTATTATTATTATTATTATTATTAGGCCCGAGCGCCACAAGCTGGCGAGAGGCCTATTAGTCTCGTAAGGCCGTGCGAAGCACGGCTACGAAATCGAGCGCGAAGCGCTCGCCCACTTCCAAACACTCACTAACGCACTCCTCCACTCATGCACGCCCCGTGCATACTAATTAGTTGTAGGAAAATGGAACATTACCGTTGTAAACGGGCGAAGCCCTTGCAAAAGTTCGCACTAAACGAGCACTTTACATTGGGATGACGACCGCGAAGCGGTCGTCATCCCCATATAAAGCACTCATTTGCGCTAAGTAGCTCACGAATACGTTCCCCATCTCTTGCATGTTCCGTGCATATAAGCATGTAATGCAAAAATTGAACATTATTACTGTATAGAGGGCCAAAAACACAAAGTGGGCGGAGCCCACTCAAAATTATCGAAAGTACCCGTCAGTGACCAGGGACCCACACCATGAGGTAGGAAAGCGCGAGCGCTTTCCGAAAATGTATAGTTTATGATATTTGAAAAATGGGAAACATTGTTTTCGCATCGGAATATTTATGATACATATTAGGTACACTTAAATGACTAAAAAGTAGGTTTGGTGGGTTCAAGGCCCTTCATTGTCGCTTGCAGGTGTAACTGGCTCTTGGGGTCAGCTGTGAGCTGTTGTCCTGGTGTTTACCAGAGGAATATCTGACCCATGTCCCTCGCACATAACACATACGTGATGGGTGGTGGCCTGAACGGCCGATGGCACAGATTAGCAGCCCCCAGCAGGGCGGAGGTCCTATTGCTTCCGTTGCAACTGTCTGACCAAACATGCGGGCACAGCCCGCATGTTTGGTACCCTGTCGCCCCTGGCAAGTACAGTGAACTAACCCATGCCGAAGGCATGGATCATGCATACTTACTCCTGCTATGACAGAAATAGTCAAGAATGAGTGAATGGGCTACGCCCATTCACTCATTGTTGACAACAGCAGCGCGAAGCGCTGCATTCCTCCAAAAACCCTCCTGGCATCGTCCCGTATGCAAAAATCCATGCCGCAGGCTTGGGCCATGCTTGTATCTGCTCAAATCAATGGAAGTCTATAGGGAGAGGGCGGGGCATCCCGACGGAATAGGGAGTGACGAGCGCGTAAGCGCTCGTAATGATGATTCCACCCCATGGCGGCATGGGGAAGGCTTAGAGCTTTCAAACGATGTATAATTTGTTGTTATAGTGGAAACGGCTATATTATTTTTGCTAAAAATATTATTATTTTTATTTTTATTATTTTTCTTGTTCTTCTTCAGCGCTTTGAGCTCTAATTTGACCCCCTGAACATGCTCAAAAACTCACGTAGCGATGACAGAAACATCCCATGTTATCCTTATGGGAAAATCGCAAAATCGCTCAAATCACCACATTTTTACACTTCACACTTTAACAAACTCCTCCTAGGGCGATTGCCCGATCAAGCTCATTTTCATCTACACAAGCGGGGCATCAAAAGTTATCCATATTTTGATTCTAAGTGTTACGGTCTCTTTGCGGCGGAGCAGCACATTTGACTGACACTTGTGTTCATTTGCACTGGATTGGCCATGTCCAATAACAAGGGCGCCTTCTTTCTGTCATAATTGTTATGGCGTTGCCGTAGAGATGACCGAAACCTCCCATATTATTTCAATGGGGAAATCGCCAGAACATGTTTACACTTTAGACTTTCACAAACTCCTCCCCCTCAGGGCGTTAGCCCTATTAACCTGAAATTTGGTGAGACTCATCTTCAGGGGTGGACCATCAAGTTATTCACATTTTTATTCAAAGAGTCACGGTGTCTGTGCGGCAAAGCCGCACATTGTGCCAAGAATATAAAAATAAAATTGCTTTTTGATGGTAAAACAAAGGGGAGAAGATGTGACAGCGTCACAGATTCAGCAGTAGGCGTAATAAAAGGACAATTGGGGCGCGTTAGCGCCCCCTCCTCTTGCGGTGTGGCGGCGGCGTGGCGAGGGCCGATCATTGCCGCTTGCGGCTATATTTTTTCTTGCTCTTCTGCTTTTTGAGCTCTAATTTGACCCCCTGAACATGCTCAAAAACTCATCAAACTTTGCCCAAAATTCAGAATCGGCGAAAAATTTGATTTTTTCTGGGCCATTTTTTTTATGTTAAAAAATGGCGCAACAGCGCCACCGACAAAAGTCAAAATACATTGCGCCTATGGGAGACGCCCCGAGGTCAACTTTGTCATAGAGCTACGAAATTCGGGACACGCATTCCTCTCTTGAGGACAAAAAAATATATTATTGTGGCCACGCCCCCAGACTTACCCTATGCCCGCCATCTTCCTTTGAAAATGAAAACAAGCTGAGTTAGCCATTTTGTTCACGTCAAACTTTGACGAACTCCTCCTAGTGCGTTTTGCCCACCGACTTCAAAATCGGCGTACGTCCTCTGGACAAGTGGGGCATCTAAAGTTATCCAAATTTTTGGTATACCTTTTACGGTCTGTGTGCGGCGCAGCCGCAAAGTTGGACCACTTATTTTGGGATATTGCTAATCTAAAAATTGCTCCCATTTGATCATCGTCGTAGCGATGACAGAAACCTCCCATGTTATCCCTATGGGAAAACGGCAAAATCTCTCAAATATCCAATTGGATAAAGTTATCCAATTTTTTGAGATACCTTTTACGGTCTGTGTGCGGCGCAGCCGCAAAGTTGGACAACTTATTTTGGAATATTGCAGGTCTAAAAATTGCTCCCATTTGATCAAAACCAGTCCGATTAGGACCAAATTTGAATCAGTTGTTAAACTTTCTAGTTTGGACCAGTTTAGGCAGACAAAATTGAAATGGCCGTGATAGCGCCCCCTACAGAGTGACCTTTAAATTAACATTGAAGGTCAAAAATTAGTTTTACCAAAATGTTCTAAACTTTACCCAAGATTCTATTTTGGCGTCCCGATCAAAAAAGCCAATCAGACAAATGCCTTATTTTTTACGGCGTAGTCGTAGCGATGACAGAAACCTCCCATGTTATCCCTATGGGAAAACCGCAAAATCTCTCAAATATCCACATTTTTATGTTTCACACTTTAACGAACTCCTCCTAGTGCGTTTTGCCCACGAACCTCAAAATTGGTGTACGTCCTCTAGACAAGTGGGGCATCTAAAGTTATCCAAATTTTAAGGATAACTTTTACGGTCTCTGTGCGACGGAGCCGCAAACGTATCCCAGAATTCTGACTATTTGGCTTTCAGAGTGGCCTATAAACAATAGAGTTTTTCCAAATGACATGATATTTTGAACAAAATTCTAATTTGCCATCCTGATCATAAAAGTATGAGAGCCAAAGTCATATTTTGTACGGCGTAACCGTAGCGTTGACAGAAACATCCCATGTTATCCTTATGGGAAAATTGCAGAATCGCTCAAATCACCACATTTTTACGCTTCACACTTTAACAAACTCCTCCTAGGGCGATTGTCCGATCAAACTCATATTTGGGGAAAATCATCTACACAAGCGGGGCATCAAAAGGTATCCATATTTTGATTCTAAGTGCTACGGTCTCTGTGTGGCGGACCCGCAAATATATGTCAGAAATGGGAAAACAGTGAAATCTCTAAAATGACCACATTTTTACGCTTCACACTTTAACAAACTCCTCCTAGGGCGATTGCCCGATCAAGCTCATATTTGGGGAAAATCATCTACACAAACGGGGCATCAAAAGTTAGTCATATTTTGATTTTAAGTGGTACGGTCTCTGTGCCGTGGAGCTGCAAATATACTGTCACAAATGGGAAAACGCCAAATCTTTGAAATGTTCAAATTTATGCTTCACACTTTAACAAACTCCTCCGTGGGCAATAGCTCGATCAAGCTTTACTTTGGGAATATGATCTACACAAGCGGGGCATCAAAAGTTATCCATATTTATATTCTAAGTGCAACGGTCTCTGTGCGGCGGAGCAGCAAATTTGACTGACACTTGTGTTCATTTCCACTGGATTGGCCATGTCCAATGTGTCGCCGTCTGTCAAGTTCTTTTTTAATTCAACACACAATAAGGGCGCCATCTTTATCAAGTCGAAAGCGCAGAGTCGGAAGGCCGGCGGCCCGCGAGGGCCGTTGGATGCCGCTTGCGGCTTTATTATTCTTTCTTCTTTCTTCTTCTCGGGACCAACCCCCCTATTTTTCACCCAGTGAACATTGACGAAAAGTCACAAAAATGTTCACACTTCTAAAAATCGTGCCTCTCTACATTCTGGCTATTTCCCTTTTCTAAAACAAAAAAAATTGGCGCGTCAGCGCCCCCAAATGTACCAAAAATGCATTGAGAGATGGGAAATGACCCAAAATAAATCTGATCGTAGAATCATGAAATTTGGCGCAGAGGTAGATGGTGACAAGAGAAGTAAAAAATATTATTACGGCAACGCCGTCCGCCCAACCAAATGTCGGCCATATTGCTTCAAAAATGGCTAAACATGACTTCGGAGTTTTTCCAAACGTCGTACTTTTACAAACTCCTCCCAGGGCGTTGGCCCTAAAAAGCTGAAATTTGGTGAAAATGCTACTGAGGAGTGGGACATCAAAATTTATCCAAATTACATTGATACCTCTCACGGTCTCTGTGCGGGGAAGCCGCAAACTGTAGCTAGAATTTCAGAAATCTCCCATATTTAAAATTTCTGCCGTTTGCGCAGATAAAGTCCGAATTGCGTCAAATTAGAATCAGTTGTTAAACTCTTTGCCCTAAACCTACTTGAAGTGAAATAAATTCATTTGGCGCCACAGCGCCCCCTACAGATTTTATATGGAGGTTAAATGTTTAGTTTTGCGAAATTATATGAAATTTGACACACAACTCAATTTTGGCATCCCCATCAAAAAAGTCAATGAGACCCATGTCATAATTGTTATGGCGTTGCCGTAACGATGACCGAAACCTTTCATGTTATTCCAATGGGGAAATCTTCAGAACATGTTTACACTTTATACTTTCACAAACTCCTCCCAGGGTGTTAGACATATTAACCTGAAATTTTGTGAGACTCATCTTCAGGACCATCAAAAGTTATCCACATTTTCATTCAAAGAGTCACGGTGTCTGTGCGGCAAAGCTGCACATTTTGCCAAGAATTCAAAATAAAATAGCTTTTTGATGGTAAAACAAAGGGGAGAAGATGTGACAGCGTCACAGATTCAGCAGAAGGCGTAATAAAAGGACAATTGGGGCGCGTTAGCGCCCCCTCCTCTTGCGGGGTGGCGGCGGTGTGGCGGCGGCGTGGCGAGGGCCGATCATTGCCGCTTGCGGCTATATTTGTTATTGTTATTATTATGTGCTTCAGACTTTTGAACCAGGCAGATACGGCAAATGCAAACTGATGAGCATGTGTGTGAGTCTGTTTACTGTCCTGATGATGATGACCAATTACTACATGAGTCATCATTCCAATAATTAATTAGTCATGATTAGCTGGATTACTCTTGCTTTGTGGCTAATTGGCTGAAATGCTGAGCAGTTTTTAAATGTTTTCATTTACATGTTCAACTTTTAACGTGATATTGTATTATCACGTTAAATCATCACGTTTAGACCAACTACAAAGAGCGACTTGGGGGATCAAGGACTGTTAGAATGAGTAATAATGTCTTCACATTCTAGAATTTGATGATGTCATAATCTCAGATGTTTTTGACAGAAACGTTGAACCATATCCTTATTAGTTTGGGATTTGCTCCACTGTATAATAATGTCATAATAATCTTGTCTTAAAGTCCTTTAACTGACGACAATCACGTTTTTGGAGTCGAATGACAGCACCACTTTCTGCAGCTATTATGAGAAAAAAATATTTCACTTTTGTTTATTTCTACTGACAGTGAACTGTGTTCCTTTGTATTCATGCCCAGTAATGACAGAGATATGAACCATAAACCAGGTCAACAAATCTACAATATGATGCTGCTCCAGCTGCATAAAGCTTTATCTAGTTATCTAGAATAATATATAACAATAATATATAAGAATATCTAGCTGATTCTGAAATAATACGTTTTTATATCAATAGACTTTTACACCAAATGTTGCAGAAAATGTTCCAGAGGAAATACTTGAAATGGGCTGTGTCATCACCATGACAACAGAGAGGAGTAAAAGGCCAATTCATAGAAACTATGAATAAACAAGAAACTTAGGTTTGTCCTTTCACTTAAAGCTACAAGAAGACATTTCATATACAACCATAATCATATGGCTGATAGTGTATTTTTTAAGTATTACTTTCACAAAAATGTTATATATTTACGATTAACCACGCCCTTTTTGGGCCAATCACCAATCACAGCACAACTGTCTGACAGCCCTGCAAGAACAAAGTTCTGCTCGTCTGATGCAACAAGAACAAGGTTCTTACAGCTCCAGGTAGTTCTGCGAGAAGAAAGAACTGCAGAACTGACAGAATTTGATTGACTAAAATCAACACTGACATTGAAACTCAATTTCCTGCTTCTCTAACTTCTTCCTATCCTCTTGTCTCCTCTCCTCCCTCTGTCTGCTCCAGGACACCCTGAGAGAGTGCCCGCCCGACCACCCCAGCTCAGACACCGACTGCCACGCGGGTCTGCAGTTCATCTCTCCTCTCTACTTCGTCTCGTTCGTGCTCACGGCCCAGTTTGTGCTCATAAACGTGGTGGTGGCTGTTCTCATGAAACACC
The DNA here is from genome assembly GCF_026437365.1 of Eucyclogobius newberryi. Taxonomy (NCBI): domain Eukaryota; kingdom Metazoa; phylum Chordata; class Actinopteri; order Gobiiformes; family Gobiidae; genus Eucyclogobius; species Eucyclogobius newberryi. The sequence goes on from NW_027316056.1 coordinate 6,018,593, forward strand.
TGGATGACTCCAACAAAGAGGCGCAGGAGGACGCCGAGATGGACGCCGAGATCGAGCTGGAGCTGGCGCAGGGCGGGCTGTGTTGCATGATGGGAAACATCGGAGCGATCGCTGGGGCTACAGCGGCGGCAGGAGGGGCCGCAGCGGGGGGAGCGGCCGGAGCTGTGGCTGTAGCGGCGACTGTGGGGCCACCAGGGGGAGCTGTGATGATGAGGGACGGAGGAGCAGGACATGAAGCAATCTCACATCATCACCATCGCTGTCGGCTGTACTCACCTGCTCAGGTAGGTCACAGCTGTGAACACTGTGTACATCTCATTTGCATTCTATGATACACAAAATATGTGTTGACAAAGAGACAAATGAGGAAAAGCTTCAGCCAGATCTGTCAGTTTTCTTCAAAGCGGCTGTGACACTTCAGCAAAGTGAGAAGCAAATAAATAACGGAAACTCAAGAACTGGAAAAGAAGTTAGAGAGGAAAGAATCATAGATTCTCACATTTGTTCAATTAAAGGGGCTCTCATCAAGCTCAGAGTTTAATACCATATTATGGAACATTCCAGGCAAAGCAATAACATCTCCATGAGACAAGCAGGTTGCGGACCCTCACCAGAGGGTTACATTGTGGCTGAGCCTGGTCTGCAGAAAACTATTGCAGTGAGTTTAAGTTGCTGTTTGAATTGAATCATGTGAATGTGGGATGTTCTGTGATATAACAGCTCACATGTCCCTCGGCCCCTGCTCTGATGGAACCGCTCAGAATGAGCAGGAGATGTGATTGTATCTGATCAGATGAGCCAAGATTGTCACCAAACTTATGAAAATTCATCCAGACAAAGCTGTGGCCTGGTGGTGAGTTCAAATGTTTGGGGAAAATGACACTCGGTCCCCCAGAACATATAGTGCACCTTTAAAGAAGACATCTTATGCTTTTCCAGATACTTAATATTGAACATTATTTGACCTTCTGTTCATTGTAAACCACGATATTATTCTAAGCTGCTTAATAATAGAAAGGTAAAGTGTCTGGTCCGGAGGGACGGTCTGCTGTGATTGGTCATTCAAAGTGATGAAGTTAAGGGTCATGGGTAAGGGTTAGGTCAGGGTTTAGGTTAGGTAAATACAAGTACGCAGCAGAGGCTTATAAAAAAGAAATGTAATACCTATTATTTGGGGGCCCTAAGCAGAAATGCTCAGTGGTGCCCCCAATCCTCTAAAGGTGACTATTTCTAAAGTATTTATTTCAAAGATATACAACATTTCATATACAGTATATTGCATATGTGTGTTTCCTGGTGCATTCTAAATGTAATATTATTAGCAACTCGTTACTCATTACTTATCATGAGGCAGTCCCTAAATGTCCCTGCTCCGCCCCTGCTCCAGCTCTTCTGCAGAACAGATCCAGGCTCTAGAAAACACTACAGGCTGCAAACTATTCACGCTTTCTGCTGCATTTATGTAAAACATGATTTAGACATTTGTAAGTTTAAAGGCGTAATGGACGATTTTTTGCCGATTTGAGAACTGAAGTGGAAGTGTGCATGGGCACTCCCCCGTGCAGACCTGCACGAGAGCATCGCGGCTAGAAGTGCGTTTGTTTATTAGCGCGACGGATCGCATCCCATCTCTCGTCTCCCGTAGATTTCCGTCTCTTATGAGCTCGAACTGTCTTTCTCCGTCTTCATTTTGTCCCGTACACTGAGGGAACTATATTATGATAGATCCATGCACTTAGACTTGCGTAAACGTGCTGCTCTCATGGGGACGAGCCGCACGAGGCTGCAGGTGAGCGGTAGGTGAGTTTTATGATTGACACGTGGCAGGACTAATCAACAGTCCACGCCACAAGGAAATAAGACTCAGATTTGGGCCAAAAAATCGTCCATTACACCTTTAACTACTTTAACTACTACGACACGCTCGCGGTGTCAGCAGTTTGCCTGGGTTAACTTCACCTGCTCACAGTGGCGGCTGGTGGGGCAAAATATAGGGGGGGCAATTTGACATTACCGTGTTTTTTTTTTTTTTTTTAAATGTCCAAAATTGAATATTTAACATTGACTGCATGGATACATATTTTAAATATACATTTACAAGTGAATTAATTCAGTAAACACACTTTATTTCCACTTTTGTTAATGATAATACAATGAATTAGAGCAGGGGTGTCAAACTCATTTGGGCCGCGGGCCGAATTTCGGCGCTCAGGCTGTGTCGCGGGCCGAACATAACGTAAAACATAAAACTATTAAAAATATAAGAAATAAATAGCTTTATATAGCCTATGCTGTTTTGAAGCAATTACTGGATCGGTAAAAAAAAATTACGAAACGTTTGTTTTGTAATTTATGTATTTAGAAAAACAAGTGTAATTTCACCAATACTGTGCTTCAGTGTATGTGCATTACAACCTCAGAGTTGATCTACAGTTCTACACAGAGATAAACATTTGATTTTAACAAAATAAACTTCTCAAGATCTAAAAAAACGTTTAAATGTACTAACTAACATTTCCACGTCTGTGTAGTTATCTGTACACCTGAACTGACAAACCACTAAACTTCTGCTCAAAAGTGCTTGAAGTGCACTTCTCCCTCGGCAGCTCACACAGCAGTGCAGCAGAGCCCCGTGGGGGAGGGGCAGCTCACACAGCAGTGCAGCAGAGCCCCGTGGGGGAGGGGCAGCTCACACAGCAGTGCAGCAGAGCCCCGTGGGGGAGGGGCATCTCACACAGCAGTGCAGCAGAGCCCCGTGGGGGAGGGGCAGCTCACACAGCAGTGCAGCAGAGCCCCGTGGGGGAGGGGCAGCTCACACAGCAGTGCAGCAGAGCCCCGTGGGGGAGGGGCAGCTCACACAGCAGTGCACAGGGGGCCCGTGGGGGAGGGGCAGCTCACACAGCAGTGCACAGGGGCCCCGTGGGGGAGGGGCAGCTCACACAGCAGTGAACAGAGCCCCGTGGGGGAGGGGCGGCCACCGGCGGCATTGTGGGATGCGTAGTTTTAGCGATAAAAACGGTTACGGATGTAACTACGGTTCTATGAATCGATTAAAACATGTATTTATTTATTTATTTATTTTAAATATAAATTTTGAAATGTTCGGCGGGCCAGATTAAAAGGTCTGGCGGGCCAGAGTTTGACACCTATGAATTAGAGGCAGATGCCATTTGTGAGAAAATACATTTGACATCAAATTACATTTTACACTTTATAAAATATCAGACTGAAAAGAGCAAAACAAACATGTCAGTGATACTGTCACATGTAGTGCATAGTAACAATTACTACATGAAGAGGAAATAAAAACACAAACAATTGTTGGTGTTTCATAAAACGGCTTCTAAGTGGCATTATTTACCCTGAACTACATGTGTAACATTTGACATTTGTATATTTAATCATGACAGACATTATGGCTGTATGGAAAGTTGTCATTTATAGCATTCTTTCCTAGGTTTTCTAATAACCAAAACATATTTTAATAAGTTAAGCGATACTTAGTGCTTAGCGTTAGCCTTATCCAGGTAATAAACTAAAAAAAACACTTCTCTTTAGTGTTGTCATGGTAACGGAGCACGGAGTTTGACAGATCACACGTCTCGGCTCTTGATACGAAATCAGCCGCTTTCACTTCAACACGACAAAAGCCGGCAAACAGATGAGCAGCTCATTCTGAGTCGTTTTGGACGTACCTTTTGTAACAGACGTGATGCAGTTTAAAGACGTAAACGCGGAAAACACTTTCGCGTACGGCGCGCGCACATGCCTCTGTCTCTAGCGTAAAAAGCGTAGCTCCATGGCGTACCTTCTACGTTCAAATGGGCGCTCCAGAAAGCGCCCCTCAGTCGCTATTTTCCTATGGCAAAAGCCAAAGTCTCTTCTGATTGTGATTTGATAATCACAATCCCCATTGCTTTTCTATGGGGTTCTGGGGCGCTTTTCAAACCGCCCCACGGCTACGTAGAAAAGTGACGCAGGCTGCGCCAGGCAGGAGACCACGCGGCGCGCAGACAAAGATTATATCTATATTTATAGATATATGTATATGTATATATATTATTGTTTTACACATTTTACACTAATGAGAATATACAATATTTCTGAATAAATTATATTGTTTTTAAACACACAAAAAATGTACGTAGTTGGCCGATTGACAGGGGGGGCGGCGCCCTTAATGGACCAGCCGCTGCTGCCAGCTCAAGACATGGCACGTCAGAGAGAGAGAGAAAGAGAGAGCGGCGATACTAGAGTCCTAGAATAAGTATTGAAATGATAAAGAACTAGACAAGGTTGGCCTACTGTAGGCTCCATGTTTATTTGCAATTAGAACAGTGCAGCTGCTGCACAATAAGCCTAATTCATTCAGTCCAAAGTGCCTGGTCAGGCTGGTGCCCCTGGTCAGGCTGGTGCCCCTGGTCAGGCTGGTGCCCTGGTCAGGCTGGTGCCCCTGGTCAGGCTGGTGCCCCTGGTCAGGCTGGTGCCCCTGGTCAGGCTGGTGCCCCTGGTCAGGCTGGTGCCCTGGTCAGGCTGGTGCACCTGGTCAGGCTGGTGCACCTGGTCAGGCTGGTGGCCCTGGTCAGGCTGGTGGCCCTGGTCAGGCTGTTGCCCCTGGTCAGGCTGGTGCCCCTGGTCAGGCTGGTGCACCTGGTCAGGCTGGTGCACCTGGTCAGGCTGGTGCCCCTGGTCAGACTGGTGCACCTGGTCAGGCTGGTGCCCCTGGTCAGGCTGGTGCACCTGGTCAGGCTGGTGCCCCTGGTCAGACTGGTGCACCTGGTCAGGCTGGTGCACCTGGTCAGGCTGGTGCCCCTGGTCAGGCTGGTGCCCCTGGTCAGGTTGGTGCACCTGGTCAGGCTGGTGCCCCTGGTCAGGTTGGTGCACCTGGTCAGGCTGGTGCCCCTGGTCAGGTTGGTGCACCTGGTCAGGCTGGTGCACCTGGTCAGGCTGGTGCCCCTGGTCAGGCTGGTGCACCTGGTCAGACTGGTGCCCCTGGTCAGGCTGGTGCACCTGGTCAGGCTGGTGCCCCTGGTCAGGCTGGTGCCCCTCGGAGCACCCGAGGCCCTACCCATGCGTTATGTGCCTACTAGAAACAGCTCCATCAACTTACTTTTCAAAACTGCAGAAGTGATAAGCCCCGCCTCTTCATACTCCATAATCCCTAAATTGCAGGACAAAACAGGATTAACTCAAACATAGGGATCAATCAGAATACAACTTTGAGTAAACGAATGATGAGGAAAGTGAACTGTGCATAATTATGTCTCCTATAGCTGCCGATTCTCAGGCAAAGCTTTGTTCTTCTGTCATGTGTCTCCAATTGGTGTCGCAATAACAATCAGTTTAATTACAACATGCTAATTTCATAAAGTATAAAGCATATGGATAATGTCGGCGTCTTCTTTGCGGGGAGAATAGAATAATGTGTATATTTCAGGGTCTTGACTTGTGTAAGAGCGTCCTCACAGTCTGTACATTCATCATATGCACAGAGATATCAGAAGGGCTAAAAATACACCAACGCACCGCTCCCAATCACACGCTCGGCGAATAATGGCAAATCAGAGTATTTTTAGAAAGGCTTTACTCGGGCCAAAGGAAGGAAACCAACAAATGATGGCAAAACAATGCGAGGGATTCAGAGACGAGGGAAGAGAGAAGAAGAACAATGTGTAGACTTTTTACACAATGAAATGTACTTTGTAATAAGTTATTCAGGTGGTAATTTAGACGTCACTTTTTTTGTGGCGACTTACTTTTGTCTCCAGTGGTGGAAAGTTACAAAGTGCTTAATTAGACATTTTAGGTATCTGTAAAGAGTCATTTTCTCAGTGGATACTTTTCACTTTACCACATTTGAGAGCAGGACCTTGTACTTTGAACTGCACTACATGTTTGAACTGGACAACAAAGTCAACCTGCTGAAATGGCTGAAGGCTTTATATTCTTAACACATTTATGGCGACATCTTACCAGAGCTCGAATTGTCGGCTTTGAGCAAAGAATTTTAGGTTGTATAAATCTAATAGTTTAATAGTTCTTTAAATCTGTGTAAATTACTTTTACTTTTTACTCTTTACTTTACAGCGGGGCTGTAGGGGGTGAGTGTGCGCATGTGCACTTTTTAAAAAAGGACAAAAGCTCGCTTGAGTTCTCAAATTAGCAAAAAATCTTCTTCTTGCTTTAAGATATGTAACGTTAGCTGTATAAAGTAAAAATAGTACAATGTGTTCCAAAACAAATGCTAACGTTTAGCTTTGTAAAACTCTAACAGAACTAAACTTTCTGGTTTGTTCTGTGATTTTGTGACTGGTCATGTCAAAATCCTAACTTTCCGAGATAAAAAGCACATGAAAACAAACAAGTTGGAACCTCGACTTCTCATTTTGGAATCCAGAGTTCCAGAGCAGCTCATGAACGCAGCACAAGGCAAAGCAATAACATCTCCATGGAGACAAGCAGGTGGCAGATGCTGGAAAAGATGCATCAAGTTAACAATATTCATTGTACAGTGAACAGTAGGTTTACTACAGCATGTAAATGTACACATATACACCAGCAGAGGGCGCAAGGACCACTGCTGTTTAGTGCAGTGGGAGTGAGGATATAGAAGCTAAAAGTAGCGAGTATAGTTGTCATAAGTATATGATATCGGAATCTAATCGATACTTACGCCAACATTGACAATAGATACTCAAAAACATCACATAAACAGGACAAATGTTTTAAAATAATCTTGAGCTTTTTCAGAACTAGTACAAGACCATGGCAATATACATGAAGTTATGGTGATTGGTGTTGAAATGTGTAAAAAGCATTTTTCTTATCATTATCAAATGTACATTTTAGTAGTGTCATAACACGAGTAATGGGACTGTTTTAGTGCAGAAATAACTAGAAAGTGAGTATACATTACCACATTCAACCATGTGAATGAAACAAAATATTTGACATCATAGTATCAGCTCGAAGTCAGTCAACAGAATGTTTCTTTAATCATTATTGTGCTTTTTGAAGTGTCTCTTCTGACGTTCAGCGTGGGCGGCCATTTTGTAGTCTTTTCTTCTCCCGTCACTGTCAAAGTGATCCTGAGTATTTATAACACGGCGCATCAGCACGCGCCTCTGATGCTGCCGAGAAGACCATTGTCCTCGGGCTAATGTTATACCACACTCACCAACTTTAACGCTCCTCTGAGCGGTTACTGTCTTGCCTTTGATGATAATATTTGCCATCATCAATATCACAATTCTGAAGTCAATGGTATAAACGGAAGTCAGTTTTTACAAATACATGTCCGGATGATCTGGAGGCCATTTGAGGGTTTACATGGGGGATGCGGGTTTACCCCTGTGACACACACACGGGCTGAAGCGCTGTGATTCGCCACCATGCACAGCTCTCATTGGCTTATCTGCCGCATGTTCCGCCCCCGTTTGTTTGCCTTTTGTGTGTGTGCGTGCAGCGGTGTGCGTAACCTTTCAAAAAATAAAAGTAACCAGGTTAATAAAATGTTTATCTGCACTAAATAAGTGCAGTAAAGGCTCATTTTTTCCTCCATGTTTGTTTTCTGGTGCTTTTTTTCTTCCAGGTTGGTAATTCCTCTACCTGACCTTGAGTCCCCTCTGGTGGTCATGTACCAGAACACAGCATTAACAAAAAAAACAAAAAGTAACTACACTTTGAAAGTACAAATATGGAGCATAAATGAGGCTTTCGGCTACAACACTTGAGTCAAAAACGATGGTCTATGAGTATGATCGCTGCAGCAGACGTTCTACATCCCATAAGCAGTTAGCCTGTCTTTATTTCACCACTTATTCAAAGAGTTACAAGCACAAAGAGCTGATGATCTAATACGCCTCTAGATTTAATATCCCAAATTACCACAGATTGCCACGCCGTATTTTTCTCCACATTTCTGTTGATTTATTTTAGAATAAACATAAAGTATGAGGCCACATGTCCTGACTAAAGTTTCAGGCTTTAGATCTTCTGTCTGTCGGTTCACACAGTGCAGTGTCCAGTGCAGCTCACAGATAGGGGGCGCTGGAGAACAGGGGTTAGAGCACAGAGAGGCAGCAGAGGCTCCACTGACAAACATTGTGAACATCAGGTTAAACACGACAACTGTGACACAAGTGTTCTTAGAATCAACTATTTAACCATTTAAATTGTGATCGTCATAATGTATGATTAAAGGTGCACGATGTAACTTTTGTGTGGACGGTGGAGGCTGGAAAGAATAGTGTACTACATATCTGCCCCATAATACAGTCACGCTTTATTGTTATTATGGCATTGGAAAATAATTGTTCCCCAAATAATTGTTGCCCATATAATACAACATCAGTCGTAGTTAGAAGGATTTAACAAAAATGCATCCTCTTCTCACAGCTTTAAACATGTTCTTCCTTCTTTTCCCGAGCTCCTTTGTCCAATTAGGAAACCACATCTTTTATATTCTCTTTGTATGAGGAGGCTTTACAACTAAAAGGGCAGTTTTGCTATGTCTGCTTTTTCCAAAGACACTGAAACCCCACAAACTTTAAATGGTGGTCATTATAATACCGCACTTCTTTAAGGCTTATGTTCGATTGGTTTGCAAAGATTTTATATTCATTATACTTCCAGGATAACATTATCGCCTTGTCACCAACAGAAATGATCAGGAAAAACATTTATGGATTTTCCTTTTGGACGTTTATGATAAAAAATAAAAAATACCACTTGAAAACTGTCTCCTGCTCTGGGCTTGTTTATTAACTTGTTAAACAATACATTTTTTGTGTGATAAATTATGTATTATTATGTAAATTGTCAATAGAAAGAATATGGTTCAATAAAAACAGATATAAAAGTGAACAGAAGCTTGGTGGTCTCAGAGCGGCTCGGGGCCATCACTCTCCCGGGGCATTTACAGGACAGGGGACGCTGGGACATTGCCAAGTCCCTATGAACATTGTTTATTCTGTCCTCATTGTCGCCCTTGGAAACAACCACTGTTGTCATTTTGGGCGTTACAATAATAAACTGAATTGAATTAAATTACCTAAAGCCCAGCGCGTACAGCCCCGGGGGAAGTGTGTGTGCACATCCACACGCCTCTTTTTGTTGTCATCAGAGTCAGAAAAGGTTTATTGCCATTGTCATTGAACACAGTTCACAAACATAGGAAAATGTTCGACGTTAGGTGCAAACGTAGAACAATGAATAATAAAATAATAATAATAGCAACGTCTATAGAGTCAAATATGGCATGCATAAATTAAGAATTGAATACAATAATACAATAAGGTAAAAATAGACTCACAGAGTGTATGTACACAGATATTTACACAAACATTTACAGAGGGTCGGAAATAGTGCAAAAAGTGAACAGTGCAGTGATTGATTAAGTTGTGGTTAAAGTGACAGTGTTTATGAAGTGTTCATGAGTCCGACAGCAGAGGGAAAGAAACTGTTCTTGTGGCGGGAGGTTCTGGTCCGGATGGACCGTATCCTCCTGCCTGAGGGGCGTGGCCTCCTGTCTGAGGGGAGTGGCCTCCTGTCTGAGGGGAGTGGCCTCCTGTCTGAGGGGAGTGGCCTCCTGCCTGAGGGGAGTGGCCTCATGCCTGAGGGGAGTGGCCTCATGCCTGAGGGGAGTGGCCTCCTGCCTGAGGGGAGTGGCCTCCTGCCTGAGGGGAGTGGCCTCCTGCCTGAGGGGAGTGGCCTCCTGCCTGAGGGGAGTGGCCTCCTGCCTGAGGGGAGTGGCTCAAATAGTCCGTGTTCAGGGTGAGAAGGGTCGGCTGTGATCCGACCTGCTCGTCCCAGAGCCCTGGAGACGTACAGGTCCTGCAGCCGATCGCCTTCTCAGCAGAGGGCACAATGCACTGTAGTCTCTGTTTGTCCCTGGCTGTGGCTCCAGCGACACCACACGGTGATGGAGGAGGTGATGGAGGAGGTGATGGAGGAGGTGACGGAGGAGGTGAGGATGGACTCAATGATGGTCGTGTAGAACTGATGAAACATGATATAACCCTAACCCTCCTGCACGTTGGAGCTCGGTGGAATATAAACAGGGGCCTGACTGAGGCGATGAATGATGAAAAGACATTCCAGAGCAGGAGAGCAGTGTTTGGGGATCACAGTCACATATGAAGACCAGGCATTGTTCATGTAAAAACAGACTCCTCCGCTTTGTGTTTTCCCCGGAGCGATCCTTTTGTCAGTCGGCGTGGAGCAGCAGGAAGCCCTCCAGCTCCACGGCACAGTCCGGGACCGACTCGCTGAGCCACGTCTCTATAAAGCACAAAAAAGGAGATGAAGAAAAGTCTCTGTTTTGTCTCATCAGCAGCAACAGTTCATCCGTTTTATTGGAAAGTGAGTTCATGTTGGAAAATAAAACCCCAGGTAAAGGCACGAGAGCCCCTGCTCGCTTTCCTTGTCTTCCTCGTCTCACTCTTTTGGCCATAAAAGGACTAATTCTGCAGCAGATGCTAAAAAAAACTGGCACTAGATCTGTAGGAGTTGTAGTTCTAATAGTTGTTGTAAGACACGCTGACACACCATTTACACACAAAAACAGACAAAGTGCACCGAGCGAAAACAGAATACAAAGCTTAATACAAAAACAAAATACAAAACGGGAACACGATTTTAAATAAACGAACGAGGCAACAGGATAATAACGATTTGTAGAAACGAATGAATAGTTGTAATAATAGTAATAATGGTATTCATTTTCTATGGGAGCATTACCAAGGGTGTGCTCTCGGTGCGTCTATAAAGCTGTGTGAATAACCTTTGCTTTTCTAATTGGTGGTGCGGTCAAAGTCAACAGCTAATCGCGACGCTATAGAGACATATGTGACCAGAGAAGCAGCTCCAGTTATGACCTGATTCACTTCTCATAATAATTGGATGGTCCGTGTTCAGCTCGGCACATATAGTTTCAAACACGTAAGACCTAAGTATATAGGAACTCTGCTGCGAGTCCCCAATTAGAGGCAAAAACTGCTCTTAGTTTGTAAAGTTATACGAAATCATTTGTTTCTATAGTAGTAAGTACAGCTGCACAAAAAACAAATCCTCAAACATGTGTAAAGGAAACAAAAACACAACTCCAGGTAAGACCTATGTTTTAACTCATTTATGATAAAAGCTCTGAAAAGTTTGAAGAGCACATTTCCTGCTTTATTTAGAATGTTTTAGAACTTAAAATGATTCCTCTACTGAAATAACACATTACTTTATATATTAGGATTGGTGTTAGTGCTCCATCTACTGGCAGCTGAGGGAAATAAACAAAAGCTAGCTTGCCAGTGATTCGTGTCTGATGATTTATGGCCTTAAACGTTCAAAGGGAGAAGACATCGTAAACAGGCGTGAATGAAGCTAAATACAACTCTAGGTATGTTTTTTTTATGAGGGAACAATGTTAAAATCATGTTAATAATAATATGTGTAAGTAAGAAGTAAACGTAACCTTGTATTTGTATAGCGCTTAGAGCAGGCACAGCAAAATGATAGAAACATTAACAAATAAGAGCAAGTCAACCGAATGCATTTTAAAAGATCATCATCATCCAAACAGAGACAGAAGCAAGGCGTTCCAGAGCTTTGGGGCCACAGCCAGAAAGGACAGATCCTCCTGAGTTTTGAATGTTGTTTTTGGGACCACAAGCAGGTTCTGACTGGAGGTCCGGAGGGTCTGTCAAGAGGAGTAAAGAGTCAAAAGGTCTTCCTATAACACAGCATTTTAAATGATCATAGAAAAGGTTTTAAATGTATTCATCTGTTAAACCTCGACAACTGAAGGTGATGAATGTCATTAATGTGCGTGTGAGCAGCAGCGGGCAGCGTGCGGAGTCAAAGCGGTCAGGAGCTTGACAGGCTTCACAGGTTCATGTTCAGACCATCTCTGTCTGCTGTCGATCCCTCAGCTCTGTCCGAATGTACGAGCAGAAACTGACAACACAAACTCTACAGCGAAACAACACATACGGCTCATGTTTTTGAGGGAGATGTCCAGATCTGACTGTGGGCTGGACTTTTCACACTCGATTCCCAACTTGAAGAAGAGCTTTCGATCACAATAATGATAATGTTTTACAATACAATTATGTCCACTCTTGAAGCCTGGAGCAAAACACACAAAAACGATTACAAATAAATGAAAAAAAATACAAATCTATCAGTTCCTGCCAACAAACATCTCTCGGGGCGTTCAGCGGCACACCAGAACAATCAGCTTTTCACACAATCACAGCTTTTCATTTTTTTCAACATTTTCAAAAATAATTTATCAAAACACACAACAAAGAACATAGAACATGATCAGACAGCAATACACGAGACAAAAAGAACATAAGTAGCACGGGACATTAACAGAAACAAAATCAAGGCACTGAACATTGAACAACTTTGGTCCAAAATCTTTAACATTTGTCCATTTCCAGATTGAGTCCATTTTTTTTCCATTTTCTGTATGTGCATTATTATGTCTGTCCAGTCCTCGGTTGTAGGTGCAGTTTGTGCCATCCATTTTTTTCTGATAGATCATAATGAGGGCAGGCTCAACAAACGATTGATGATGACACATCAGAACATACTGTAGACATACTCTTCTAACCTTTAAGATCTAATACCAATCAAACGTATTTATGACACCAATGTGACTCCTACAAAATGATCTTATTACCACTTTTCCTTCTTTATTGATTACGCAGTAGGTTATAACTAGCCGGAAATGAATCACATAAGTAAGAAATTGTTCTCAAATCGGCCAAAAATGTGTCACGATTAATTGCAATTAAAAACATACCTTTAGTACTCGCAGTTAATTGCAGTTCATCACATTATTCTACTAATTATAATGCACCAAACAGCCAATTTGGACGTATTCCATACTTTAAAATGAATTCAATACTTTTCCCAGCAATAGTTTGTTATATCTTGTTTCTGAATACAATTTCCTTTGCTCTTAACAAAACCATCCTGACCTGACCCGTCGTTACATTGCCATTAAATATGAGCTTTTTTCCATCACTGAGACACATTTCTTGCTTGTGTAACCACCCACATAAACACAGAGAATACTTTTACACACGTAACGAGTCCTTTTTAAAGCTCCGCTGCCCTGAAGACCTGAGCCTCAACGTGAGAGAACAAAGAGGGATGAGAAGGATCAACAGGAACATCTCGGAGACACCCACACTTATTCAAAACAGGTTATTTTAGGTTGCGCGCGTGTAGTTCTGTGGATGGAAAAGTGCTTTATGTGTCAGCCAATTTAAATAATAAGGTCAAACATATACAAGTCGTGCTGCTGTAAACAAAGGACCCGCTTTTTGTCATCTAAAATGTCCTGATACGTACTTCCGAATTAAAATAAAAACAATAGAGCGTTCCTATTTGGCCAAACAGCAGATGGGGTCAAAGTCAAGTCAACTGTAACCTTTTTCCTGCTTATTTTATTATAATGTATCATATTTTGTATTAATTTGACTTATAACTGGGCATGTCACGATATCATATTTAGACTTAGCGACATATTTCCACAGAAAATATCACGATGAGCAATAATATTGAAACCGCTGACTCAACAAAGCCTTTTCTCAATGTACAATATCATTTAAATCACGAGCTGCGACAGATCAATGGCAGAATGAAACTCTTTAGTCGCTGAAGTGACTTATTCAACCTTCTGTAGCTCAAATCTTATCGTACAAAGACAAAACATGTCCCATTATTGCAAAAGTTCATATCGTAATTATTGTGACAAGTCGTTCCTCATAGTTTGATATCTGTCATTTTCTTTTGTCCAGAGATGGTCAGACATGGATTTTTTGTTTTTTTAGCTGATGCTGATATTTATTTTGCCTTTGTGGCCAATTGTTGATTATTTGCTGTTAGAAGGATCTGAGATAAAGACTTACTTTAGTCCTGGTTTTGTTTTTATACCTGATGTACTCTTGATTTAGTCCTGGTTTGATCTTGGATTGATCCTACACTTTAGTCCTGCTTTAGACCTGCTTTAATCCTGCTTTAATCCTGCTTTAGTCCTGCTTTAATCCTGCTTTAATCCTGCTTTAGTCCTGCTTTAATCCTGCTTTAGTCCTGCTTTAATCCTGCTTTAGTCCTGCTTTAATCCTGCTTTAATCCTGCTTTAGTCCTGCTTTAGTCCTGCTTTAGTGCAGGTTTAGTTCTGTTTTAGACATGTTTTAGTCCTGCTTTAATCCAGGTTTAGTCCTGCTTTAATCCAGGTTAGTCCTGCTTAGTCCAGCTTTAGTCCTGCTTCAGTCCAGGTTTAGTCCTGCTTTAGACCAGCTTTAGTCCTGCTTTAGTCCAGCTTTAGTCCTGCTTAGTCCAGGTTTAGTCCTGCTTAGTCCAGGTTTAGTCCTGCTTTAGACCAGGTTTAGTCCTGCTTTAGACCAGGTTTAGTCCTGCTTTAGACCAGGTTTAGTCCTGCTTTAGACCAGGTTTAGTCCTGCTTAGTCCAGGTTTAGTCCTGCTTAGTCCAGGTTTAGTCCTGCTTTAGACCAGGTTTAGTCCTGCTTTAGACCAGGTTTAGTCCTGCTTTAGACCAGGTTTAGTCCTGCTTTAGACCAGCTTTAGTCCTGCTTTAGACCAGGTTTAGTCCTGCTTCAGTCCAGGTTTAGTCCTGCTTTAGACCAGCTTTAGTCCTGCTTTAGACCTGCTTTAATCCTGCTTTAATCCTGCTTTAGTCCTGCTTTAATCCTGCTTTAATCCTGCTTTAGTCCTGCTTTAATCCTGCTTTAGTCCTGCTTTAATCCTGCTTTAGTCCTGCTTTAATCCTGCTTTAATCCTGCTTTAATCCTGCTTTAGTCCTGCTTTAATCCTGCTTTAGTCCTGCTTTAATCCTGCTTTAGTCCTGCTTTAATCCTGCTTTAATCCTGCTTTAGTCCTGCTTTAGTCCTGCTTTAGTGCAGGTTTAGTTCTGTTTTAGACATGTTTTAGTCCTGCTTTAATCCAGGTTTAGTCCTGCTTTAATCCAGGTTAGTCCTGCTTAGTCCATCTTTAGTCCTGCTTCA
>NW_027316056.1:6041127-6438627 GCF_026437365.1 Eucyclogobius newberryi
TCAGCGCTCTCAGTCACACAGATGTACCATGTTAAGCCCATTAAAAAGTCTGGCTTCATCTTCACACCTCCTCCATCTCTGCTAATCTTTATTAATCACTGTTTACGTGCTAAAGGCTGATTACAACAGCTGCCTCCCCCGCGGGCGCAGCGGTGCATGCTGGGAGACGCGGGCCCTCTCTCAGCTCCACCTGGAACTTGCTCACGTCATTCATTCAGCGCTAGAAATCACTGGAAAAACATATATGTGAATGCGTTAGAATGACCCAATTCTAATGTTCTAGTTAAATTGTTACGCTTGAGACTATTTTTGAATATCTACTGTATTTATCTTGGTTGTTGTCATGAGTTTGTTGCATAGACATGATTCTTTATTTCCCACAGAGAGGCAGCAGTGATTCACAAAGTTCAGAGGAGCGTCCGGTGCAGAGGGGCTACTGCGGCCTTCGGTTCGGCTCCGACAGCTCCGACGAGGGAATCCTGGTCCAGACCGGAGACCTGGTCCAGGCCCGGGTCCAGAGGGGGGTCCTGGATGGGTCTGAGAGCGGGAGACCTCCTGACCAAAGTCCACAAACTGGGGAGAGTCCGGCGAAATGCAGAGGTAACTATAATCAATAACCTCAATGCAAGCTCAAACACGCCATTTAAAGATCCAATATTATGTTACTTTTATTTTGTTTTTAATCTTTAAACTTTTGAAATCGTTTGCTGTGATTCATCTATTGCATCAGTTTTATGTCGCTAATATCTCCACGGCTGATTTACCTGTTGAACATGCTTCATTACCCACTGTTGCCAGCAGGGGGAAACAAATACCATATTCAGTGCTCCTCTTTTACATATAAATGAATCTCAAAGGTCCTTTTTTCCCGACCAGAGTCATTTACACCGATTTTGGCGCGGTAGAAGAAGGACAACAGCGCCATCTGCAGTCCATCTTCTTCAGGACAGTATCAAATCGGAGAAAACCAATACAATAAATTAGTAACTCAACAGAAATGTGTTAAAACATGTCTTTAAAGGTTTTAGTTGAGGTTTATTGTCAGACAAATGAGAAATGTCTGTAAAATGAATCTCAAAGGTGCAGAAATCATCTTTTTTGAGAGGACTTTTTAGAAATGTTCTAAATGTTTTAATTTATTTTTCAGTATAAATGATACAGTGAATATTAATGTAGCATATCTTCAAAACAACATTGTCGATGTATTATCAAGATGTTTATGAGAGTTTAGAATACAGAGCAAATAAACCTCACTGAACCACATACAGTATATGATATTTCCAATCCTGAAATCACTGAAAGACTGTCTCAGAGTATATCATTGCTATTTGATTTGACTTTATTTCTTTATTTTAGTTCTTCTGCTAGAGGTTTTATTATTTATTTGGGTTTTTTTCCTTCTCAATTTTTAGAACGCAGTTGTAATTTTCAGCTGCAATTTTTCAACTTGCTGGTTGATCTGCTCGTCTTTACTGACCGATGATGAGGCTGTTGTGATTTTGGGCTCTAAAGAAATGAATTTAACTGCAACTGGCTTGGTTTAAAAATATAAAAATGTGTTTGATTTACCACAGATACAATCACCCCAATGTCATAATTAGACAAACATGAAAACCTGCCGTGTGCACATGAAACCTGTATTAAACCTTTGATCTTTAATTATAAACCATTGCTTGCTCTGTCAGTTCAGGCCTGTTCCTGTGTAATATGCATGTGGTTAATCCTGCGTTAGCTCCTGTTTCTGCTGCACATTATCCCCGTGACCTCCTTTGTCTTTGGTGCTGCGCTGTGGAGACGTGACTTTACGCTGACACTGATGTTATCCTCGACTTAATCTGAGCTTGGGTTTGATCGACTTTGACACAAGGACGAGAGGATGCGTCCGACGCTCTGCAGAGTTTGAGACGATTAAAACAGTTCATTAGACAAAGGCAGGAGCAACCGTGATGTGCTCACTGTCAGAGGAGCCGAGCGAGGGCGGCTCGTTTTACCCTCACGCTCAAGGTCATTTGGAAGATCACATACGATGAAAAAGAAAAAAGAAAACACCACTAAATATGTGTCTCTGAGTTTAATTCTCTTGCCTATATTTAGTCAATAGTTATTTTTGGTTGTCGTTAGTTCGATTCCCGACTCCGAGCGTTTACTGCATGTCCTCCCTTCTCTCATCCCTATTTCCCGCTCACCTGTCCTGTCCAATAAAGCCTACGGATCAAAAATCATCTAAAATTAAAAAAAATAAAAATGTCCTGTTAATCTAGTCACTAAAATCCATAACATAAAATCCATCTTTAATATTATATTTTTGGATAAATTGTATTGTATCGCATTTAACATGTGCAGATGTGTTTTAGGACATTGAGTTTCTGGTTTGAGGCTCTGAGATTTTATACATACATTTTTTATTTTATTTTGACAAAAATATCTACTTGTTGTCCTAGATTTAGTCAAAGGAAATGCATGCCATTTTAGTCACATTTTTAGTCTTTACGATTACTTCTTATTACTTTCTTTAATTATTTTTGCAAAAATATTAAATTATGACAAATATATTTTACTTGACAGACTTAACACTGTTCTTCTCCTCTAAACATTTTCAACTAAACATATGTAATTTCTTGTAATCTGGGAGATATTAGATAAACAAATTCAACTTTTACAATATTACATTCCCATAGTTTAGTCATACAGCATGAGTTCACATTGGGTCATTATTTATTCTAACACTTGTGGCACCGCTCCAGTCTGGACCGTGGACACAAGCACTGAAGCCTCCTCCTGCCACGTTGTTGCTGTGTATTACTGCAGTAACTCTGGCCGTCACATCCACGTATATCCGCTCTTTTACTCGTTTGTTCACATGTGTTTATGTCTCTCCTCCCTCTCTCCTCCCCTCAGACACAGGCGGCGGCTGCAGTAGTTCTGGAGGAGTCTTCTCTTTCCCTGCAGACTTCTTCCACCCGGCCTCAGCTCCAGGCTCCAGCTCCGTCCCTCACGCCTCCCTCAGCCCAGGATCCAGAGCTCCCCGTGGGCCGCGCTCTCCGGCGTCCTGGGCCTCGCTCCGGTCTCCAGGGGCCAACAGCAGGACGCTCGGCTCTCAGGTGAGACGGACATGAGGGGTTTCAAACTCACCTCGACATTATACCATCAGTTCCTGTTTGATCAAATGAAATGGTCCAACAGGCTTTTTAAGATTCATGATAAAATACAGTACATATAATACATTGTTACAATAAAAATAGACTTACTAGAAATACAGAATATAAAGTATAGGTAGAGCTGCAGTGCACAATAGTGAGTTGTAGAAGTGAGTTGTTTGCAGTATTCATGAGCCCAACAGCAGAGGAAGAAACTGTTGTTATAAGGCCGGGAATGTTCCAACTTGTATTATTTTCCACAGAGGGCCACATATTAAATCTAAAGAACTCTATTCAAAATTATGAATAACACTTCTCCACCACCATTGAAAATATTTATCAAAATTGGCTCCGAACAAACTACTCGATCCTCTCGCTCCACTGCAAGAGAAACTGCATCGTTCCAAAAAGATCCTCGGCCTTTTCACACTCGGCCTTTTCTTTTTTAGCTCTCAGACACACCTCCTGAAATTGTCCGTAGACTTTCATAATTTCACTCGAAACTGTTAGAAGCACATCCCGATATTCAGCTGTGTCAGCATCAGTCAAATTAAGCTGTAATTGTGATTTTGCTGTACATTTTAGCGCATATTTGTTCTTATTTTCAGAAAACAATTGTAATAAAAAAAAATATTTTAGGAAATCATCAGTGTTTCTCAAACTGTGGTATGTGAGGTCTGAGCTGCGTGTCCACGACTCGAGCGTGGGAAAAATTACTACGCTGTTGGATCACTGTGGCCAAATTTAAGCTGCTCAAAAATATATTTTCATTCATTGAACACTTTGTGTTCCTGTTAAGACTCAATAAAGTTTATCAAAGCGACTTGTTTGGTCACGGGATGATTCATTTTCTGAGAAGCTGTCAGTCTGGGACTACTTTCTGTCAGTCTGGGACTACTTTCTGTCTGATCACTGTGAGTTCCACTTTCCATTAAACAGTTAGATTATGACATTGAAGGTATTTTTGTACACCGCAGTATAATAAGAGTTATTTTCAATGTCTTGCATTGATAACTATAATTATGTAGATAATGTAGAGAGGTGGGAGTTGGGCCTATATTCTAAGAATCCAAGAAAATTATTTAGAATAAAAAAATATTTTTAAATTCAACTCTGACTTTTGGATGGTAGAAATGTGATTTAATAACGAGTTATAATGAGCTGTAATCCGTACTTTTTTACTGCAGATGGAAAGTAGCAGGAGCTAAATCTGGGGCTGATCATCTTTTCTTTTATGAGATGAATGAATTGATCCCTGACAAATAAAGGCTGAACTAAGCTAAATTACTCAGTGGATCATTCAGTGCATTTAACACAGCTTTGAAAAGACGCTGTCCATTTAATAAGACTTGGAACATTCATTGTAGGTCTGTATCACCAAACAATGTGATGTTATAGAGGTTATGATTATTAAAAGTATTATGATCATTTGAGCCCATTTAGCAGGGAATTAGTCTAAAATCATGGTTATAGTTCATGCAAATTTTGTATCCCAGAGTTTACAAAGGTGAAAAATGTATTTATATAGAGTGAAAGGCGAGTGAGATCTACACGTAGTTTGGATAATGCACAATAGACTCCGAGAAGGGTGAATTATAGAGCCACAGTCACTTTTTATTCAGGAGAACTAACTTGAGTTTTCTTGTGTATCTTTCCTCCTCCTGTGTCCTCTTCCCCGTGCTAATATTTATTTAGCTCCTAATAAAGTATTTGTCTTCACTTCGAGAGATCCTGGTCTATTTTCATTACTCGTTTCCATGGAGACTGTCTTTTCTACCTGTTCTTCTTTGTTTCTCTTTCGCTTCGCTGCGTTTGTGTTCCTGCCTCAGATAATTAGCTCGCCCCAGCCCAGAACTGCCTCCTCTCCACAGATAGATAGCCTCGTTTCTCGTTCTTTCATATCCACACTCTGTTCATCGTTTTGTACTGAAGAGTTTCGAGGTGAAGTCTGTCAAATACTCTGCAAGTTTCAATCTGATGCTTTCAAATGTACAAAATCCTGAAAATAGGTGAATTTAAAGTGTGTTTTTAGTGCGAACAGGACGCTGCGTCATGTGTGCACTTACCCGAAGGTCTGTGGTTCAATCCTCGCTTTTACCACTGCATACTGTGCTGTTGGTGTCCTTAAACAACAACTAAAGACAGAAAAACCACTATAATGGATGTGAAGGTGTCGCTGGAGCAGGAAAATTAGATTTGTTACGTTTTATGATGGCCATGTTTGCTCTTCGTTGAATTTGACATATTAAGCATCATAAACGTGTGTAGGGTTGTTAAAAGTATCAATACCCACACACTAATCAATGCTAAAACTAGTATCGATTAGTATCATAGCTTTTTTTTTTCCGGTTAAGATGTTAGCTTTCACTTGGAAATAACCACATTGTCCAATCTGCAATTTAGAATGTTTTTCAATTCATTCTCGAGCATCCATAGATTTCTCTGGGACAGTGTTTTGTCCAAATGCATTTTTATCCCACAGATACATAAAGATTAGCCCTTAAAGTCGTACCTACATATACCAAACATTACACACTTGGTCTCAGCATGATTTTATTTTGGGACATGAAAAATGTCTTTCATGTCCCAAAATAATAATATATTACAAAAAAAAATGAAATTATAATAATCAAATGTATTTTCTGAAATTCCATTGACAAATAAATGCATAAATGTCTTTGTATTTCAGCCTCCGTCGCAGAGTGCCTCGTCCCTGGACACGGGCAGCTCTGAGGGTAGCCTCCAGAACACTGTGGAGGAAGGTCTCAGCTTCACTGCGTCTCCATCCAGAGGTCTCAGTCCAGTCCAGAACCACCCGCCCACAAACCTGCCCCAGAACCAGCCCCCGAGTCTGAGCCTGAGGGAGCAGCAGCAGGGCTCCACTCTGCTGAAGAGATGCACCACACTGCAGGTACATGAAGGTTTATACTTACAGTAAAGTACAGTTACATGGCTAAATATTTACTCAGGAACAAGCAGGCCCTGAACACCAGATCAATAGAGGCCCAGATCTACCACACAAGATTAGACCCAAGGTCTAGGCTGTGCAAAGGGGGCCCTTAGACAATCCCACACATAACTGCAGGGTGCAAGATGCTGCAGAGACCCCAAGGTGGGAAACACCTCCAAAGGTGGAGGAGAACGACCGAGCCAATGTCCTCTGGGACTTCCGGATACAGACAGACAGAATGGAAATGGCAAACCAACCGGACATAGCGGTGGTCGACAAGGGTCAGAGGAAAGCCGTGGTGGTTGACATTGCGGTGCCATGGGATGGTCACATCCACAATAAAGAACACGAGAAACTAGAGAAATACCAAGGCCTCAGAGAGGAGCTGGAGTAGACCTGGAGCATGAAGGTATCGGTGGTGCCCGGAGTGATCGGAGCACTTGGGGCAGTGACCCCCAAACTGGAGGAATGGCTTGGGCAGATCCCAAGAAGGACGTCGGAAATCTCGGTCCAGAAAAGTGCAGTGCAGGAACAGCAAAGATACTGCGCAGAACCCTCAAGCTCCCAGGCCTCTGAGGACCCGAGCTTGAAAAAAGGACCACCCTCAGAGGGTGTGGTGAGAGTTTTTTTATATACATTGTTGGCCTGCTCGTTTATGAAAGAAAGGGCAAGAATCAGAATAGGTAGAATCAATCAAATGTTTAATCCTTGCCAGTACAATTCTAATACAGATCAACAGAGCGCTTACCATCTGTCCCTATCAAATGTGATGGCGACATATTTTAACATTTCAATATAGGGCGTATGATGAAGGGTGGCGCCTCGTTGGTTCTCTCGCCAGAACCTTTCCATTCGTCGCTGTTGCCTTATATGGAGTTGTCCTTGAGTTGTCTGCCAGGATGCGGTCCTCCTGCTTCTTATCAAAGAGTCCGTAATAGAGGAGCAATGGGATATATCTCTGCGTGTGAAGACTAAACCCAGTTTAATACAATCTAATAAAGTTAATAAAGTTATATATATATATATATATATATATATATATATATATATATATATATATATATATATATATATATATATATATATATATGCATAATACATTTTTAACCAAACAAAGTCTGAGAATATGATGATGTATTCACTCATTTGTCCAGTAGTGGTCCATGGTAGAAAAGGTTTCATCTTTGTTTTAAAAATCAAGACATTTCTACTTCCATCTGAAAGTCATTCAATCCAATGTAAATGGTTTGAGCAATTGCATGTATACTCTCCTGCGCTCTGATTGGTCCTGGGAGGAGTCCTAACTGAAACTTTCCCTTCCTTGTTTACCAGTTGGAAAGCTTTGGTCATTACTGCCCATTGAGGTCTGGCTACCTCTACCTCAGCTGTCCAGTGTTACATTTGACTAGTTTGATTTCTGCCAGGGCTTTATGAAGCTGTTGTAGACTGAGGGGTGATCGTATCTCAGACCATTCCTATTTAAAGAGGGCTTTTCTCTCGAAACAAAAATTGCCTACTGTAGAAAATCAGAGACTGTTTCTTTTTTTTTTATTTAGTAATGCCAATGTCTTTGTTCCAAAAGGTCTTTTTGTTTATGTTTTAGAGTATGGTTCAGTAATGATTGTGATTATAAACATTCGATGAATGTCTCTTTCGAGTCTTTACCTCTATTCACACATTTTAATGCCCTGCTCAAGGTGAACAAGACAAAGAAAATCGTATAAGATATAACATATTCTCTGGAAACCTAATAATTCATTATTAAATCATTTATATATAATGTATTCTGTCTCCCTCCAGGCCACCAGGGGTCACCAGCGCAGCCAAAGCAGCTGTGGAGGCAGACAAGACTCTGTGGATCCTTCTGAAGAAGACACAGCGGTGGAGAGCTTTCAACAGATCACCAACAGCGAACACTTATCGGACACTTTGAACAGCCTGTCCCTCTCCTCTCTGCTCGCCCCCTGCTCTACAGCGCCTCCGCTGGTCAAGAAATGCAACAGCACAGGCTCACTGGACCAGGCCCGGGGCAAAGACGCTCTGTTAGCAAATCCCTGGTCAGAGAGACGACCAGAAGAAGAGGATGATATTGGGGAAATCACAGATGCTAACTCCAGAAAGAAGAGATGAAACGCTTACTAAAGCCTGGTGTCCACCGCACGATTTATTTGATCTTCACACGACATTCACAATGGCTCACACGCTCAGTTGTGGCTTCAACAAAAGTTTGTCTGAAGGAATATCAGGTTCTGGCTCCAATTGTGAAAGTCACTGGAGTTGTACCCGTTAGCTGAGGCTAGTGCTACATGCTAGCAGTGTTTACGCATCAGTAAAATTTGTAAATGAAAGAGAAATGGGGATATATGATTCTGATTCATGGCTGAGCTCTTCTGCTGTTAAGGCATGTTTCCACTGCTTTGCTTTGGAGTGTACAGTCCCAAAGTGTCTCCACGGTCTAAAGTGAACCGTATCAGCCCATTAAGGGGTCTAAAGCAGACCCTCCAAGGTAGTAGCTTTCAAAGCGCCTCCAGGTACAGATTGAGATGATTCAACAAGAGAGAACGCAGACTCAGATGAAAACAAGATGAGAAAAAGCAAAAAATAATACACTCCCACCAAATACTGACTTGATCTGATAACGTGCCGTATTTCCACTGATGCTAACTTATATGTTGAGCCAGCAAAGCAGGTTATCATCACCTGTTTTCTGTTTATCGACAGCTATTATATTTCCAGTACATAATGCATCTAACATTATCCAAACCCAATACATGAAGAGATGTTAAAACATGGTGTAGAGGCTTTGCAAAGAAGTGAAATAAATGCAGAAAAATCTGACGAGAAACCAGAAGTAGCTCCCTGTTCACAGCCACCGCATCTCTGTGGATTGCTTAGGTCTGTCTTATGATTAAGAAATATATTTCAGGTAGAATTTAGATTATATTTATTCGTGAAGAAAGCATTTGTTATATTTGTTACATAACCTCTGCCTCTGGACCCAGAGTCATGGAAATGCATTCTGCCGTTAAAAGAAGCCTCAGTCTGGGGGACCAGGTTGAAACGTGGCTTTACTTTGATGGAGCTCTTGTGCTTACTGTTGGTCTCATGTTTGACAGGTATTGATTGTAGATGCATCGAGAGGACTCTTTGTCTTTGGTCGTATGATGGTTCTAAGTTTGATCATTGTCCATGTCTCACTGTGACCTACAACTCATGTTTTTAAGCCACAACTGAACATTTTTTTCTTACAATCAGAAAACTTTCATCGCAAACAAAATCGTGCAGTGGAAACCCGACTTCAAATTGGCCATTTTGTCTTTTTGCCACAACACAAACAAACCACAAACTAGCGCCATTCTTACTTTTGTTCTCTGTTCTTGGATCTAGCTGTTTTGGATTTGTCGTGTCTTGTCTTTCGATGTTTTTGGGAACAAATTTGTCCCGATTAGCGACATTCAAGCTAGGCATAACGCAAACAACGGGCATTCTTGGGATCTCTTTCTCCAGCCTTTCCAGGGACTACGTACAAGACTGAAGACTCTTAAATGATTAGGGCTCGCGAGACCTTTTGTGCCCTCAACTTTTGTGCAAAAACGTGTTGTCGATACACCACACCAAACTTTGTACAGATGTCTGAATTTATTTTGTAATATTCACCAGTAGCATCCAACAATCTCCTCTTGAAAATCTGTTTTATGTTGAAGGTCCTATATAATGCTGGGGGGATTTGAGTGATCATATACATATACATGGTTTTAGTTAGCAGGCACCATTTTGAGGACTTGTGACCATTGAAAAGATAGAAGATATTTTATCTTGAATTATTATTTGGTATTGTAAACATCCTCTTTTTTTCTTTTTTATCACTCTGAACTCCATGAACATGCTGAGCCGATGTCCTTGTGTTGAGAGCTGAAAACAGAACATTGAAAGGTATTAGACTCGAGGACACATATTGAATATGGGATCATTTTGGCAATGTTTGTTGTGGAGATGCGCAAAATTAGTATATCAGGTATATCATTATTAATCTCAATCATTTACACATTTACACACACAGTTAAGTATTAAGAAGCATTAAGAACTCTGGTGAACTAGAATCACTTTAGTCCTATTCACAATATTTGTTATGGTTTGGTGATACAACATAACTAACACTGAATCAAACATATATATATATATATATATATATATAGATATATATATATATATATATATATATATATATATATATATATATATATATATATATATATATATATATATATAAATATATTCTGCCACAGCGCCTGGGGCCAAACCTTCTCGAGACACAGCACTGCTGCTAAAACATCTTCGAAATGTTCAGGAGTTTCAGGCATAAAGATTCTTTGAAATTCTTTGACATGAAAACAGGTCTAGCAGTAGCTCAATTCAAATAAATAATGAATTATTCCAAAGTGACGTGACACACTCGTTGCTACTGCCATCTTGAGGACAAAAGCTGCATGCTCACTGTGGGCCCTGCCAACAAAAGTCTCAAAACAAAGGATTCATCTCCTGTACCTCATTTGTCCAGAAATATATTACTGGTGTTATATTTCAGGATCAGACACAGAGTCAGTGTTCTTGAAAGCTGTCGTGTCCGGTGCAGAGGGTTTGTGGACGAGGACGAGTCTCTGTAGATATGAATCAAAGCCCAGAACTTCTGTCTTCTTCAAAAATAAAGTCTTTTCATTTTCAATTTGATGTAGTGACGTCTTCAAAATGGCAGTGACAACAAATAAGTCACGTGACTAAAACCCATGAATCGGTTGGATTCAGGTGAGATCACAACATTCCATCAGCCAATAGTATTTAATACACATGCAGATTTTTGTTTGGACAATAAGAAGTTCTTGGATCTAATAATTAAGAGAAATTATCAGGTTCAACATTTGTTGAAATAAAGGAAGAAATATCCAAAATAGAAATCCACAAATGTTGAAAGTTATTATTTATAAGTAGATGTTCGGGATTGGCTCAACAAACTTAAAGCTTAAAGTCCATTTCATAATATTTTTTGAGTTTGCCAAATAATAGACAGAACCACTTTTGTGTATTTATGTTGACAGAGAAGATGTTGAACTTTCTCCAAGTTTTTCTTTGTTTGATCTGGATAGGCCCAGTTATTACAGAAACACAACCATAAACTTTGTGTCTAGAATGTTGTGACATCTCGTGAACGCAACATTTTGCCTTTGATAGTCCCAACAATAAGTCTTATTTGCGTTGAGAATCCTGCTTTAACTTTTAGTCTTGCATATGAGTCAGACATGTTAGTAACAACATTAGACTCTTCTACGAAACAAACCAAACTAAAACTACAATACCAGCTTTTCAAGCCTCTGCTTGACTCTTCTTTGTGAGACGTTTTGTTTTGCTCTGAAATCACGGCTCAATCGCACTTCAAATTATTTTAAGTTATAAATCATGAAATATCAATATTAAAAAACAGGCATATATGGGACCTCTACAGCTGTTTGTCTGAATAAACAGGAGCACAAGCGACAGGTGCGGCTCAAATCGCCAAAGGGCATTTGCTTTGAAAATGGTGACTGCTGCTGCTGAGAAAAAGGGATTTTTAATGTTTTTTTATTGAGAAGTTTCAATTTTGGCTTCGGAAAATCCCGCCAAGAGGGCTAAAAAGAGCGCAGACCTGGGCCAAATATGTGAAAGTGTAAAGAAGTGTGGATACTGAAACGTCACAAGAGTCTGTGGTGTTTGCATGTGTTTGTGAGCTGATGTTTGTAGATTAGAGAATTGTGCTCAAATGCTCCAGATATTCAGTGTTTCAGGTAATTCACGTTTTTAATAGATTGTTCTATTCTAATAGAAATACATGACGTGCGGGACGCTTTTGAAATTTTAATGACAGCACATAACCTATATTTAGTATACATTTATGCTATGCTAATATTGTTTGCTAAATAAATGAATAACAAAGCATCACTAAAATGGAAAACAAATTAAAAAAATAAACTTTGTTATATTTCCTGGAACCGCCACTCGCTTGTCACCATGGAGATTGTTGCCGTGCTTGAAATGTTCCACAGTATGGCATTAAACGTATTTATCATGTATTTGTTCAGTTACAAGTGGTTTTATTCAGCAAAAACATGTCAGAGAAGCTCGAAAACATGTGCCTCTCCGCAGATCTGATCTGTAACTCGGCTTGTCTCCATGATAAGTTTAATGTCACACTATGGAACATTTCAGGCAAGGGAACAATCTCCATGGAGAAAAGCGAGTGGTGGTATTTCAGAAAAGTTACAAAGAGCACCTTCAATTCATCTAAACAGGTTTATAGACGACTCAGTTTGAACCTTTTCTGCTCTGGATTCGGACTAACTACACAGACGTCACTAAACCAGCTGACCAGGACTAACAACGGAATAATGAAATTAAAGTCGGAAAAACTATCAAAATATAGATCCAATTGAGTTCGTTTATCCACCCAGACAGGGTTATTACATCTGTAAGTTATAAGTCAACTTTTGAATGTGAATTTGTGCTTTTGTTGTCATTAGCTCCGTGTAGACGTTAGCAACATTAGCACAACACTGCATTTCTAACTGCAGAGGCTCAACGGCAGCACAAGAGCAAGTTCACAGACAGCAGGGGGCAGTAGAGAGCAACTGAAGAGAGAATAACACCTGCACTATCAATGTTTTAACTGTTTTAACTGTTTTAACTGATCCAAACACAGGACGCAGCCATGTAACGCAGCATAAAAGCAGGACTCAGATGCTACAACTAGAGATGTCATGCTGTCCATTGTTAGTGTTTGGATTATTGTGAGAACAAACACAATCATCCAAAATGAATTATATCATATCTGATTCTGATGTGATATAACGATTATCACAATTAGTGCAAAACAAAAGTGAAATATTTTCTTTTCTTTCACTCAAATGCATTACTTTGAAAGCAACAGTAAAGAGTAGTTATGATTACACAATGAAAAAGCACTGTACATCAAAGTGTACTTTTTGGAGTGCAGAATTCAAAAAGCCTCATTTTGCTTCACAATTATTAGTTTTTACTTCTTACACCAAATAATCTTGACATCCCGAACAACAACTGGTCCGAACTCATTGTAAACCAGCATGAAACAGGACTAAACCAGGAGCAAATAAAGAGTCTACATTTTAGAATAATAATGAAAATATTCACAACTTTGACTGTTCAGGTAAAAGATTTTCAGTTTATTCTGTTTTGGATCTCGTCCTAATGGATCGACACATACACAATAATGTAAACATTTCCAAGTTAATCCAGCCATTTTACAGTGTTGTTTCCTCGTCCTCTTGTTTATTGTTAAGAACGTTTCATTCCGATCATGTCCTCACTCAAATATCCTAAAACCTATTTCAACTGCAATCGAGCAGTGATTGTTTTAGCCCGATTTAAACAGCTTCACTTCTCAATGCGGGGCTGAACTACTTTAGCGTTTTGTGTCAAGCATAAACCTGATATTATGGGGAATGCAGAGAATATAGGACTTGTAATATTAACAAGAGCTCTCATGTAAAAATGGGTATCATTTATTTTTGTGTATTTATTTGACTCAGGTCTGCTCAAGTGTAGCACATTCATAGAGTTTATTTATTTATATTATTGTAGTACATTTAGATACTGCGCTGGATTGTCTCAAATGAACTCAAATCTAAATTCCAAATTGACCCTGTGTAAGTGAGAAATCTGCATGACATTTGTCCCTAAAGTCTGTCAGCCAAAACATTATGACCACACAAACAAAGAATATTTTTATTGATACATTTTTATTTATTTATTGTATCAACCAGAATAAGCTTTTTTTCTGAGTTGACTCTGAAAAATGATCTCGGAAATATGAGCTGCAACAAATGTTTTTTTTTTATTGTCTGCCGTGTTTGGTTTTTCACTAATTATATTTAAACCAGATTAAATCCATACAGTAAAAGACGTTTCGATAGAGAATCTTGAAATATGAATCTTGACTTGTTTTTTGACTCAAATTATTTTTTATTCTAGATTTTTACTCAAGATTTAGTCAACAACAATCCATTCAGTTCAAGTCTATGAAAATGTTATGCTAATTCAGTTAAATAATCTATAATCATTTTAGACAGTCTGAAAACATGTTTATATTATATTGTATTTCTCTATTGGACGTGTAAAGTGTTCTTTAGGTTTATATTTGATCTGGTTTGAGTCCCTGGGATTGAAAAGAAAGATCTTAACCCTAGTCTCCACTCGTCCCTTTTATTCTTTTTTATTCACTGACAAAATACCAGTTTACATAGTCAAAGAAAATATATTTCTTTAGTCACAGTTTTAGTCTTTACTGAGGCTTTTGTAGATTTAGCCAGAAAAAATGTGACATTGTCTAAAAACTATGACTAAATATTTAAATGTATGAACTTAAGTCATTGTTATTTAAAATGAGTTGTGATTAACTGAAATAATAACAATAAGAAGAAATCTCAATACATCCAGGACCTGACAACTTTATCTTTTCAGTCTAAACCGGCACCTCTTGTGGTCGTATTGTTTCGGCTCGTGGCTGTATTTTTTATATTTTATCCCCCAAGACTCCAGTCAAACCAATTATACCTCTAATTCTTCCGGTCCATTTGAGATATGCAACAAATGTAGAGTTAGCAGCTCAGAGGCCGTGTGCACGGAGCAGATTACATTTACGGAGTGGTGAAGCGCGGTGACGGGTCGCAGAGGGGTCACGGAGGGGTCGTGGCTCCTGTGTGCTTGGGTTCAGAAGCATGTGAGCCATATCTGTTCCAAATGTCATCTCTGTGTCATATAAAAGTCAGATTTTCAACAAACGTCTCCCGTCTTTATTCGATTTGCACTGCTGTGGGTTCTGCAGAGGAGAGATATGTGGGAACGTGACGACATTCAGACGTAATGAACTGAGAACCAGGACTAAACCGAGGATGAAACGCCACTTCATTTACTGATTTCACCAGTTGTAGGCTTAGTTCACCAGTCGTTTTGGTTGAATAGAGTTTCCAGAGAAAGTTGAATACATATTATACTGAAAAAAACTAATTTCACATTTCAGGGAAGTACATTTTCTCAAGCAAATACTTTAGCTTGAAATGTAAAAGTGTCTCTCTCTTTCTTCGTTTGATTTTCAAGTGTTTGGGATGTAAGGTTCCTGTCTGTCTCCTCTTTCATCTGCCCCTCTGATGTCTCAGCTCTAGAATGTGCTCATTAGTAACAGACATATTCACACGATGAGACAGAAGGAGAACCAGAGGAGGTCAGAAATGTTGGAGAAAATATGAGGGATTACATTGACAAAAATGTAGAAGAAAAGTGATTAAAAAAATCTTTGGGAAATGTGAAAAATTGTTCGAAAATTTGAGGACAATTCAAGAAAGGCTGGTGGAAAATGTGAGGAACTTTGGAATAAAGTTAGAGGAACAATAATGAAATTTGAGAGCCAGAGGAGTTGAGGTGGAAAGTGTTTGACTATTGAAAGAATTTGACGATTGAATATTTGTGAACATTTTGCGAAATCTTTGCAGAAAATAAATGGAAAATGTATGCATAATTGGTGAAAAATATGAGGATTTTAGGAATATGTATGAAAAACCGTCGTGGCCAGAGAAGCAGAGCAGAGACACCCTTCACAAGAACCGTGTGAAAGTCAAGATGCTAATCACTGATGTATTATGGGATGGTCTATAATTATGTGGATAATTAACACTTGCATCTAAATGATGACAAACGTACAGCTCCACATATAATACAGGACATGTACAGTCATTTATTTATGTAATATTGACCTTTATTTAACCAGGAAAGTCACACTGAGATTTTAGAATCTCTTTTTCCCCCAGAGGGAGGAGCAATGAAAAGTGCTCTGACAATTGGACCCTAATCTAGTGTCATTTACTTCATATCAGTTCAGAGTCTGTTTAATCTGCCATGAGGAGGGCCCGTAGAGGCCCCTGGCCCTCAACACTGTCCTCACCTGTGTGTGGCCCACAGCTTATGATGGGTTTTCATTTCTTCAAACAGAAAAAGCCTGAAATCAAACCTATGATGTGCAAACTCACTCATTCAGAGTGCGTGCGCGTTACACTTGTAGATCTCCATGGAGACCAGTGCCATCACCAGGTCGGATCAGTAAATACTGTTTAATACCATTGTTACTGTCAGCATTATTAGCACACAGATGATTATTCCCCCTGAAGCTAAACACATCCCAGACGGATAAAAGGCTGATGTTTGGTTGTGTGTGGACTCTGTTTGGATCCATACTGTCCCAGTTCAAAGTAAATAAATTAAATAAGCAGCAGCAGCAGCTGTTTGTGACATGTTTTTGTGGAAAATACAAAAGTCCTATGGAGTCGATGCTCATTATTCCCAGTTTTAGCTCTGATCTTTGAACGTGTCAGATTGGACATGTTTTTGTTCTGAAAAGTTTCTTCTGTTTTCTGCATGTTTTATTTACTGTGTTTTACTCAGACAAAGCCCATGACGTTCTATATGTATGTATTTCCCCCCTTTCTTTTCTTTCAAATGAAAAGTGACTGAATAGGACATGATTTTGTGCCGCAGGTTTAATCTGTGGCTCAAAAGTCAAACTCTCTGTCACAAATGGAAACACTGTGAATCATTTATGAGCTGCTCCTAAAGAGAGACTCTTTGTGTGAAATGTGCTGAAGATGAAACGAAAAGAATCTGTGACTGAAACAACCACATGCAAAATGAGTCACGTTTACTCCCGTCATTTTCAAGATTTACCCCCAAAATATACTGAAGTATAAATATTTCATCACCAGTGTTGTCAGATTACTCCGTAAAACTGATCGGATTACTGACTACTGGTCACTCTTTTTACAATCCTACAATCTTGAAAGTATTATTTATTCGTATTACTATCATTTACTTTCAGAACGAAGGAAACGTACAACTAAAGAACTGACTTAATAAACAACAGTCGTGTTCCGCCGCGTTCTTTTGCTTCACATGTGACTTGTCTGTTCCCAGAAGATGAAGAGGAGCAGTTTTGGTGCACGGTGGCAGAGTGGTTAGAGCTCTCGCCTCCAAATCATGCATGTTCTCCCCGTGTCACAGTGAGTTCTCTCCGGCTTCCTCCCATCGTCCAATCACACGCTGTTGTAGTTTGGCAACTCCACATTGTCTCTAGTGAGTGAACGTTGGTCTGTCTATGTCTCTGTGTTAACCCTGCGACCCTGTGTGCCCCGCCTAAGGCCCAAAGTCACTGGGATAGGCTCCCATGACCCCCTAACGGGAACAACCAGTAGAAAAATAATGAAGGACAAAATTTTATTTTTTATTAACTATACACATTTTTGGGAAAAAGTAACAAAAAGTAATTAGGATTAGTAACTGTAATCTAATTTTGCAAACAAAAAAAGGTGCATTAGGCTGTTTGTTGTAACCCGACCCACATTTTTCAAGTGGGTCGGTCGGTAGGTAAATTCTTATTTTTTTTTCCATTTTTTGACTCGGAGTGACCTCCAGGGGTCGGGCTTCAACAGTCCAGGGGTCAGGTTTCAACAGTCCAGGGGTCAGGTTTCAACAGTCCAGGGGTCAGGTTTCAACAGTCCAGGGGTCAGGCTTCAACAGTCCAGGGGTCAGGCTTCAACAGTCCAGGGGTCAGGCTTCAACAGTCCAGGGGTCAGGTTTCAACAGTCCAGGGGTCAGGTTTCAACAGTCCAGGGGTCAGGCTTCAACAGTCCAGGGGTCAGGCTTCAACAGTCCAGGGGTCAGGCTTCAACAGTCCAGGGGTCAGGTTTCAACAGTCCAGGGGTCAGGCTTCAACAGTCCAGGGGTCAGGCTTCAACAGTCCAGGGGTCAGGTTTCAACAGTCCAGGGGTCAGGCTTCAACAGTCCAGGGGTCAGGCTTCAACAGTCCAGGGGTCAGGTTTCAACAGTCCAGGGGTCAGGTTTCAACAGTCCAGGGGTCAGGTTTCAACAGTCCAGGGGTCAGGCTTCAACAGTCCAGGGGTCAGGCTTCAACAGTCCAGGGGTCAGGCTTCAACAGTCCAGGGGTCAGGTTTCAACAGTCCAGGGGTCAGGTTTCAACAGTCCAGGGGTCAGGCTTCAACAGTCCAGGGGTCAGGCTTCAACAGTCCAGGGGTCAGGCTTCAACAGTCCAGGGGTCAGGTTTCAACAGTCCAGGGGTCAGGCTTCAACAGTCCAGGGGTCAGGCTTCAACAGTCCAGGGGTCAGGTTTCAACAGTCCAGGGGTCAGGCTTCAACAGTCCAGGGGTCAGGTTTCAACAGTCCAGGGGTCAGGCTTCAACAGTCCAGGGGTCAGGTTTCAACAGTCCAGGGGTCAGGCTTCAACAGTCCAGGGGTCAGGCTTCAACAGTCCAGGGGTCAGGTTTCAACAGTCCAGGGGTCAGGCTTCAACAGTCCAGGGGTCAGGCTTCAACAGTCCAGGGGTCAGGCTTCAACAGTCCAGGGGTCGGGCTTCAATAGTCCAGGGGTCAGGTTTCAACAGTCAATGATGGAAAACGTCTCGATCACCCCGATCGTGAGACTAAATCTCACGATTTTAAGATATTTCAATCGACCTTTTTACGCCGCTATCCTTTATTTTGGTAGCGAAGGCGAGCGGGGGGAACATGCGTGGTACACGGGCGCCGCCATGTTTGTTGTGATGACGCTGCTGGGCATGTTTCCCTCCCAGAATGCAATGCACAAGTCAAATTTAAATGAAGCCACACCATGGTGCAAAACGGCATGAGCGGTGGCCAGGCCAGTGGCGCTGACAGAGGCAAACCAACATGTAAAAGATAATATACATTCCCTCCTGCACGGTCTGTTTAATACAGAAGCATATGGAGAACCGAAAATGAAGACCTATATGCGTTGGGCGCTATTAAATTATTCTACACGGCGCTTTAGGAAAGACCGGTCGGCGAAATATTAGAATATACATAGTTTTTTTTTCCAGTCAGCTAGTTTTATACTGGGTCGGTCAGGTTATTATTTTGCTCAGCCTTACTAAAAAGTATTAATATTATTAATTTGTAACTAGTTATTAATCAGTGTTCACACAGATGTTTTACAGCGCTCCAAACCTTTGCACCAGATCAACTCCAGCTGAAGCTCCTCTGATCAGGTCGAGTCAGAGTCAGAGACAAACCTGTTCTCACACACTATATCTGTCATTATTATGGGCTTGATTTTTCACACACACGCACAGGCACACGCACAGTGAAGTGTCTTGCCAAAGGACACAACCACAGTGTGCACTATCGCCCCCTGTGGCTCCTGGTGTCCCAGCGGTCTCCCATCTAAGTACTAACCAGGCCGATCCCTGCTTAGCTTCTGAGATCTGAGGAGGTCAGGCTTTGAAGTTAAATTGAATTGAATATTTAAACATTTTGGAGATGATCTTCTGTACAAAGAAGAAAGCAAAACAATAACTCTAGCCAAATGTAATGAACCAGAAAGTGACACAAACTATTTGCCACAATATACTATTTCATCCTAAAATGGTGGTGTGCCACAGGTCCCTTCAACCAATAAAGTGTATCACGACTCAAAAAAGGTAAAAAATTACAGTTTTATCGTCTCTAATAATCTGCGATCTTTCCTCTGAGGCGCTGACTCTGTGTACTTGTTCTGAACTCAGCGTTTCTCAGGAAAAAACACTTCATTAAAAACTTTGTTCACAGAGTTTCCCTTTGTGAGTTTGGCTGCAGCTTAATTAGTGTCATCAGTGTTTGTGTTCACGCAGCAAATGATGACTGAACTGGGTCTAAACCAGGTCTAAACCAGTTCTGAACCAGGTCTGAACCAGGTCTGAACCAGGTCTGAACCAGGTCTGAACAAGGTCTGAACAAGGTCTAAACCAGGACAGAACCAGGTCTAAACCAGTTCTGAACCAGGTCTGAACCAGGTCTAAACCAGTTCTGAACCAGGTCTGAACCAGGTCTGAACCAGGACTGAACCAGGACTGAACCAGGTCTGAACCAGGACAGAACCAGGTCTGAACCAGGTCTGAACCAGGTCTAAACCAGTTCTGAACCAGGTCTGAACCAGGTCTGAACAAGGTCTAAACCAGGTCTAAACCAGGACTGAACCAGGTCTGAACCAGGTCTGAACCAGGACAGAACCAGGTCTGAACCAGGACAGAACCTGGACTGAACCAGGTCTGAACCAGGACAGAACCAGGTCTGAACCAGGACAGAACCTGGACTGAACCAGGTCTGAACCAGGACAGAACCAGGTCTGAACCATGTCTAAACCAGGTTTAAACCAGGTTTAAACCAGGTCTGAACCTGGTTTAAACCTGGTTTAAAGTCTGAACCCGGTCTAAACCATACTATTATTATTACTCCTATTATTTGACCACTTATAATATATATTTATCATGAATAATATTTTGTTCCCATGACAAGACTCTACAGATGAGGAAATGACACGACTGAGCCGACAAACATGTCGTGTCACGAACATGGCAAACCAAACTGAACACCACTGGAATCATGAAAATTAAAGGTACACTAGGGAACTTTTCAGGTGGGGGAGGGTCTGCTACCTGCTCTTTTGTTCCACAATATGACATTAAACGTATTCATCCTCTTCATTTCAGGAGCTGTATTTCTCAAAAATATCTTGAAAAACATGTATTCTTTGTGTAAGCAGCAACGCCTCTCCCCAGATCTGACCAGTACCTTAGCCTGGTGATGTAATCTGCTTGTTTCCATGAAGACGGATCAGTTTAATGCCATATTGTGGGACATTCTGAAGGCAAAGTAATCTCCATGGAGTCATCATTGTTTTAGATTTATTTACCTGTAGAATTGTTTTTGACGTGTGATTTCAGACTTGTTTAAAATAGAACTGCAACATTTAATCAGAATAATTGTGAGTCGACTATCAAAATAACTGTAGTGGTATTTCGATCATCATTCTCTGGACTAAAAAGACTACACAAACACACACAACAAGATCTTTTTATGACAAAGACAGTGACAATATTTTTTAAAAAAGTACATTCAATTCATGATTTTTTTACAATCAATCAACGTTTTTGTGTCGAGCACAGTTCATACAAAAGTAAAATGCCTTCAGTCATATGCACAGCTAAACAGAACTTTTTTTATGTTTAGTCCTGACTCTGGCACCAGCAGGAGGCCGGTCCATGTTTAGTCCTGACTCTGGCACCAGCAGGAGGCCGGTCCATGTTTAGTCCTGACTCTGGCACCAGCAGGAGGCCGGTCCATGTTTAGTCCTGACTCTGGCACCAGCAGGAGGCCGGTCCATGTTTAGTCCTGACTCTGGCACCAGCAGGAGGCAGGTCCATGTTTAGTTCTGACTCTGGCACCAGCAGGAGGCCGGTCCATGTTTAGTCCTGACTCTGGCACCAGCAGGAGGCCGGTCCATGTTTAGTCCTGACTCTGGCACCAGCAGGAGGCCGGTCCATGTTTAGTTCTGACTCTGGCACCAGCAGGAGGCCGGTCCATGTTTAGTTCTGACTCTGGCATCAGCAGGAGGCCGGTCCATGTTTAGTCCTGACTCTGGCACCAGCAGGAGGCCGGTCCATGTTTAGTTCTGACTCTGGCACCAGCAGGAGGCCGGTCCATGTTTAGTCCTGACTCTGGCACCAGCAGGAGGCTGGTCCATGTTTAGTCCTGACTCTGGCACCAGCAGGAGGCCGGTCCATGTTTAGTCCTGACTCTGGCACCAGCAGGAGGCCGGTCCCTGAGGTCCTCAGAGTTTGAGACGGTTCATATGGCACTAACATGTCTGAGATGTACTTCGGTGCTAGGCCATGGAGAGACTTGTACACAAGCAGAGCTGCTTTAAAGTCTCTTCTCTGAGCCACAGGAGCCAGTGCAGAGACCTGAGAACAGGACTAATGTGATGGTACTTCCTGGTTCTAGTCAGGACCCGAGCAGCAGCGTTCTGGATGAACTGCAGCTGTTTTACAGCTCGCTTAGAGTTTTGACTAGCAACGAAAATGGATGCAATCTTAAATATGTATTCCATGTGATCCGGCTCTTTACCCACAATCCTTCACTGCATTGGTGATGAATGGAGCATGAAGTGTGCTGTTTGTTGTGTTTGAGGTAAATGTGAAAGTGTAACCTCTTTATATGGAGCGATGAGTGTCGGCTCTGAGACAGTGATCAAAGCACAAAACAGAGAGTGGGTCGTGTGTTTGAGCACAAAACCATTCAAAGAGCTTTACATAGCAAGAAAATATGTTTTATAATCACAGCAAAAACAAATAAATTATATTTATTAAATGTATACGACAGTTAAAGGGGCTGTGGAGGACCAAATAAATGCTTTCCGTTTAAATGTTTCATATATCAGGTGCGTTATGACCATAAGGCAAGTTTATTTGTCGAGTACAATTTGTACAGGAAGCATTTCAAAGGAGTTCACACAACAGGAAAATGTGCATTTAAATCATGATACAAAACTATCAAAAACATTAATAATCATTATAAAATGTACTTTCAGTCATATGAACAGGACATGATCAGAGCAGAACCTGCTGTTTATTCTTAGACATTGTGGCAGATTCTGTTTTTTAACTATTAAATTGTCTTATTTTAGTGTGTTTAATATTCTAGCACTTTGTTAAATCTGGTTGGTATAAAGTGCGTTATAAATAAAGTTGCAGTTGCACATGGTAAAAAGGATCATGTAATGCATTATACATTAGAATGTGACTGAGGGTCACCAAAAACCCTCCACATAAATGTATTAGGCTCCAGTAAAACAGAACAAAATAGTCAATCAAAGACACACATGGAGTGTCTGAAAAAGCCTTGACAGTGTTTCTCAAACTGTTGTGAGTGTACCACAATCCAGGGTGCCTCTGGTGGTGCTTAGACGTTCGATTTAATCATTATTTAGAACCACTGTTTATCACATTTTAGACCAGGATTAGCCCCAATACCCAAAGACCAATACAGACCTGGTTTAGACCTGGTTTGGACCTGGTTTGGACCTGGTTTGGATGTGGTTTGGATCTGGTTTGGATGTGGTTTGGATCTGGTTTGAATGTGGTTTGGATGTGGTTTGGATCTGGTTTGGATGTGGTTTGGATGTGGTTTGGATCTGGTTTGGATCTGGTAATATTATCTTAGGTGGTACTTGAAAGGTTTGAGGAACACTGACAGATGAATGTATCATTACTGCAGAAAAAACCGCCCTGCAACAGGAAACTGAGGCACAGTCCTACACTGCCCCCTGCTGCTTGGACTGAGAACTGACACACGCTTCACCCCCAAATGTTAATTTAATGGCCATTAAAAAAAAAAAAAAAAAAAAGTTTGAAATAGGATGGAATAAAATTACATTTGAGTTGTAGGCTTGAGTGAAGCGGCATCTTGGTAATAAAACTTGTTACTGGGCCAATTCATGTATAATCCAGCTGTGCTCAGGCTGGTGGTACTTCAGAATCAGAATAAGAAAAAGTTTATTGCCATTGTCATTGAACACAGTTCGCAAACTTAGGAACTTGTTCGGCGTTAGGTGCAAACGTAGAACAATGAATAATAAAATAATAATAATAGCAATGTTTATAGTGTCAAATATGGCATGCATAAATTAAGAATTTACCTGGTCTCAGTATCTACACAGATATTTACACAAACATTTACAGAGGGTCGGAAATAGTGCAGAAAGTGAACAGTGCAGTGATTGATTAAGTTGTGGTTAAAGTGACAGTGTTTATGAAGTGTTCATGAGTCCGACAGCAGAGGGAAAGAAACTGTTCTGGTCCATGTCCAGGGTGAGAAGGGTCGACTGTGATCCTGCTCGTCCCAGAGTCCTGGAGATGTACAGGTCCTGCAGAGATGAAAGTCTGCAGCCGATCACCTTCTCAGCAGAGAAGTTTGTCCCTGGCTGTGGCTCCAGGGTACCACACGGTGATGGAGGAGGTGATGGAGGAGGTGATGGAGGAGGTGAAGGAGGAGGTGATGGAGGAGGTGATGGAAGAGGTGAAGGAGGAGGTGAAGGAAGAGGTGATGGAAGAGGTGAAGGAGGAGGTGATGGAGGAGGTGATGGAGGAGGTGAAGGAAGAGGTGATGGAGGAGGTGATGGAAGAGGTGATTGAAGAGGTGAAGGAGGAAGTGATGGAGGAGGTGATGGAAGAGGTGAAGGAGGAGGTGATGGAGGAGGTGATGGAGGAGGTGAAGGAAGAGGTGAAGGAGGAGGTGATGGAGGAGGTGGAGGAAGAGGTGATGGAGGAGGTGATGGAAGAGGTGATGGAAGAGGTGAAGGAGGAGGTGATGGAAGAGGTGAAGGAGGAGGTGATGAGGAGGTAATGGAGGAGGTGAAGGAAGAGGTGATGGAGGAGGTGATGGAAGAGGTGATGGAAGAGGTGAAGAAGGAAGTGATGGAGGAGGTGATGGAAGAGGTGAAGGAAGAGGTGAAGGAGGAGGTGATGGAGGA
The DNA here is from genome assembly GCF_026437365.1 of Eucyclogobius newberryi. Classification (NCBI taxonomy): domain Eukaryota; kingdom Metazoa; phylum Chordata; class Actinopteri; order Gobiiformes; family Gobiidae; genus Eucyclogobius; species Eucyclogobius newberryi. The sequence goes on from NW_027316056.1 coordinate 6,065,644, forward strand.
GGTGAAGGAAGAGGTGATGGAGGAGGTGATGGAAGAGGTGAAGGAGGAGGTGATGGAGGAGGTGATGGAAGAGGTGAAGGAGGAGGTGATGGAGGAGGTGATGGAGGAGGTGAAGGAAGAGGTGAAGGAGGAGGTGATGGAGGAGGTGATGGAAGAGGTGAAGGAGGAAGTGATGGAGGAGGTGATGGAAGAGGTGAAGGAGGAGGTGATGGAGGAGGTGATGGAGGAGGTGAAGGAAGAGGTGAAGGAGGAGGTGATGGAGGAGGTGAAGGAAGAGGTGATGGAGGAGGTGATGGAAGAGGTGATGGAAGAGGTGAAGGAGGAAGTGATGGAGGAGGTGATGGAGGAGGTGAAGGAAGAGGTGATGGAGGAGGTGATGGAAGAGGTGATGGAAGAGGTGAAGGAGGAAGTGATGGAGGAGGTGATGGAAGAGGTGAAGGAGGAGGTGATAGAGGAGGTGATGGAGGAGGTGAAGGAAGAGGTGAAGGAGGAGGTGATGGAGGAGGTGAAGGAAGAGGTGATGGAGGAGGTGATGGAAGAGGTGATGGAAGAGGTGAAGGAGGAAGTGATGGAGGAGGTGATGGAAGAGGTGAAGGAGGAGGTGATGGAGGAGGTGATGGAAGAGGTGATGGAGGAGGTGATGGAGGAGGTGATGGAGGAGGTGATGGAGGAGGTGATGGAGGAGGTGAAGGAGGAGGTGATGGAAGAGGTGATGGAAGAGGTGAAGGAGGAAGTGATGGAGGAGGTGATGGAAGAGGTGAAGGAGGAGGTGATGGAGGAGGTGATGGAAGAGGTGAAGGAGGAGGTGATGGAGGAGGTGATGGAGGAGGTGAAGGAAGAGGTGATGGAGGAGGTGATGGAAGAGGTGATGGAAGAGGTGAAGGAGGAGGTGATGGAGGAGGTGATGGAGGAGGTGAAGGAAGAGGTGAAGGAGGAGGTGATGGAGGAGGTGAAGGAAGAGGTGATGGAGGAGGTGATGGAAGAGGTGATGGAAGAGGTGATGGAAGAGGTGAAGGAGGAGGTGATGGAAGAGGTGAAGGAGGAAGTGATGGAGGAGGTGATGGAAGAGGTGAAGGAGGAGGTGATGGAGGAGGTGATGGAGGAGGTGAAGGAAGAGGTGAAGGAGGAGGTGATGGAGGAGGTGAAGGAAGAGGTGATGGAGGAGGTGATGGAAGAGGTGATGGAAGAGGTGATGGAAGAGGTGAAGGAGGAGGTGATGGAAGAGGTGAAGGAGGAAGTGATGGAGGAGGTGATGGAAGAGGTGAAGGAGGAGGTGATGGAAGAGGTGAAGGAGGAGGTGATGAGGAGGTGATGGAGGAGGTGAAGGAAGAGGTGATGGAGGAGGTGATGGAAGAGGTGAAGGAAGAGGTGATGGAGGAGGTGATGGAGGAGGTGATGGAAGAGGTGAAGGAGGAGGTGATGGAGGAGGTGATGGAAGAGGTGATGGAGGAGGTGATGGAGGAGGTGATGGAGGAGGTGATGGAGGAGGTGAAGGAGGAGGTGATGGAAGAGGTGATGGAAGAGGTGAAGGAGGAAGTGATGGAGGAGGTGATGGAAGAGGTGAAGGAGGAGGTGATGGAGGAGGTGATGGAAGAGGTGAAGGAGGAGGTGATGGAGGAGGTGATGGAGGAGGTGAAGGAAGAGGTGATGGAGGAGGTGATGGAAGAGGTGATGGAAGAGGTGAAGGAGGAAGTGATGGAGGAGGTGATGGAAGAGGTGAAGGAGGAGGTGATGGAGGAGGTGATGGAGGAGGTGATGGAGGAGGTGATGGAGGAGGTGATGGAGGAGGTGAAGGAGGAGGTGATGGAAGAGGTGATGGAAGAGGTGATGGAAGAGGTGAAGGAGGAAGTGATGGAGGAGGTGATGGAAGAGGTGAAGGAGGAGGTGATGGAGGAGGTGATGGAGGAGGTGAAGGAAGAGGTGAAGGAGGAGGTGATGGAGGAGGTGAAGGAAGAGGTGATGGAGGAGGTGATGGAAGAGGTGATGGAAGAGGTGATGGAAGAGGTGAAGGAGGAGGTGATGGAAGAGGTGAAGGAGGAAGTGATGGAGGAGGTGATGGAAGAGGTGAAGGAGGAGGTGATGGAAGAGGTGAAGGAGGAGGTGATGAGGAGGTGATGGAGGAGGTGAAGGAAGAGGTGATGGAGGAGGTGATGGAAGAGGTGAAGGAAGAGGTGATGGAGGAGGTGATGGAAGAGGTGATGGAAGAGGTGAAGGAAGAGGTGATGGAGGAGGTGAAGGAGGAGGTGAAGGAAGAGGTGAAGGAGGAGGTGATGGAGGAGGTGAAGGAAGAGGTGATGGAGGAGGTTATGGAAGAGGTGATGGAGGAGGTGATGGAAGAGGTGATGGAAGAGGTGAAGGAGGAAGTGATGGAGGAGGTGATGGAAGAGGTGAAGGAGGAAGTGATGGAGGAGGTGATGGAAGAGGTGAAGGAGGAGGTGATGGAGGAGGTGAAGGAAGAGGTGATGGAGGAGGTGATGGAGGAGGTGAAGGAAGAGGTGATGGAAGAGGTGAAGGAGGAGGTGATGGAGGAGGTGATGGAGGAGGTGACGGAGGAGGTGAGGATGGACTCAATGATGGCCGTGTAGAACTGCACCATCATCTGCTCTGGCAGCTTGGCTTTCTTCAGCTGCCACAGGAAGTACATCCTCTGCTGGGCCTTCTTGATGAGGGAGCTCATGGTGGGCTCCACTTGAGGTCCTGGGTGATGATGGTGCCGAGGAAGCGGAAGGAGTCTACGGTGGAGATGGGGGAGTCTGTGATGGTGAGGGGGGGGGCACTCAGGAAGTCAGTGCTCCATCTGCAGATGAAGGACTTGAGGTGGGGCAAGACCAGGCGCTCAAGTGACTTCATGACTATCATCCTTAGCAGTTTTTGTATAATTCAAAGACAAATGTAGCTATGCTTTTGTCGTAATAGGCTGTTTGCTTGGCCAGTAGATTACTTTTTTGTAAGCCTTTTTATTTTTTTACATCAACCCTTTTCGACGGTTCTTTCATTTATCTTATCATATTTTGTTTTATTTGTCGTAGAAACATAGTCTATGGTAGCCAAAAGTACATTTTATTTTTGGATTGTATTTATATCAACCCATTCCAACCACCGGAAAATTTTATTTAGTGGATCTATTTATATATTTATGTTTGTTTTTTGTTTTTAATGTTTTATTTCATTTTCTTTTATTTTGGCTGTTCCTTGCGTCTTTGCATCACCGCGCGTGCGTGCGGCTAGGCTAACACCATGAGCTAACAGTGGAAAGATGAGACGACCGCGGCCGTGAGCGGGTATTTAAGCTCCATGTGCTCCAGGGAAAGAGTGAACCTGACGCGGGTGAAGCAGCAGAACCTCCCGGGGCCCGCGGTGGGATCAGTCCGAGCTGTCAGCGCCGACTTTGTCGAGTTTGAGAACATTTGTCTGGTGAGTTTCTGCACACGCCCAGGACCAAAACGACAACAGCAGGTGGATCTGCACTTTTCAAAGATGTATTATTTTTTTGTCCCGAAGGCTTTATTAGACACGAATGAACAGTGTGAAATGGGGATGAGAAAAGGGAGGACATGCAGTACTTTGTCAGAGTTCGGACACTGCAAGGCTGCACTTGTGCGTAGGGCTGCCAACTATCGCAACCCCAAATGAGGGACACTTTCTTCACAGCTGACCAACAATAATGGAAATAACAAGGTTTCATTAGCCATAAACTTACTAATTTCAGTGTAATTTTGGTAAACCACTACTGTACTTGCTTGGATGTATTGTTCATGCGAATAGTGAAGACAATTATTACAAGTTTCTCTCAAATGTCATGTTTAGACTATAACCATGTGCTGCAGACACTGAAAAGCTTTAGACCTAAACCACTGTCAAACTCATTTATCCCAGTTCTGAGCAGTACATGAGGCCATATCATATTGAAGGGGGAAAAAGACAGACATTTATGTAAGTTGTATATTAAAATTGTATTATAACGCTGACATTTAAGCTTTTAAAACATGTCATTTAACGGGTGTAGAACTTTTTGTTATTATCCATCTGTCTTGTTGTAAATGGTCACATTTATATAGCGCTTTTCTACCATCAAGGTACTCAAAGCGCTTTACATCAAGGAACCAGTCACCCATTCACACACACATTCACACCCCAGATATACGCAGACACTGGGGGGCGAGTTGGGTTAAGTGTCTTGCCCAAGGATTCACATGAGGCAGCTGCGATCGTGCCGCCAACCTGCAGGCCAGTGGATCTGACCGCTCTGACCGAGCGGGGAGATCCACTGTTGTGTTGGTGTTGTGTTGGTGTTGCTCTCCTGACCTGATTCTGTTGTTTCTTACACTGTATCGTCTTCTTGACTGTGTCTCTGTTGTTATCCTCAGTTGTCTTAAACTGTCTGTTTCATGGACCTCCTCTTACCCTGCATTAAATGACAGAAACAAATCATTCTTAGTTTGAGAAATACTGCACCTAATCTATAAGGTTATGCACACATCATTCAGCATCATTCACAGGAATGATGCTCGTTCAACATCAGCTCACGTTCTCCGCGCCCCTGTCCGCGCCCCTGTCCGCGCCCCTGTCCGCGCCCCTGTCCGCGCCCCTGTCCGCGCCCCTGTCCGCGCCCCTGTCCGCGCCCCTGTCCGCGCCCCTGTCCGCGCCCCTGTCAGTGCACCTGTCAGTGCACCTGTCAGTGCACCTGTCCGTGCGCAGCAGCAGCTGGGTTTTTCTCCTCACGCCAATCTCCAAAATCCGTGCGCCTTGGTTTCAACGCGCTTTACCTTCTGTTTCCCTCTCTGGATATGAATATGACTTGATGTGGCGGTGGCAGTCAGAGAACGAGGACAGGCCAGGTATTTCAATTCAATCTGACCTCGGATCAGCGCGCAGCAGCCGCTGTTCAGTTGCTGCGCGCTGATTGGCTGAGACTCGCGTCTGTCACGGTAATTCCAGGAAGTGGAGGCGGCGAGGCTGTGATTGGAATACGGGACTGGAGCTGTCCCGGACGGGACAAATCAAAATCACCCATAATTCGGGACGTCCCGAATTACTTGTGCGTATGTGCTGTGCCTTAACCACTCCACCACTGGATCTGCGCTTTTCACGTCAAATAAATGTGCGCACTGCAAATATTACCTCAAATGACTGTTGGTCATTTAGCTTTTCACCTCCAGTGTCAATGCAAATCAACTAACTATATCATTATGTCAGTCAAACAACACGACACAGTGACCACTGAAGTATTATTTGTATTATAGATTGTTATTACTGGTGTGCAACATTTTGCAAGATCTTGTTTGAGCTGCATCAGTTTGGAAAAAAATCTAATTAAAATTGTTGTTACTATACATTGTGATAACATGTATGATTGTGAACAACTCCAGGAGGTTTAACATTTGAGACGAGGCAGAAATAGGCTGCAAGAATCCTATAAATGCTACGTTCACACTACCATACTGAGGCCCATGTAGGATATGTTTAGTTTAAAACTGACTTTTTGTGGTCGACTGGTCATTCACATAACGATAAATGCGATTGCAGTTTGTGTCTGGTGTGAACAGAATACAGCAAGATGTGGCTGCATAACATGCAGCCAACATGTTTACCTGCATGTTACCTGGCAGTAACATGCAGGTAAATAACATGTAGCTAACATGTTTACCTGCATGTTACCTGGCAGTAACATGCAGGTAAATAACATGTAGCTAACATGTTTACCTGCATGTTACCTGGCAGTAACATGCAGGTAAATAACATGTTTACCTGCATGTTACCTAGCAATAACATGTAGCTAACATGTTTACCTGCATGTTACCTGGCAGTAACATGTAGGTAAATAACATGTTTACCTGCATGTTACCTAGCAATAACATGTAGCTAACATGTTTACCTGCATGTTACCTGGCAGTAACATGTAGCTAACATGTTTACCTGCATGTTACCTGGCAGTAACATGTAGCTAACATGTTTACCTGCATGTTACCTGGCAGTAACATGTAGCTAACATGTTTACCTGCATGTTACCTGGCAGTAACATGTAGCTAACATGTTTACCTGCATGTTACCTGGCAGTAACATGTAGCTAACATGTTTACCTGCATGTTACCTGGCAGTAACATGCAGCTAACATGTTTACCTGCATGTTACCTGGCAGTAACATGTAGCTAACATGTTTACCTGCATGTTACCTGGCAGTAACATGCAGGTAAATAGTTGATCACATGATATATTTTGGCTGGATCAACTCGGGACACGCCGCTCTGGGCTAAATCTGGGCTAAAACAAATGGTGAAGTTCCACCTGCATGCGCACAAACGTGCTGCACAAGTGCACTGTGTTTACGGAATAAAAAGGGCAGGTTCCCCGGCTGCTCCTTTTATTGATGTCCTTAAGTGTCTTTCCATTTTGCATGAAGGTTTTCTATTGTTGCAGCCAGGAGCCTTAATCCCTCTCCAGACTCTTAAGCGTCTCTTCAAATCCCGCCCGATTACGGTACGAACCCTGTTTTTGGCCTGAATTGATTTGTCACCTCGTATATCGACTCACAAACATCCTCCTTCCTTGCTTGGATCCTTCGTCTGCCATTTTTCTCCACCTTGTTTAATACCAAAAAAATTAAACAAATTAATACAAATCAATTGACAAACATAAATCCAATGACATTTACATAATTTTAGTTATTATTTAGGATTTTACCTAAATACTCTTATTTAGAAAGTTTAATGTTTGTTTGTTTAGTTAAGTTTTTTGTTCTTACTTCCATGTAGTTTTTAATAGTTTATTAGTTCTAGATTATGTTCAATGAAAAAGTAAGTTATATATTTTGTGTTATTGTCTATGCCCTTTTGGAGAGAAGAGTAATAAAACATTGTTAATGTTCATTTCCATTTCAATCCAAAAGAGATTTCTCTCCACTTTTCTGGCGCTTTGACTCAAAATTGTGACGTTTATCCTGGAAATATTTCCTAGTGATGACGTTGAGGTGGGATGAACGGGCCCGAGCACAGATCAGATTTATTTCCACGTACGTCAATGGCCTGGATCAGATACAGGTCACATTATGGGCCACAATCAGATCTGACCTGCAGTGTGAACAGAGCTTTGACATTTGGTTATTTTTGTTTTGAATGTATGATTTTCTTTGCAGAGGACTTGCTATGATCTAAATGATTACGGTCTTTGCAATTTAACTATTGTGTTCTAGCGTTAAATCATCTCTCTAAATCTCTATATTCCAAATAAGCCGCAGTTGTTTTTGTAGTTTTGACTCTCGGCTGTTGTGTCATGGTTTCTGTGCAGTTCATATTGTGTTCATTTACAGATTTATAAACTCCTAACCTTTAGTGACCTTATACTCTCTTAAATCTCCCAACATGTTTAATCAGTATTATTAGGATTTTTATTTAGGATTTAATATAGGATTACTATATTATGTTCTTCCAGGCTATGAATAAATTGGCTGTTAATAAACAATTGTTATTGAGAAATTCTACTTAATTATTGTTTAAACTATACCATAATCGGAAAAGAAGAGAAGTAAGAAAGAAGGAAAGAAAGAAATGGAACAATAAACAGGGAAAGAAAGAAAGACAAGTAAAGAAGGAAAGAAAGAGAATGAAAAACAAATGAAGATAAAAAAAACGGTGCATAATAATAGTTGTAAGACGTTTTCAGGACTAAAAGACGCTTCACAAAACAATAATGAAATGGTCAATTAAAGACGATTAAGTTAAAAATGAGCATAAATGTATAAAAGTGTTTTAGAATAACACTGCTCTGTGTTTGTTATATCAGACTTGGTTAATCAGTGTCATCAGGACGTCAAGATGATTCAGTTAAGTCATAGTCGAGATTGTTCAGGTCGTAATATAATAATGAGTGTGTTGAGCGCTCGCCCTCCAGTGGCAGGGTTGCAGGACTGGTCATGTTTACTGTGTGTTATTGTTGTGGCTCCTCCTCCCTGCTCCGGGGCCATTGGTTTGTCCACTGTGGGCAGAGCCTTTTGTCTTATGCACTTCGGGAGCGTTGGTCCTTCTGCCGCTGCGACTTGGAGGCACAGGAACACTCTTCACTTTGAAAACTCTAATATTCCAAAATGTCGCTCACTGTGGCAGGTAAGCACAGGGGTTATTCAAGAGTTTTGCAATTATTTAATCATGATTTTTGAAAGAGAAATAGTTTTTTGTGTGTGTTTTGTGGTCTTCATGACGTTTGGGATTATGTTGTATCATCTCAGTTTTATGTTGTGGCCTTTTATGTGGTTTTTAATTGATTTGTCTCTATTGCCCTTGCTACTGTCTGGTGGAAATGACAAGTAACCTTCAGTGACATTACACTGACACAGAAGCGCAAAGTGAAATATTGATCTGTATTTGTAGATAATACATTTTGAAGGGTGATAAGAAAATCTAGACAATGAACGATAATTTAATTATTTGCACCATGACACAATAACCTTAAAGCAGGATTATCCAAAAATATTATATAAAAGTAAAAAAAAAACACTAACTACAATAAATAAAAAGCAGTAAGAAACACTAAAGTAGTTATTTTGTCTCTGTAATGAGTCACAAATGTTATTTATTCAAGCGGCTACAGTTCAAATCTCATTATAGAACAGAAAAATGACAAAGTTTCTCCAGTAGTACAAAGGAAAAAGCATCCACAGTAGATACTGAGCCCCAAAATGATTGTTCCAGCTTGTATTTATTGAAGTCAATATAGTAATTCTTGTGACAGGCCGAGTAATAGTGCTAACTATTTCTATCGATTTCTATCACAACCAACGAGCAAGGTTTGCACAAAGTATGACATTTTTTTTATGTTTTTGCGCCACAATAAAGCCTCAAATTTACGTCCTTAGCTAAAGTTTTCAATAATTTATTTGGAGAAAATGAAGAAATCTAATCTAATCTAATACTCTACTATTGGTTACTGTAATAAGTTTAAGGGTCACAATGTTTACTTTGATTCGCACACATCCATCACTCTGCAGCAATTCATCTTTGACCTCGACTGCAAGTGCTGAGCGAAAAGGTTTTTTTTCACTATTATGATACTTTGGTCAAATATCAGGAATGTGCTAAATACTGCAACAATCAGTCGCAAAAGTGCAGAAATATCACTGTATACACTTGTATACACTTTCTGTCTCTCTTTGAGCTCATTTTTCATTGTTTCAATTATAGAAAATACACTCTTATATTCTCATGTAGCACATCTCCAGAACAATTGTAATACCATCCGTTTTTCCTCTAAAAAGCTATTCATTTAAACCAGATTAAAACTGCTTTACTCCTCAGTGTTTCAGCCGCTGGAGTCCTTGCGCCCTCTGCTGGCCTTCTGTGCACAAACATGAGGCCTCAGATAAAATTGCTTGCGTTCCAGAAGTCGATTTTGACAAAATTGAATATTACTACACCAAAAAAGTGTCCAATGAGATTCATCTTAGCAAATCGTCCTGTCCTAGAGAATATTCCAGAAGCTGAGTGAAACTATGCTGTAATCAAAACTATAGGTGGCTCTAAGAAATATTAGAGCATGTGACCCTTTTTTGGTGTGGCTTATTATTTTTTGCTTTCTATTAGTTCTTCTTCCAGCTTGTTGTATTAGTCGACTAGTCAAACTTTTACATTGAGACTTTTTGAATACATTATCAACCAATAAAGTTTGAAATATTTATTAGTCAATTTAAATAAACAATCGATATTTTCATATATACATACATACATATTTATAGACCAGATAATTGTTACAATATACTGTATTTTTTATAAGATAAGATATTCCTTTATTGTCCCACATGGGGAAATTTCATTGGTGCAACGCAGGTAGATACAGAGGTAGATACAGAAGAACAGATCACTTATAGGAAGTCTGAAAAACACTTTCAGTAGAAGATCTCCTATAAATAAATAAAAACTCCCATAGACAAATAAATAAATAAATACATAAATACCATTGCATGTGATCACGACAGTAATTGCACATGAATATGTGTCACAACAGCACATAGATTGCACATGAATTTCACAGTAATTGCACATGAATTGCACATGAATTCCAACAGCAATTGCACATACGACAGAATTGCACATCATTATTAGGTTAGGTCAGTATATAGACGACTAGACAATTAGTTAATTAGCCCTATCAAGTTATTCTAATACATCCCTCACTTTTCCATGTTCCAATACATCCCTCACTTTTCCATGTTCCAATACATCCCTCACTTTTCCATGTTCCAATTAGAGCTGGGTTGAAATAATTGATTTTCCGATTTTTAATCGATTCGCATATTAATGACCGATTATCGATTCGTACATCCAAAGATCTATTTATTTATTTTATTTATTTTTCATTTAAAATTATTTTCTACATTTCCCTCAGTGAACTTCAATCTACCTTCAAGAAAGATAATTCAGGACTCCTGGATTATCTTTCTTGAAGGTAGATTGACCCTTAACCTTTTCATCAGTCTTCCATCAGTAACTACCAATACTTGTAAGATTTGCTGTTTAATATTGATATAATACTAGTTTTAATATATTGCTTCTCTAAAGTCATGAAGTGAAGGAAGCGGTTCAAATAAAAAAAATTATGTTTTATAACATTAACCCCCGGATCAAATCGAAATCGGAAATCAGATCGAAATCGGAGCGAATCGGATGGGATCTGAGAAATCGGAAAAAATCGATTTTGAAACGTAAAAATCGGAATCGAATCAATTATTGAAATTTGAATCGAAACCCAGCTTTAATTCCAATACATCCCTCACTTTTCCATATTCCAATACATCTGTCACTTTTTGATATAGTATAATTTATATTTGGTCATCATTGATTTAGTTGATGTTTTTGTGTCTCAGATTTAACTGGCGGAGGCATGACGGAGTTTCAGGAGCAGCTCCGGGAGCAGCACGAGGAGTCGATGCACCGCGAGCTCGAGACGCTGTTATCTACCGCCGAGTCCAAAGAGCAAGAGGTCAGAGGTCACAAAGGGGTCACAGAGAGGTCACAGGGGAGGGCTAAATAAACACACAAACTAATACAGATTGACGCAGGCTAAATTCATGTTTGCTGTTTATAGTAGAGATTTTTGTTTTTCATGTTTTTAAGATGGTCAAAATCAGGATCAGCGTCAAAAAGAGCTATAAAATGTACTAACAAATATTGCTTTTCCACTTGCCAAAATCTGCTTTAACTGATATTGGTTTGGGGGAAAAAAGCAAGTATAAACTTTTATGCGATATCTGGCATTTCCACCGCTCATCACCTGCGTGATAGGTGCAGTTAGTCACTGTTATGCTGCAATACTGAATGGAAACATTGCTATAAAGCTAGAGAATCTACAGAATAAACAGTTTTTATACCTATAATAGTTTTATAATTAAATCACTTTTTTCCTGGCTTTCATTACATCAAATGTTAGGACGTCAATCCTGTGGTTAGTTTGTTGATTTGGGTCAAAGTAACCTAATAATGAGTAAACAAAATGTACATTCCTATGCCAAAGCCATTGGCCTTTTTCAAAATCAAATTATTTTAACATAAGAAAGGTGGATGACTTGTTTAATGTTTGCGTTCTCTGCTCTTTGGTCTGTCAGTGTTTGAGGAGTTTTGCAACAAAGTGAATGACCTCAGAGACAGTAACATTGACAACTGGTTATCTGGGTTTAAAAACCTTTAGCCAAATACACCACGAGACAGGATTACAGCTCTAAATGCCATATACACTTTTCCCCCCCAGATCTCCAGGAAGGACTTTGATGGGTTCAAGAAGTTGTTCCACAGGTTTCTCCGGGTCAAAGGTCCCGCGATCGACTGGCCCAAAATCAGCCGACCTCCAGAGGACTCGGTGAGGAAACTAAACGCACACATAAACATCATGAAGTAGAATCTCCTCCTTTTATTTTTTACTCTGTGTGTTTGATCGAAGTCTATTTTAAAAGTTATTTATTTTCCCCACTGTGGGATAAATCTCCTCATGCCCTTCTCTACATTGTACACAGTCTTTCTTACAGATACTGATCATTTTAACTAGTATTCATATAAAATAAAAAAAATCACATTTGCACAAAATGTTATAGAAACATTAATATTTGTTATTATCATGGTGTTAAGTATCGATCGTCTTATCCCCAGTAGTTGCGTTCATAATGTTCCTCCTTGAGAGTCCATGGATGTTCCACTGGTGTCTTCTTTCTGCTGGAGTCCAGCTCCTTAGGCTTGTCCACGTTCAGGAGCAGATGTTTGCCTGGACCACTCCAGAGTATTTTCCCTCAGAGTTGACATTATTACATACTGTGACTCCCACAAATCATGTTAAAAAGTATTACTGAACAAATGTTCCCTCACACTTTTTACAGTCATTTGTCTGGGATATTTACTATTATTTTGCACAAACGATTACTTTGACGACCTAAGTGTGCAAAGTAATCGTCACTTAAAGAAATACTCCCAGATTTACCCGGTTTGTACTGCCATTATGTTCCCTAACTTCCTGTGTGACTGCGGCGGGAGCGTTTGCTGCTTCCTGTGTGACTGCGGCGGGAGCGTTTGCTGCTTCCTGTGTGACTGCGGCGTGAGCGCTTGCTGCTTCCTGTGTGACTGCGGCGTGAGCGTTTGGTGCTTCCTGTGTGACTGCGGCGTGAGCGTTTGGTGCTTCCTGTGTGACTGCGGCGTGAGCGTTTGGTGCTTCCTGTGTGACTGCGGCGTGAGCGTTTGGTGCTTCCTGTGTGACTGCGGCGTGAGCGTTTGGTGCTTCCTGTGTGACTGCGGCGTGAGCGTTTGGTGCTTCCTGTGTGACTGCGGCGTGAGCGTTTGGTGCTTCCTGTGTGACTGCGGCGTGAGCGTTTGGTGCTTCCTGTGTGACTGCGGCGTTAGCGTTTGGTGCTTCCTGTGTGACTGCGGCGTGAGCGTTTGGTGCTTCCTGTGTGACTGCGGCGTGAGCGTTTGGTGCTTCCTGTGTGACTGCGGCGTGAGCGTTTGGTGCTTCCTGTGTGACTGCGGCGTGAGCGTTTGGTGCTTCCTGTGTGACTGCGGCGTGAGCGTTTGGTGCTTCCTGTGTGACTGCGGCGTGAGCGTTTGGTGCTTCCTGTGTGACTGCGGCGTGAGCGTTTGGTGCTTCCTGTGTGACTGCGGCGTGAGCGTTTGGTGCTTCCTGTGTGACTTCGGCGCGAGCGTTTGGTGCTTCCTGTGTGACTGCGGCGTGAGCGTTTGGTGCTTCCTGTGTGACTGCGGCGCGAGCGTTTGGTGCTTCCTGTGTGACTGCGGCGTGAGCGTTTGGTGCTTCCTCTGTGACTTCGGCGTGAGCGTTTGGTGCTTCCTGTGTGACTGCGGCGTGAGCGTTTGGTGCTTCCTGTGTGACTGCGGCGTGAGCGTTTGGTGCTTCCTCTGTGACTTCGGCGCGAGCGTTTGGTGCTTCCTGTGTGACTGCGGCGTGAGCGTTTGGTGCTTCCTGTGTGACTGCGGCGTGAGCGTTTGCTGCTTCCTGTGTGACTGCGGCGTGAGCGTTTGCTGCTTCCTGTGTGACTGCGGCGTGAGCGTTTGGTGCTTCCTGTGTGACTGCGGCGTGAGCGTTTGGTGCTTCCTGTGTGACTGCGGCGTGAGCGTTTGGTGCTTCCTGTGTGACTGCGGCGTGAGCGTTTGGTGCTTCCTGTGTGACTGCGGCGTGAGCGTTTGGTGCTTCCTGTGTGACTGCGGCGTGAGCGTTTGGTGCTTCCTGTGTGACTGCGGCGTGAGCGTTTGGTGCTTCCTGTGTGACTGCGGCGTGAGCGTTTGGTGCTTCCTGTGTGACTGCGGCGTGAGCGTTTGGTGCTTCCTGTGTGACTGCGGCGTGAGCGTTTGGTGCTTCCTGTGTGACTGCGGCGTGAGCGTTTGGTGCTTCCTGTGTGACTGCGGCGTGAGCGTTTGGTGCTTCCTGTGTGACTGCGGCGTGAGCGTTTGGTGCTTCCTGTGTGACTGCGGCGTGAGCGTTTGGTGCTTCCTGTGTGACTGCGGCGTGAGCGTTTGGTGCTTCCTGTGTGACTGCGGCGTGAGCGTTTGGTGCTTCCTGTGTGACTGCGGCGTGAGCGTTTGGTGCTTCCTGTGTGACTGCGGCGCGAGCGTTTGGTGCTTCCTGTGTGACTGCGGCGCGAGCGTTTGGTGCTTCCTGTGTGACTGCGGCGTGAGCGTTTGGTGCTTCCTCTGTGACTGCGGCACGAGCGTTTGGTGCTTCCTGTGTGACTGCGGCGTGAGCGTCTGGTGCTTCCTGTGTGACTGCGGCGTGAGCGTTTGGTGCTTCCTGTGTGACTGCGGCGCGAGCGTTTGGTGCTTCCTGTGTGACTGCGGCGTGAGCGTTTGGTGCTTCCTGTGTGACTGCGGCGTGAGCGTTTGGTGCTTCCTGTGTGACTGCGGCACGAGCGTTTGGTGCTTCCTGTGTGACTGCGGCGTGAGCGTTTGGTGCTTCCTGTGTGACTGCGGCGTGAGCGTTTGGTGCTTCCTGTGTGACTGCGGCGTGAGCGTTTGGTGCTTCCTGTGTGACTGCGGCGTGAGCGTTTGGTGCTTCCTGTGTGACTGCGGCGTGAGCGTTTGGTGCTTCCTGTGTGACTGCGGCGTGAGCGTTTGGTGCTTCCTGTGTGACTGCGGCGTGAGCGTTTGGTGCTTCCTGTGTGACTGCGGCGTGAGCGTTTGGTGCTTCCTGTGTGACTGCGGCGTGAGCGTTTGGTGCTTCCTGTGTGACTGCGGCGTGAGCGTTTGGTGCTTCCTGTGTGACTGCGGCGTGAGCGTTTGGTGCTTCCTGTGTGACTGCGGCGTGAGCGTTTGCTGCTTCCTGTGTGACTGCGGCGCGAGCGTTTGGTGCTTCCTCTGTGACTTCGGCGCGAGCGTTTGGTGCTTCCTGTGTGACTGCGGCGCGAGCGTTTGGTGCTTCCTGTGTGACTGCGGCGTGAGCGTTTGGTGCTTCCTGTGTGACTGCGGCGTGAGCGTTTGGTGCTTCCTGTGTGACTGCGGCGTGAGCGTTTGGTGCTTCCTGTGTGACTGCGGCGTGAGCGTTTGGTGCTTCCTGTGTGACTGCGGCGTGAGCGTTTGGTGCTTCCTGTGTGACTGCGGCGTGAGCGTTTGGTGCTTCCTGTGTGACTGCGGCGTGAGCGTTTGGTGCTTCCTGTGTGACTGCGGCGTGAGCGTTTGGTGCTTCCTGTGTGACTGCGGCGTGAGCGTTTGGTGCTTCCTGTGTGACTGCGGCGTGAGCGTTTGGTGCTTCCTGTGTGACTGCGGCGTGAGCGTTTGGTGCTTCCTGTGTGACTGCGGCGTGAGCGTTTGGTGCTTCCTGTGTGACTGCGGCGTGAGCGTTTGGTGCTTCCTGTGTGACTGCGGCGTGAGCGTTTGGTGCTTCCTGTGTGACTGCGGCGTGAGCGTTTGGTGCTTCCTGTGTGACTGCGGCGTGAGCGTTTTGTGCTTCCTGTGTGACTGCGGCGTGAGCGTTTGGTGCTTCCTGTGTGACTGCGGCGTGAGCGTTTGGTGCTTCCTGTGTGACTGCGGCGTGAGCGTTTGGTGCTTCCTGTGTGACTGCGGCGTGAGCGTTTGGTGCTTCCTGTGTGACTGCGGCGTGAGCGTTTGGTGCTTCCTGTGTGACTGCGGCGTGAGCGTTTGGTGCTTCCTGTGTGACTTCGGCGTGAGCGTTTGGTGCTTCCTGTGTGACTGCGGCGTGAGCGTTTGGTGCTTCCTGTGTGACTGCGGCGTGAGCGTTTGGTGCTTCCTGTGTGACTGCGGCGTGAGCGTTTGGTGCTTCCTGTGTGACTGCGGCGTGAGCGTTTGGTGCTATCGAGGTAAATGCTAACAGAAATATAGATTTTGTCACATGTTTTCTTTGTGGTTGTTTTGTATGGAAAAGTGTTAAGAAACTAGAGTTCTGTGCTTTGAATTTAGGCCAATAGTATTTCTTGTAGTAGAAGTAGAAGTAGTATCATTAGTTAGGTGGTACGCAGCATGGCCCGTCTGTCGTTGTCCTCTCACTCGTCGTTATCTCTCGTTTCTCTGGCCCGTGTCTGACTCTGAACGCTGCTGCTCAGTATAATTTTAGTCTGACCTTCAGTGCAGTTTATTCCTGGAGCAGTTTGTGTCACAGAAATGTCACACAGTGTTTCCTCTTCGTCCCTCGGATCCTCTTTCAATCACGAGTCACTGTTTAGAGACACACCAGCCTCTGATGCTAATGTTACTGCCGTTTATAACTGCTTTATGAACACTCACGGCTCCATTCACACTTTTCTTGCTCCAGTTGTGGTAAAGTCCTGGTCTAGTTCTGCAGGACATTTTTATTTAAGTTTCAATCTTATGATAATTCTCTTCGGTTTTAGATGAGTTTTTAGTTGACAGAAATGTAAGGCTGTGCGATATGACGAACATTTAAAAAACAATTAAACGTGACATTCAAAGTTGATTTTATAGACTTGGATCAAGATTTCAAACATTACTGCCTTGGTTAGGCATTTAACAATTCTATAAAATATCTAAATTAATTGATTCATTAAAAATGTATTTGCTCGTTAATCTGAAGGTTTGTGAGATCGTAACAAACATTGACCCCTTTTCTGGAACACTTTACCAAATGTGGTTTATGAAGATTTAATGACCAAATAATTGGACAGATAAATATGAATATGGAATATGCAAATGAGTTGATAACAGATGGAGATGCTGGACATGATTGGACATGATCTGGCTCATTGTGTGTTAGAGTTAATGTTGACTCTAATATGATCTCATCAGCCAGATTGTGAAATACATGCAATTTTCATACGACCAGAAGCAGGAGCTGTGATCCTGAGGAGATGAACCTGTGTGTGTCCATGTCGCCTCCAGGGGTCACTCAGGGGTCACTCAGGGGTCACTCAGGGGTCACTCAGGGGTCACTCAGGGGGACAGACTGCAGCAGCTCGGTCCACACGCTGGGCAGGGCACAGACACTCTGACAGGTGTCAGGCCGAAGAAGCACCGGACCTCTTGATCTGAGGTGTTCCTCAGACAACAATAAGGCTGTTGCACTGATTCACTGAGGATGGTCTGAAGCAAAAGGTCCTTTGCTTGAGTTTGAATCACTTTAGCTGTTTAGTCTGTTTCCTAATGGCGGCCCTCTGTGCTGTTTTCACGGTTGTATTGGCTGTTTCAAAGCACAACAAAGGAGAGAGAGAGAGGCAGATCTTAAGCTTTAGAGCAGGGGTTGGCAAACAACGGCCCGTGGGCCGGATCCGGCCCGCAGGGCCTTTCAATCTGGCCCGCCAAGCTTGTCCAAGTAATTTTTTTTTATTTATTTTTTTTGCCCTCAGGCATCTGTCTGCACGTGTATCCTTAATACATATGACGTAAAATCAATTAAATAATAGATTCAATAGCCTATATTTGACAGAAAAGTTAGATTTTATTTGATATTTCATTTTGGGGATTTCTTTTTTTTCACACCAACGATGGCGGGCCGGCCCTCCGCTACTTGCCTGGATTCGAATATGGCCCTCAGAGGAAAATAATTGCCCACCCCTGCTTTAGAGTGTGACTGGGAAGCAGAGTATGTTGTATGAAAGAGCACAGAGGACCGCGAGTATGAAACAGAAAGTCTGCGATGACAGGGCGAGTGAATGGCACACGGAGCTAATGCTGCAAAATGATTTCAGAGTTACAGCTCAAAACACTGTGCTCTTTCACACAAGTGTGAGGTTTTTCCTTCTGCAGGGTCGTATAAATCTCCACATGGGGGTTGTACGATAGTACACTGTACTGTCACCATGGCGACATTAGGAGTCATCTGTAGGTCACTACAGTTACGTAGAACATGGGGTCTCAGTCTGTTTAAGGATCAGACGATCTTTGAGCATATTTGAATCAGGTCTCTCAGTCCAGATTTAGCAGTGATTGAGCTGCAGCTGCTCCACACACACTACGATGATGCAGCCTGCTGAGGATGATGCGGCCTGCTGAGGATGATGCGGCCTGCTGAGGATGATGCGGCCTGCTGAGGATGATGCGGCCTGCTGAGGATGATGCGGCCTGCTGAGGATGATGCGGCCTGCTGAGGATGATGCGGCCTGCTGAGGATGATGCGGCCTGCTGAGGATGATGCGGCCTGCTGAGGATGATGCGGCCTGCTGAGGATGATGCGGCCTGCTGAGGATGATGCGGCCTGCTGAGGATGATGCGGCCTGCTGAGGATGATGCGGCCTGCTGAGGATGATGCGGCCTGCTGAGGATGATGCGGCGTGCTGAGCTGAGGAGGATGCGGCGTGCTGAGCTGAGGAGGATGCGGCGTGCTGAGCTGAGGAGGATGCGGCGTGCTGAGCTGAGGAGGATGCGGCGTGCTGAGCTGAGGAGGATGCGACGTGCTGAGCTGAGGAGGATGCGGCGTGCTGAGCTGAGGAGGATGCGGCGTGCTGAGCTGAGGAGGATGCGGCGTGCTGAGCTGAGGAGGATGCGGCGTGCTGAGCTGAGGAGGATGCGGCGTGCTGAGCTGAGGAGGATGCGGCGTGCTGAGCTGAGGAGGATGCGGCGTGCTGAGCTGAGGAGGATGCGGCGTGCTGAGCTGAGGAGGATGCGGCGTGCTGAGCTGAGGAGGATGCGGCGTGCTGAGCTGAGGAGGATGCGGCGTGCTGAGCTGAGGAGGATGCGGCGTGCTGAGCTGAGGAGGATGCGGCGTGCTGAGCTGAGGAGGATGCGGCGTGCTGAGCTGAGGAGGATGCGGCGTGCTGAGCTGAGGAGGATGCGGCGTGCCGAGGATGATGCGGCTAAAGAACAGCTGGAGGAACTGTAATCCTGCATGACCTGAGGCGACGGAGGAAATCTATTTTCCGTTTGATCTTTTTACAGATGAAGTCAATGTCCATGATAATTGTGAGTCGACCATGACGCCATAATCAAAACATGTCTGTGATGATTTATGGACTCAAATAAACGGAACATAAGACCTTCAGATCTCTCCCTCTAGTCACATCCCTGCCAGTGTTTTTTGCTCGTAAACAGGTTTATTGGAATAGGTGTGAATGAAGCTTAACACATGTTTTTGAACTACGTTAGAACAGGGTTAAAGAGAGTCATTGTCATCCAGAGTCGGGAGTAAAAGCTTCTGGCCATATCTGCCCTGGGGCAGAGTGGTTGTGTTCCTTCCCTAATCTCATCCTCTCGTCCTCTGCAGATCCAGCCGTATGAGCGTATCCGAGCTAAAGGCCTTCCTGAAGACATCTCGGCCGCTCTGAACCGGCTCGTGGTGGTGAAGCTGAATGGAGGCCTGGGCACCAGCATGGGCTGCAAGGGCCCCAAGAGCCTGATCAATGTGAGCAGCGACAACACCTTTCTGGACCTCACTGTCCAGCAGATCGAGGTAAGCCCTGCTCTAAAACTAGAACCTGGAATCTTTGTTTAGCCTTCCTTTCATCTTGGTTTAGCCTTGCTTTAGGAGTAGCATGTGGTGACACACAAGTGGACAAATGGATTAAATAAACCCAATTCATCACACAAATTACTGCCTGTATTTCTAACTAACATCTAATCATTAGGAACGTGAACAGAGCCTGAGCTGCAAACAAAAACAAGGACTTAAAATCAATAGTTTAGAGACATTTGTTGAAACTTGGCGCTGCTGTTGCTTCACTTCTCTTCTGCACATGCTCAGTTTGGGCAGAACATGCAAACATCTTTGATTCTCACACAGGTTTATTCCGCCTGGTTTGAGCTCAGATCCATGTGTTTGAGGCTGTGTTCAGAGCACATGTGCAGAACTCTGAAAGAAGCTGCTGTCCGCTCTGGTTCTACAAGCTCATGTTAGAGAGCGGAGCATGAACGGGCTCTGAACACAGTCACAGGCTGAGCAGCTGCAGGAGAAGAAGAATCATGCTTCCTGCAGTACTGTCCAGCGGCCTGTCACTAAAGGACCGTGAGTTCAGGGAAGCTTCAGCAGCAGAAGTGAGGGGAAAACAGGCTCATTAGATATATTTTAGAACAATTCATATATAGTTGTGACACATAGATTTATTGGTCAATCACTGCTTGCCTTGATTGCCCTGATCTCACTTCACTGTGCTTTGGTAGTCCTGGTTTAGTCCTGGTTTAGTCCTGGTTTGGTCCTGACTTGGTCCTGGTTCAGTTTAGTGTGTATTTGCCTTGTTTGCAGCACTTGAATAAAACGTACAACGCCGATGTGCCGCTGGTGCTCATGAACTCCTTCAACACTGACGAAGACACAAAGAAAATCCTGCCGAAATACTCTCACCACCGAGTCAAGATCCACACCTTCAACCAGAGCCGGTGAGACACAGCACTCGTAATGTCCCATGAACTGTAGAGTAACAGAACCATCGTGCCCACTTTTCAAAATGAACATCATGGTAATCTGGACTATAGACTCTAAAACACAAACGATACATTATTTCTGATTTTCATTCATAATACACCTTATTCACCATATTTTAACTTTTATTTGATTAATAATGTATTTTAAAAGGCTCACAGTGAAAAAAGTAGTAGTACTATTTGAAAAAGTAATTGTGTGACTAAAATAATGAGATGACAAAAAATCGATTTCAATTAAATTTCGTCTTATTCAAAACAAATGTAAATGCCTTTATACAATATCATGACATGAGCTTTACAGACTTTAAATCACACAATTAATAGTAACTTGTCGGTCACATCAACATTTTACACACATTGATCTCCTTTACATCATATTTAGCGTTGACTTTTCGCTCCTTCTAAACTTAAATGAATGGAGTTTCCGCGTGACAGGAAGTGCCAAAACAAAGGTAGTGCTGAGCCGTAGCAAAACGAGGCAAAAGTGTGAATAAAGTAATAAACTGCTGGGTGAATAATGGTAAATAGGTTTATCGGGCTGTTGCATGGCTTTTTTGTTAACTTTGTCATATATCTTTTCTTTTCTTTGGTTTGATGTAAGCGTGAAAAAGTAGAGCAAACATGAGAGTTTGATCATTTACATTTGATCTCGAGCACTATGGAGTAACTATTACAACATAACTAAACAATAAGTCACATTCATTTTTTATTGAATACAAACACATCGATGGGAAAAAGGTCGTTTTCCAGAATCTTTTGACGTTTGCTTCGTTAAACTGTCCTTTTCTTTACTTTTGAGACCATGAATTGGTGACAAAAGCTTAAGATTTGATATGTTATGTTGTGTTTCCTGTCGTCTTTCCCTTTTAGATACCCGCGCATCAACAAAGAGTCTCTGCTGCCGGTCGCCAAGAGCCTGGGGCCGGACGGAGACGGCGAGGCGTGGTATCCCCCGGGTCACGGCGACATCTACGCCAGCTTCTCCAACTCTGGTCTGCTGGACAAACTCCTGTCCGAGGGGGAAAGAGTACATCTTTGTGTCCAACATCGACAACTTGGGGGCGACCGTGGACCTGTTCATTCTGCAGCATCTGATGAGCCAACCTCAGGACAAACGCTGCGAGTTCATCATGGAGGTCACCGACAAGACCAGAGCCGACGTCAAGGTAAACGCCATTATAGCAGCGCGTCGGGGTTTATTTGAACGTGTCAGAATGTTTGCAAGATTTGGAGATTGATGCCATTTAAAAGAAGAGACTAGAAGAGAAGGAAATCTGAAAAGACCAGGATCATCGCTAAGGCTGCAGGGAAATACCTTAAGGTCCTGAGCGGGCAGAGATGGAAAATGTGCAGCGTTGAGAGTCGGGATGTCGGGATGGAGACGTCCACCATTCAGGAGTCGGGATGGAGACGTCCACCATTCAGGGAGTCGGGATGGAGACGTCCACCATTCAGGGAGTCGGGATGGAGACGTCCACCATTCAGGGAGTCGGAGTGGAGACGTCCACCATTCAGTGAGTCGGGATGGAGACGTCCACCATTCAGGAGTCGGGATGGAGACGTCCACCATTCAGGGAGTCGGAAGTGGAGACGTCCACCATTCAGGGAGTCGGGATGGAGACGTCCACCATTCAGGGAGTCGGGGTGGAGACGTCCACCATTCAGGGAGTCGGGGTGGAGACGTCCACCATTCAGGGAGTCGGGATGGAGACGTCCACCATTCAGTGAGTCGGAGTGGAGACGTCCACCATTCAGGGAGTCGGAGTGGAGACGTCCACCATTCAGGGAGTCGGAGTGGAGACGTCCACCATTCAGTGAGTCGGAGTGGAGACGTCCACCATTCAGGGAGTCGGGATGGAGACGTCCACCATTCAGGGGGAGTCGGGATGGAGACGTCCACCATTCAGGGAGTCGGGGTGGAGACGTCCACCATTCAGGGAGTCGGGGTGGAGACGTCCACCATTCAGGGAGTCGGAGTGGAGACGTCCACCATTCAGGGAGTCGGGGTGGAGACGTCCACCATTCAGGGAGTCGGGGTGGAGACGTCCACCATTCAGGGAGTCGGGGTGGAGACGTCCACCATTCAGGGAGTCGGAGTGGAGACGTCCACCATTCAGGGAGTCGGAGTGGAGACGTCCACCATTCAGGGAGTCGGGGTGGAGACGTCCCACCATTCAGGGAGTCGGGATGGAGACGTCCACCATTCAGGGAGTCGGAGTGGAGACGTCCACCATTCAGGGAGTCGGAGTGGAGACGTCCACCATTCAGGGAGTCGGAGTGGAGACGTCCACCATTCAGTGAGTCGGAGTGGAGACGTCCACCATTCAGTGAGTCGGAGTGGAGACGTCCACCATTCAGTGAGTCGGAGTGGAGACGTCTCACCATTCAGTGAGTCGGAGTGGAGACGTCCACCATTCAGTGAGTCGGAAGTGGAGACGTCCACCATTCAGTGAGTCGGAGTGGAGACGTCCACCATTCAGTGAGTCGGGATGGAGACGTCCACCATTCAGGTAGTCGGGGTGGAGACGTCCACCATTCAGGGAGTCGGGGTGGAGACGTCCACCATTCAGGGAGTCGGGATGGAGACGTCCACCATTCAGTGAGTCGGAGTGGAGACGTCCACCATTCAGTGAGTCGGAGTGGAGACGTCCACCATTCAGGGAGTCGGAGTGGAGACGTCCACCATTCAGTGAGTCGGGATGGAGACGTCCACCATTCAGGGAGTCGGGGTGGAGACGTCCACCATTCAGGGAGTCGGAGTGGAGACGTCCACCATTCAGGGAGTCGGAGTGGAGACGTCCACCATTCAGGGAGTCGGGATGGAGACGTCCACCATTCAGGGAGTCGGGATGGAGACGTCCACCATTCAGGGAGTCGGGGGTGGAGACGTCCACCATTCAGGGAGTCGGGGTGGAGACGTCCACCATTCAGGGAGTCGGGGTGGAGACGTCCACCATTCAGGGAGTCGGGGTGGAGACGTCCACCATTCAGGGAGTCGGGATGGAGACGTCCACCATTCAGGGAGTCGGGGGGTGGAGACGTCTCACCATTCAGGGAGTCGGAGTGGAGACGTCCACCATTCAGGGAGTCGGAGTGGAGACGTCCACCATTCAGGGAGTCGGAGTGGAGACGTCCACCATTCAGGGAGTCGGAGTGGAGACGTCCACCATTCAGGGAGTCGGAGTGGAGACGTCCACCATTCAGGGAGTCGGAGTGGAGACGTCCACCATTCAGGGAGTCGGAGTGGAGACGTCCACCATTCAGGGAGTCGGAGTGGAGACGTCCACCATTCAGGGAGTCGGGTGTGGAGACGTCCACCATTCAGGGAGTCGGAGTGGAGACGTCCACCATTCAGGGAGTCGGAGTGGAGACGTCCACCATTCAGGGAGTCGGAGTGGAGACGTCCACCATTCAGGGAGTCGGGGTGGAGACGTCCACCATTCAGGGAGTCGGGGTGGAGACGTCCACCATTCAGGGAGTCGGGGTGGAGACGTCCACCATTCAGGGAGTCGGGGTGGAGACGTCCACCATTCAGGGAGTCGGAGGTGGAGACGTCCACCATTCAGGGAGTCGGAGTGGAGACGTCCACCATTCAGGGAGTCGAGTGGAGACGTCACCAATCAGGGAGTCGGAGTGGAGACGTCCACCATTCAGGGAGTCGGAGTGGAGACGTCCACCATTCAGGGAGTCGGAGTGGAGACGTCCACCATTCAGGGAGTCGGAGTGGAGACGTCCACCATTCAGGGAGTCGGAGTGGAGACGTCCACCATTCAGGAGTCGTGTGTGGAGACGTCCACCATTCAGGGAGTCGGAGTGGAGACGTCCACCATTCAGGGAGTCGGGGGTGGAGACGTCCACCATTCAGGGAGTCGGGGTCGGGAGACGTCCACCATTCAGGGAGTCGGGGTGGAGACGTCCACCATTCAGGGAGTCGGGATGGAGACGTCCACCATTCAGGGAGTCGGGATGGAGACGTCCACCATTCAGGGAGTCGGGATGGAGACGTCCACCATTCAGGGAGTCGGAGTGGAGACGTCCACCATTCAGGGAGTCGGGGGTGGAGACGTCCACCATTCAGGGAGTCGGGGTGGAGACGTCCACCATTCAGGGAGTCGGGGTGGAGACGTCCACCATTCAGGGAGTCGGGGTGGAGACGTCCACCATTCAGGGAGTCGGAGTGGAGACGTCCACCATTCAGGGAGTCGGGGTGGAAACGTCCACCATTCAGGGAGTCGGGGTGGAGACGTCCACCATTCAGGGAGTCGGGGTGGAGACGTCCACCATTCAGGGAGTCGGGGTGGAGACGTCCACCATTCAGGGGAGTCGGAGTGGAGACGTCCACCATTCAGGGAGTCGGAGTGGAGACGTCCACCATTCAGGGAGTCGGAGTGGAGACGTCCACCATTCAGGGAGTCGGGGTGGAGACGTCCACCATTCAGGGAGTCGGGATGGAGACGTCCACCATTCAGGGAGTCGGGATGGAGACGTCCACCATTCAGGGAGTCGGGATGGAGACGTCCACCATTCAGGGAGTCGGAGTGGGGAGGCTCCCTGTTTGCAGGTTCTGGGGGCTCATAATGGCAGTCGTTGGAGGAGGAAGAATAAGAAGAAGACCTCAAGTGCTTGGAACTCGTGTGCTTCCAAGTCTAAAATGTACAACTACAGTGGGTGACAGTAATGTAACACTTAGACACCAACCGCCATAAAACACAGAAGAAGAAGAAGAAAAGTGTCTTGAAGTGAAGGTATGGAACCACTGCGGGTTGATTAAAGTGCTTTTATGGCTCATGTCCTTTTCATTCTGCTTGTGATGCACTTCATGTCAAACTGGTTACCTGGGATTATTATTATGTTTTATGTAGCAATAAATCACGCTTCAAAATGTGTTATTGTGACAGGCTTAGGTTTTAGTCATTTTTTTTGTACTTGTGAACAAATCAATGTTACACTTGTTTTATATGTACAATTACAATGCGTTAAAAACTTAGACTTTTAACCCTGTTCCTGGAGTCGTGTTTCCCTTGTCACACTTCTGTAGAAAAACATTGTCCAGATGAAACCTTTGAAAGTTCTTCTTAGTTTGATCGACTTCATTCACTTCCTGTTTTCGAGCTCGTCTTTTCTGATCTTCACAAATACAGTTTCAAATGTCCTCAGATAGTGACATAACAGCATCGGGTTTGTTCTGAGCATTTCTGCCAGAAAAGTGGTTTCACTGCAACTTCCTGGCACTGGCTTGTTCATGTGTAATGCCTATAGATGTCAGCAGAGGGAGCGCTAACCCAAATCTGAGCGCGTGGTGAAAATCCAAAGGAAAGCAAAATAATGTTTATGACCAATAAAGACCAAACTAAAGCATGATGCGTCTCCTTTTAAGAACTTACTACTACTAATAATCTGTACATATGTCTCTTCTGTCTCTCAGGGCGGGACTCTGATCAAGTACGAGGAGCGTCTGCGTCTGCTGGAGATCGCTCAGGTCCCGAAGGATCACGTCGACGAGTTCAAATCTGTCACAAAGTTTAAGATTTTCAACACAAACAACCTGTGGATCTCTCTCCCGGCCATAAAGAGGGTTTATGAGGCCAACACCCTGGACCTGGAGATCATAGTCAACCCCAAGGTACGAGCCAGACCACCGGGGGGGCTTAAGACGACCGGGGGGGCTTAAGACGACCGGGGGGGCTTAAGACGACCGGGGGGGCTTAGGACCGGGGGGGTGGTGCAGAAAGGCTTGCACAGTGATTAAACCAGTGTTACACTCGGCGCTCGGCAGGTTTGAGGAAAGAATCCTCAGAAGTGTATTTTTCCAGCTCAAATCTGCTCCACATATAAATAAACACATATAAGTTTGTCTGGTTTTAGTCTTGCTTTTTGCACCTGAATAATATCTGGGGTTTTACTTCCTTTACTTCCCTCGTTATATCAGTACAAATATGTCAGAAAAGTGGTACATTTATTGAAAACATGACTCAAATGAATGACTTGGGTTTAGATCTAGGGTTTAGTCCTTTATACTGTAAATATCACATTTAAATCGGTTTTGTTGCTCTAAAAGAAAAAATCATAATTACTGTGACATTTCAGAATTATGCATTTGAAAGACTTTGGACTAAAGGGGTTTATGTCGACCTTCATTTTCTTTACATTTTCTTACTCGTTGGATGTTGATTTTTGTCTGTTCTCTCTCTGGGCGTAAAACTATATAGTGTCCTCAGCACATTTCCAAGTGAACTGCTCCTCTACAATGACCTCTACAATGACCTCTACAATCTGCTGTTTTATCTTGGTTGAACTTGGAGTGAATCCTGAATGAGTTGATGTTGAATCTTAATAATGACCTTTTCCCCGTGCAGACGCTGGACGGTGGTCTGAACGTGATCCAGCTGGAGACGGCGGTGGGAGCGGCTATAAAATGCTTTAAAAACTCGCTGGGAGTGAACGTGCCGCGCAGCCGTTTCCTCCCGGTGAAGATGACCTCTGACCTCCTGCTGGTCATGTCAAACCTGTACAGTCTGGAGGCCGGCTCGCTCACCATGAGCCAGAAGAGAGAGTTCAGAACAACACCACACGTCAAACTGGGAAGCTCCTTCACCAAGGTACTGCACAGCACGCACCGCGCGCACCGCACAGCTCTGTGTGCACGCGTCTCTCTGTGTGCACGTGTCAGTTATGAAGCTCCCATGTTTGTCTTCAGGTCCAGGAGTTTCTGAAGAGGTTTGAGAACATCCCTGACATGTTGGAGCTGGATCACCTGACTGTGTCCGGAGACGTGACCTTTGGCAAGAACGTGTCCCTAAAGGTGAACGATAAACAAATGACATCACGCTGTAAACAAATGACATCACACTGTAAACAAAGGTTCAAACCACAGGCTGGTAGTGGTTTACCTTCTGAAATGCATGGGATTCTTGTATCGATATGAAATGTGGTGACTGAACATAATCAAACAAATATATAATAAAGTGTTAATTAAGAAAATATTTTTAAAAGCATCTCTAATCATAAAATTACTTTAAAATGTTTAGTCTTAATTTTCATAGTTCCATTTGTCTTTTTTCAGGGAACTGTGATAATCATTGCGAACCACGGCGACCGGATCGATATTCCTGCTGGAGCCATGCTGGAAAACAAGATCGTGTCCGGAAACCTGAGGATCCTGGATCACTGAGGCATTCTGGGAAAAAACACTGTACACCAAACAACCTGTGGCACGACTGCCCTCCTCTTCTGTCTACATCTACACAACATAATGTTTAGGCGTAAACCAAACTAAATCTACAGTAGTTACAGGTTTAACCTACAAACTATTTAAATGACCTATTTCTCTGCTAAACTGATGCATTTTTAGTGTCTTAACAATATTCAATGTCCCCTTAGTTCAGCGCTTCACATCTAAATAATAAATTGCCACTTCTGCTTTTTCATACTGGGGAAAAAAACTTTGGGAGATGAAAAATGAGATTTGTCCATTTATCAGAAACATTTAAGAAAAACAAACCTCACTGGTGAGAAGTTACAAAAATACAGTCTTGAAACATTGGCCTTTCAAGATAATGCTTATGTCTCAAAAGTGAGTGTTTAGCAGAAAATAGGAGCATTCAAATACTTCCAAAATGACTTATTTAATATGTTTAATTGTAGAATAAATGTATTGAGCAGGAAGAACTATTGAAATCATAAAATAAAAAATATTGTTGCACTTTGTAGTTATTTTTAGAGCAAAAGAGCCTAAACTCTTCCTGTTTGTAACAATATCCCTCAGAACTATGCATTTGGGGTCACTGAAGCTGCTGCTGTGACCGGTTCACCGGTTGGTCAATAAAACAGTGGGAAATGCAACATTAAGTGTCTATTTTGTCTTTCTTTTGTACAATTAACAGTGTGAATGTCAGTAAAGACCAGACGAGACACAGTTTGGACTTTGGTAACAACCATTCTTGTTTTATTTCAACATTTTACCCTTAAATCTTCATTTCCAGCTAATTATTCACAGATTTATGTAAAGAGTAAAAAAATCATCTTTGCATTAAAAACCAAACCATGTTCTTGGCGATCGCCCGTGGATTGATTTCCTCGACCCTGAAGCGAGACAACTATTGAGGAAAAATAAATTAGAACCATTGCCGCCTTAAATGACGGACTCTTGATTGCACACAGTGAGGAGAGAAGGCGGTTTGTGGAAAGCGTGCTTTTCAAAGGAGGAGGAGCCACCGTTTGGTCCCTTTCGCTCGCCGTAGTGGACGAACCAGCAGCGCGTTTGTCGCCACGTTTCATCAGTTTGTAGCTTATTTTGAAGTCCTTCTCGAGTGTTTCTCTTCCATCACCTTTTCTGCTCCCAGATTTCGGCCATGTTCAGGTCCAGTCGCTCCAGGCTTTTCAGAACCTGGATGTTTTCAGTGTAAAACGCCACGTCCACCACCACCAGCCTGAGCGGGACGGAACAAGACCTCAGTTATTCACCTTATTTTGAAGTCGAACGTTTGATTCTGAAACCTTGTCTGTGTAAAGTGTGTTTTCATTTGACGCATGTGCGACGCCTTAAACCACTGCGCCACCGGCGGCCGCGAGCACCGTTTGTTTGGTTTAGTTACGTTCACAAATAATAAAAAGGGAGCCAGGGATCTTTAGAAACATTAATGCAATCTTGATGTAAATTTCATGGTTAAATAAAGATTAAATAAGAAATATGAGATATAAAATATGTTTTGTGATTGTTCTGAATCGAAATCACACGACACTCGAAGGTTAAAGCTCCTGGAGTTGTTTAGTTTGTGCTTTAAGACATCAGAGAAAATCCTCTGATGTCACAGTGCTCAAGTTTGACCCTAAATCAGCCACAAAAAGCTGTTTCTCGGCCTGTCACCGTGTTTTTACTCAATATTTGTACATTTTTGTGTGTGAGATCATTTATTGTAATGAGTGACTATTGTTCAAAATGTGATGTCGTGACAGGTCGAGTCATTTCCAAACAGCAATATACAAAGTAAACTAAGAAATAAAACCATACTACACGTTGTGGTGAGAAAGAGATTTACACTACACTTCATTTAGTTTCTCCGTCTTCAGGGAGCGGGAAAGTGAACGACATTCATGTGGAAGTGTCCAATGTTTTACCCGTGCTGAGGTCCTCCGTCGTTGATGACTCCGAGTCGAGACAACTGACGCTTCAAGTGCATTTTAAAACCGCCGTTAATTCTCTGAAACAGCATCTGCAGCAGAGAAATGTAAATGCAAAGAGAGAACACAAAGAACGCCTCAAAACAAGAGAAAATGGAGTGACTTTAGTTCCCACCTGAGTCTGTTCCTCTGGCAGAAGGTCGTAGAGGGCTTCGTGCATCTTGGCCATTTGTTTGCACACGTTTCGGAAGCAGGCGGACGGCATCGGAGCCTTCACTTCATACTGGAATCACAGGGAAAGAAAGATGGAAAACTAATAATCAGAGACTTAAACTGCTCTCCACTGCCCCTGGTGGCTTATCTGCAGCAAGGCCATTTCCTCACTATTCATGACATTTAATATGACAAATAGAGCAGCTGACCTAAAAAACGACTCAAAACACATCCGAAAAGAGCTTTTATAACAAAGACAACATTTGAGCTTTTTTGAGCTAGTCGAATACTGACATAATTGTTAGTTACAGCACAAACGACTGACCATTGTTGCATTATACAAATGATCAGGGGAAATTAATTAATAGCTTATTATTTCCTTTTTGGACAGTAGATGGCAGTATTTACACCTTTAACTGAGGCCCTCGTACTGAACCTGTTTGGGTCATGATTTTAGTGACTTCTTACCTTTGATAAAACCTTCTCAAACAGGCCGTCCATGATGGCAACGAGTTTGGCCGAAATCTCAGCGATGTGGTCGTTGTAATCCTGAGGAGAATCACAGAAGTAAAGCACTAAAGTGATCATTCTTCTAATCCACAGTAAACGCACGCTTGTACAACAGGCCAGAGAGTGTCCTATTGTCAAATGCTTCCCGGCCCGAAAATGGCCGCCCCTGCACTCGAAAATGCCCGTCCACATTTTAAAATATTCCAAAATACCGGAGGACGGATCTCTATCTAAAAGCCTGCTCGTACAGGCCTACTTTCAGGACATCCAGTTTGTGTGACATTGCAAGACAATAATACTGCCAGGCAGCACTTCGACACAGACACGGATGACTTGACAACCATAATGACCACAAAACCTTGCACTAGACAGCTGTTCAAGCTTCAAAGTAACATCAAGAGTGTAGGCATGAAAATCAAACCCAGCAAGTCCAGAAGCAACTCCATCGTTAGAGGGAAGCTCGTAAATGTGGCGTTCACGATTAACGAGGAGCTCATTTCTCCTTGAGAAACTGATCAACAAAGATGCAGCGCAAACAGAACAACTCCACAACAGGCCGGACACAAGTTCCACAGCTGACGAGACAATGAAGTGAATCGTTCAAAGTTCAGCCCTGACATAGTTTAAGGAGCCACCACAGCTTCAATAAGGTTTGGAATATCAAGTTACGGTCTGTAGGACGTCACAAAATATGTCATATTTAGGTTACAATAGCAGGTAGTTTATTTGGTGATATTACAGTATTATTGCAGTTTAAGCTGTACCTTGGTGATACTGCAGTTTTATTGCAGTATAAGTCGTACCTTGGTGATGTGGTCGAAGTGCCTGAGGACGCTGAATTGTTTTGGCTGTAGTTTGGTCTCAAAATGAGCTCTGATCAGAGGAATGTAGTGCACCACCAGCTGCAGACAGCGAGACGCCAACGCTGCAACAGCAACAAAGGAAAGTCAGGCTGTGGACACAGGTCACCAGTGTTCTCACTCTGTGTCATGGTGGGCCGCCATGTTTCGGCCGGTCACCGCCATGCTCAAAAAAGACTGCCAGGTATTAAGATCACCGTGCAAGCGCCGCGGGCAAGGAGCGCCATGGCGCCCGCACGGCGGGCGCTGTGGTACTTTGCGTGAGCGTCGTGGTTTGTCCCACCGCCAGCTTTCAACCTCAGCCCAGCGAGAACACTGGATTACAGGTATTATGTACAATTATGACTTCATGCTGGTTAATTTCTGTTTTATTAACATCAGAAGCTGGTCACACCATTTGTTCAGGTGTCTGGGCATTATCTTCTACAATCAAAACCTACAGCTTCAAAGGACATTTACTATAAGATCCAATACGTTTTCATACCTAGGTTTTTTGTAGTGATGGTTTTGAGGCCCACGACCTGCAAAGCCCCGGCTCCCAGGACCAGCTGGCAACTGCGAGAGTTGAAGTGCTGCAGGAAACAGGACACAGAGACACGGAAGACACCGGAGACACACAGGAGAGACACAGGAGACACAGGAGACAGAGAGAGACACAGGAGACAGAGAGAGACACAGGAGAGAGAGAGAGAGAGACACACACAGGAGAGAGAGACACACAGGAGAGAGAGAGAGACACAGGAGAGAGAGAGAGAGAGAGAGAGACACACAGGAGAGAGAGACACAAAGGAGAGAGAGAGAGAGAGAGACACACACAGGAGAGAGAGACACACAGGAGAGAGAGAGAGACACAGGAGAGAGAGAGAGAGAGAGAGAGAGACACACAGGAGAGAGAGACACAAAGGAGAGAGAGAGAGAGAGAGACAGGAGAGAGAGAGAGACACAAAGGAGAGAGAGAGAGAGACACACACACAGGAGAGAGAGACACACAGGAGAGAGAGAGAGACACAGGAGAGAGAGAGAGAGAGAGAGAGACACACAGGAGAGAGAGACACAAAGGAGAGAGAGAGAGAGAGACAGGAGAGAGAGAGAGACACAAAGGAGAGAGAGAGAGAGAGACAGGAGAGAGAGAGACACAGGAGAGAGAGAGAGACACACAGGAGAGAGAGAGAGACACACAGGAGAGAGAGAGAGACACAGGAGAGAGAGACACACAGGAGAGAGAGAGAGACACAGGAGAGAGAGACACAAAGGAGAGAGAGAGACAAAAAGGAGAGAGAGAGACACAGGAGAGAGAGACACAAAGGAGAGAGAGAGACACAGGAGAGAGAGAGAGACACAGGAGAGAGAGACACAAAGGAGAGAGAGAGACACAGGAGAGAGAGAGAGAGAGAGACAGGAGAGAGAGAGAGAGACACAGGAGAGAGAGACACAAAGGAGAGAGAGAGACACAGGAGAGAGAGAGAGAGAGACAGGAGAGAGAGAGACACAGGAGAGAGAGAGACACACACAGGAGAGAGAGAGAGAGACACACAGGAGAGAGAGAGAGACACACAGGAGAGAGAGAGAGACACAGGAGAGAGATAGACACAGGAGAGAGAGAGAGAGACACAGGAGAGAGAGACACAAAGGAGAGAGAGAGACAAAAAGGAGAGAGAGAGACACAGGAGAGAGAGACACAAAGGAGAGAGAGAGACACAGGAGAGAGAGAGAGACACAGGAGAGAGACACAGGAGAGAGAGAAACAGGAGCAAGAGACACACAGGAGAGAGAGAGACACAGGAGAGAGAGAGAGAGAGACAGGAGAGAGAGAGAGAGACACAGGAGAGAGAGACACAAAGGAGAGAGAGAGACACAGGAGAGAGAGAGAGAGAGACAGGAGAGAGAGAGACACAGGAGAGAGAGAGACACACACAGGAGAGAGAGAGAGACACACAGGAGAGAGAGAGAGACACAGGAGAGAGAGAGACACAGGAGAGAGAGACACACAGGAGAGAGAGAGAGACACAGGAGAGAGAGACACAAAGGAGAGAGAGAGACAAAAAGGAGAGAGAGAGACACAGGAGAGAGAGACACAGGAGAGAGAGAGAGACACAGGAGAGAGAGAGAGACACAGGAGAGAGACACAGGAGAGAGACACAGGAGAGAGACACAGGAGAGAGACACAGGAGAGAGAGAAACAGGAGCAAGAGACACACAGGAGACACAGGAGAGTGAGAGAGACACAGGAGAGACACAGGAGACACAGAAGTGAGCACAGGGAGTTCTTTAAATGCAGAGATAATCAGAGGAGCAGAGTCAGACCTTGAGCAGGTCGGAGAGGCGTGTGAGCATGTCTGTGGAGATGGACGGGATGTCGTTCACACACTGACAGTACTCCAGGAACATACGGATCAGCAGCAGGACCGTCCTGGAAAATCACAAAGAAATTCTGCATCTAATCTTCACTGTCCATAGGGTTCAGATATAAAAAAGCATTTTATTTCATCAGAACTCATAGAACTGTAGTTACATTTGTAACTCTCCAGACAAACTTTCTCTCTATTCTACACTGAGGAATCTGGGCGGGGCTCAGTCCATTCTACACTGACACAGGGTTTGTCTGAAGCATCACATTTAAATAGACGAGCTTGAAAAAACATGGTGGAGCCTGGGATTGCACCACCATGGAGGGAATCGCTTCATCAATATGGAGTGTTTATGTAAAAAGACCTACCCGACAACAGCATATTTCTGCCCATTCACCAGGAGGAACTCAGTGGGCTTCCTGTCGTTTGGACCTGCCCAGAGAAAAGTCCAGTTAAGTTTTGTCATTCTATGAATACTGTAGAACTTTAGTGAGTCACAAACCTGAGAGTTTTCTTTCTGGGAGAGAGATCCGTCCGTCTGCGATGGAGTTCACCAAATCCTGAAACTCAACAGGAACCTCGGCCTGTTTCCAGCGCTCGTTGTCCAGCAGCAAACTGAAGCACAAGCACAAAGCCTTTAGCGACACTTAAACACACTTCAAAGCCACTGCTGCAGTGTTCATTTCAAACACAATCTAAATAATCTATGATATTTACCCCAGTTTGTTTTTGCGTTCTTCGTGGAAGCGGTGGACGAAGCGGTTGGCTTGACTCTGCAGCGCCCCCCTGAGGCTGACACTGCGCCTGCCGCTCAGCTCCTCTGTGTCTCTGACAAACTGCTCCACAGCGTGAGACAAACACACAAACTCTGCAGAGGAAAGACGCTCCAGCGAGCCGTCCTGAGAAGAAGAACAAGACATCAGCCCCAGGGAGCCGAAATAAAGCTCAGATTCTTCTGGTGTTCTACATGTTCATCACAGTTAATGCAGTCCATACAATACACAGAGGATTTAGAGCGGTTTGCCGACCTTGGCTCTGGCGGTGAGCAGTTTGACGCAGCGGTCGTGGCCGACGTCAGAGGCAGAGAACAGCACCTCTTGGAGGTTATTCAGGACACGGTTCAGCTCCAGCTCAGAAGGCATCATGTTCTCAGGACATCTGCACAATGAAATACACAGTTACACTTTTGCGTTAACCTGAATTTGGTTGATAATTGTACAAATTATTTGCACGCCTTGCACATGCAAATTTACAGTAAGTTTCACAAAAAAGATTCTGTACAAGCACCGTTCACTGGTAATATACATATATATATAGTAGCTGCTGTTGGTACGAGTAGTGGCACTCTAATCTGTCCGTGATTGGTTTGTAGTGGTGGTATCAGTGGTAGAAGCTGCAGTTCTCACATGTTGTTAGCGCCCCCTGCAGTCTGCGCCGTGTCGTGCTGCTGCCTGCTCTCTCGCTCCTGTGCGCTGCTCTGCTCTTTGTGCTTGGCCTCGTTCAGGGCGTCGCTGATGAACAGGCCTTCGTGAGTGAGGTAGGCCAGCTCTGCCACGCCCTGCATTGGCAAAGCATTCTGGGAGACGTCGCTGGAGTCTGCCGCAGTCGCCTCCAAAGCCTGTTTTTTCTGATGAGAGTCCAACGCCTCCAGGACGACTTTACGGATCACGCTTAGAGTCGACTAAAGGAGAGGAGATGAAGAAATCATTTTAAAGTGTAATGTAGGGTCTCAAGCCAGTGCTCATTGTACCAGGGGAAGGATATTGTTAAAGTACAAAGTAGTAAAACTATATTTAGGATTGTATTGAACATTTGACAGTCTTTGAAAGTCTGTCCTGTCAATGTTTGGACGGACCTCGATCCTTTGCAGAAACAGAAGGAAACACTCAAAGACGTTTGCCAACAAATCGAACCACTGAGGAAACGTCATCACACGCATCTGATCCGCCAGCCTAAAAAAAGAACAATTATTCACTTTAGTTCCGTAAAAGATGATTAATTAAGTTTGGAGTGTTCGGGGCAGAAACATATAAATCTACGATGATACTGGTAATTGTGCCCATTCAAAAAGCAATTAGGAAACAAACGCCTGCAGCGATGTGAGTGAAATATGTCCACAGCTGAGAATGAAAATGTCTCTGTGTCTCCATGGGCCTTACTCTGTGTAAAACATGTTAACTGTGTCATTTCAGTGAGGTTTAATTATCTGACAAATGTGAAAAGTTTGCCAAGTTAATCAGAAAAGTGCAGAAATATTACCATTGCATCTTTTTCTGAAAGTTTTTATTTAACAATAAAGAATATTAAATGTTTCATAGCTTCAAAACATCATTCATGATATTATTTAAATGTCTATATATTGTCGGCATAAAATTAATTCCTAGTTTAGTTTGGACTCTCCAAACATTCTGAACTGCATTGGGATTCTTAGTGTTCAGATTTCTTTCTTCACTCAAAAAACTAAACTTACTTAGTGACGACTTCTGTGTCAAGATCTTCTATTTGTAAAACACAGTCAGCCACACACTGAAAAGAAGATAAAACCTTAATAAAAGGGACCCACAGATATTCTAATTATTATTACTGCTTTCTGATTGGCATGTACCTGGTTGACGAGGGCTTTAGCTGCTGAAATCATCTCTTCGTTGTAAATGTCCAGAAAGTCCAGCTTCCTCTGACGCAGCAAACCAAACACCAGCGATTCCAGACGCTCCTGAATGCAACACCAAGCAAAACACAACAACAATTATATAATGACTACAGTGTACATACATCTTTTAAATGAACAAATCAGTTACACAGATGCTACAACAAAAGGCAGCTTGAATTATTTCCTTACTTAAGGCTTCAAAATGTTTTAATCATTGAACCAAAAAGAAAAACAAACTACAGTAATTTCATCCATTCATTTGACAAAAATTTAAGCCTTGATTAACAATTTATGTTCCCAAATTTAAGGCTTGTGATTATACAAGTAAATGTACAAATGTGTTTCCCCTTCTCTGAGGCGGCATTTGGGCTCTTAACCTGTGATGGGTACAGTATTTATTATTTCAAGACAAACACAATTGCAAATATTTATATCATTCATTTTGTTTTAGTGATATTTGTCATTGCTTGAGGTCAAACCTACACGTGCTCATTGAATGCCATTGTGTTGTGCTATTGGTCAACATAACATACATAAAGCCTTTACTTTGCTTGTTTATTTGATATTTTAATGATTATGCAACTGTTCAGCAATGTAAAGACATTGTCAGCAAACGATATAGGCTATACAATGTTAATTATTGGTAACGCAAGAGTACTCTTAACAAGTTACTTTTATAACAAAGTAGTGCAGTTACTTTTAAAAGTAACGCGACCCAACACTGGTGATCAGACAGTCTGAGGAGGAGAGCGTGTCGCTGCTGCGGTTAGTAATATACATAAAACAGGAAATGGAAAAGTGTGAAAGTTCGTTTTACCCTAATAAAGAATAATCATACTATGGCCTAACTATATAGAAACACAGTGCTAAATAAATGATAGCGCTGTCAAACATTTCCATTTTTTCCCCAAAGAAGGGTAGGTATTACGTGTTTCTGTAAAACAAATCTATTTGATCCTTATATTAGAATAAAAGATAATTTGTTTAGTTTTTTTAATTTTCATACATATAATATCATATAAATAAGTTTAAAATAGCCAAACTATGTATAGAAAAATATCTGCCTAATATCTGTCACCGGCCCTCTCAACAGCAGTATTGGTCTAACATTTCCATATCGTGCACCACTACTTATTTATCTCTTTAATGATTTGAGTTTTTAGCCTCTGCAGAGCCTCCGCAGTCAGTGTTGAAGCGGCTCTAGGCTCTAGCAGTAGAAATGATCTGCACTCTGAGAGGAAAATCTGCTGCAGTGTGCGTGCAGTCACAGTATTCCACATCGCCCCCAAAGCAAATAACGATTTCTCACAAGAGAAGGTGATAAGTCCCAGTGTTTAAGTCAGGTGCCCCAGCTTTAAGCGCCGTAGAGGACCACAAGTTTAAGGCAAACCTGATGAAATGCTTTTAAATTGCATAGTTGTGTATTGTACCTTCTCCAGGATCTGTGGCTCGTCCCTCAGGCTGCGGTTCAGATCGCTCCGAGCGTAAATACTGAAGTCCTCCACCATCATTTTGTCGATGAGCTTCTCCAGTTCACACAGCTGAGAACCCAGGTGTCTGAAACAGATTATTATTATAACATGGTAGAAAAGGTTTCAAAATTGTCCGGTCATCGTTTTATCTGGTTCTATTCATGAAAAAGTAAAGTAAAGTAAATTACACATTATACATTCCTTTTTTTTGTTCTAGTAGCATTACTTTGGCATTTTAAGATTCAAAACTTAAAATAATGTACTGTATGTACTAAAAACGAGGGCTGTAGTTGACTAAACAACATGCCCTGTTGATTTATTAGTCGACTGCGGTGAAAGCTTTCAAAATTATTCGTTATCTCTATGGTTCTTCTGATCATAACTCTGACCCAAACTGCACTCATAAGACCATAAATCAGGGGTGTCCAAACCTTTTTCACCAAGGGCCGCATTTTGAAACTTAAACAGGGCAGACAGAGGGCCACAAACAACTTGACAATGTCGAATTTGTTGAATAACAAAGTGAATCATTTGAAATTTTGCATTTGATGTAATTGCGATGAGCCTCCACACCTTTAAGTAGACCTAGAAAATTAATATTAGGTTGGTATAACATCAGTATGCCTGAATTTTCCCAATTTCACAGTAAAAAGTACTACTTTTTGTTGTTTGGGCCGACATAGCAGGAAGCTTGGGGGCCAAAAAAAATTGGTTTAAGGACCGCATTTGGCCCCCGGGCCCTAGTTTGGACATGCCAGCCATAAATGATTTCATAAGAAATTTAAAATAAACAAGCATTTATACAGAAAAGTACTGGAAAACTGTATTTATATGTAAAAAAGCAGATTAAAGTGTGTTTTTGACGCTCGGAGGGAGAGGACTTTCAAACCTGGATTCATCATATTAATGTGAATGAAGTGAAATGCTTCTCCAGGTGAGTTTTTAGACATTAGAACACGGTTAAAAGAGAGGGAAAACATTCATTTAGCATAATGTGTGTCCTTCAAGTCAGAACTTCACTCACCTGAAGCTGTGTATCCCCTGCAGCTCCTGTTGTAGCACCTCTTTGGTTGTGGCGATGAGCTCTAGCGCCCCCACAAACTCGGAGGTGGACAGGAGCAACTGCACGGTGGGCTGCGTCTGGTGCACCGCTGCCATCAGCTTCAGCTTGTTGTGCACTTTGACGCAGTTGTTGCGCGTCAGGGCGGAGCAGAGTGCGCGGAGCGGGCCCTGGCACATGACACGGTCTATGGCTGCCGTGCGCTGCCTCAGGAAGGACACGGCTCGCTGCGTGTCCTGGAGCCGGTCCTGGAGGTCGTGTTGGGACGACATGGCGTGAAAGAATGCATCGGAGCGCAGCGAGATCTGCCGCGCGATGCTCACCTCCACCACGTCCAGGTAGTGGCTCAGCTGAAGGCAAGAGCAGGGGAGGTGTGCTTTTTGACAGGTACCACGACATTAAATCAATAGCAAACAAACTGGATCTTTTAGACTCAAACAGCACCAACCACTTTCAGACAATGTGGCAGAAAGATGATTTATCTAAAGACTTGATTTTACATTTATACAGCAGAGTCTGGGCTCTTTGTCAATCTTTGTCTCACGCCAAAGTAATTGCAGGGAAAGGTGACATCACAGTTTTCTTTCTTCTAAAAACTACTACCAATTGTACTGAAATCAATATTATTTAGTTGTGTTGGTCAAAAGTCAGAGGTTTCAGCTTGTCAGGAGACAAGAGGCGGGAGCAAGAGACGAGGAGCAGGAGGAACGTGATCAAATATGAGATAATGGAGGAACGTGATCAAATATGAGATAATGGAGGAACGTGATCAAATATGAGATAATGGAGGAACGTGATCAAATATGAGATAATGGAGGAATGTGATCAAATATGAGATAATGGAGGAATGTGATCAAATATGAGATAATGGAGGAACGTGATCAAATATGAGATAATGGAGGAGCGTGTTCAAATATGAGATAATGGAGGAGCGTGTTCAAATATGAGATAATGGAGGAACGTGATCAAATATGAGATAATGGAGGAGCGTGTTCAAATATGAGATAATGGAGGAACGTGATCAAATATGAGATAATGGAGGAACGTGATCAAATATGAGATAATGGAGGAACGTGATCAAATATGAGATAATGGAGGAACGTGATCAAATATGAGATAATGGAGGAACGTGATCAAATATGAGATAATGGGTGCACATTTGAGTGTACTTATGGGACACAAATGTGTATGACACATACACATTTGCATACATACACAAATGTGTATGACACTACATTTGCATACATACACAAATGTGTATGACACTACATTTGCATACATACACAAATGTGTATGACACATACATTTGCATACATATACAAATCCACACAGTTAAATTGAAAGTATTAGTGCCTGGACTGACTTTCTCCTGCAGTAGTTTGGATGAGGCCATGTCTCGGCTGCTTTTCCCTCCAGCGCTGTTGAAATGAGACCAAGGCAGAACAGCGTTAAAGGTGGCCGGGTCCTCCAGGGCGAACTCGGGCTTCATGAAGATCTACCACAAAAAAACAATTAAAATCAACACGTCTTCAGATTAAAATTGTTTGGTCTACATTTGCTTGACATTATCAAAACTTGTTTAGTAAAGTTTGCTTTACATAATCGGGTCAGTTTTATACACACTGAGGAGATCTGTTCGATAATATATGTATAGCCTATGAAACATACTGACAAATAATGTGTTTGTATTTTACGCTTTACATTTAACAAAACATTTCTTCTGTTATCAAAGACACAAAACACCTTCCATGAGAAACGCATTTGATTTTCTTTAAACATCCGAAACTTTGTGTATTCTAAAAACACAGAACAAACGGAGGCAGACCAGAAAGCAAAAAGACAAAATCAAAAAGATACAGAGTAGCTAAAAGTGCATTACCTTTGGGACTTGTTCAAGCTCAGATCTCGTTTTGTCTAAAAGCAAAACAGTGGAAATGGAAATGATTTATTTTCATTATTTGAAATATTCACACAATTGAGAAATAGAGAATGTAGAGAGAGAAATTATATTCAGATGTTGTACTGTATATCAGATTTTGAAATTATATTTTACTTGTATAACTAGGCCCCCAGTCCCGGCCCCCAGAAGCTTTTTGTTCTATATTTATGAGGAATAAAAATCTTTCCTGCTGAGATATTAAATGCTTAGACAAAAAAAGCACAGTTTTAATAATTAAAATGTTACCGTGGTTTATGTTGACACTGGAGACTGAATCTACGTCTTTGTTGGGGCAGATCGTCTTGCAGCGTTCGTGAATGCGCTCCCTCTAAAAATGAAACAGACACAGAGACGGATCAGACCTCCTCCAAAGCATTGCCTTCATCGGAAAAGGAAGAAACAGTGTTCTTCAGAGAGTGAAGGATTCTTTTAAGCTTGTGGCAGATGTCTGCTGAGATTCAGCTCACAAACTAATGTCCTTATTGTTCTCTTGTAATTAAAGATTGTTTATATATTGGTGGCTTGCCCATCCACATGCAGTAACTCTGGATTTGATTTGATTTGATTTGGATTCAGATTTAGTGCTGGTCTAGTCTTAAAATGGGTTTATTCCTGGGAGGTGGGAAATAC
Source organism: Eucyclogobius newberryi (assembly GCF_026437365.1). Classification (NCBI taxonomy): domain Eukaryota; kingdom Metazoa; phylum Chordata; class Actinopteri; order Gobiiformes; family Gobiidae; genus Eucyclogobius; species Eucyclogobius newberryi. Next base: position 6,106,743 of record NW_027316056.1, read on the forward strand.
TTTTCTGAGAAAATTCCGGACTCTTTAATTTTAATCCTAGTTGAGTCATGTATTGGTATTGTACAGTGTAACTGTCCCTTACTTGAGTCATGTATTGTGCAGTGTAACTGTCTCCTGAGTCATGTATTGTACAGTGTAACTGTCTCCTGAGTCATGTATTGTACAGTGTAACTGTCTCCTGAGTCATGTATTGTACAGTGTAACTGTCTCCTGAGTCATGTATCGTACAGTATAACTGTCTCCTGAGTCATGTATCGTACAGTGTAACTGTCCCTTACTTGAGTCATGTATTGTACAGTGTAACTGTCTCCTGAGTCATGTATTGTACAGTGTAACTGTCTCCTGAGTCATGTATTGTACAGTGTAACTGTCTCCTGAGTCATGTATTGTACAGTGTAACTGTCTCCTGAGTCATGTATTGTACAGTGTAACTGTCTCCTGAGTCATGTATTGTACAGTGTAACTGTCTCCTGAGTCATGTATTGTACAGTGTAACTGTCTCCTGAGTCATGTATTGTACAGTGTAACTGTCTCCTGAGTCATGTATTGTACAGTGTAACTGTCTCCTGAGTCATGTATCGTACAGTATAACTGTCTCCCGAGTCATGTATTGTACAGTGTAACTGTCCCTTACTTGAGTCATGTATTGTACAGTGTAACTGTCTCCTGAGTCATGTATCGTACAGTATAACTGTCTCCTGAGTCATGTATCGTACAGTGTAACTGTCCCTTACTTGAGTCATGTATCGTACAGTGTAACTGTCTCCTGAGTCATGTATTGTACAGTGTAACTGTCTCCTGAGTCATGTATCGTACAGTGTAACTGTCTCCTGAGTCATGTATTGTACAGTGTAACTGTCTCCTGAGTCATGTATTGTACAGTGTAACTGTCTCCTGAGTCATGTATTGTACAGTGTAACTGTCTCCTGAGTCATGTATCGTACAGTATAACTGTCTCCTGAGTCATGTATTGTACAGTGTAACTGTCTCCTGAGTCATGTATTGTACAGTGTAACTGTCTCCTGAGTCATGTATCGTACAGTATAACTGTCTCCTGAGTCATGTATCGTACAGTGTAACTGTCCCTTACTTGAGTCATGTATCGTACAGTGTAACTGTCTCCTGAGTCATGTATTGTACAGTGTAACTGTCTCCTGAGTCATGTATTGTACAGTGTAACTGTCTCCTGAGTCATGTATCGTACAGTGTAACTGTCTCCTGAGTCATGTATTGTACAGTGTAACTGTCTCCTGAGTCATGTATTGTACAGTGTAACTGTCTCCTGAGTCATGTATTGTACAGTGTAACTGTCTCCTGAGTCATGTATCGTACAGTATAACTGTCTCCTGAGTCATGTATTGTACAGTGTAACTGTCTCCTGAGTCATGTATTGTAGAGTGTAACTGTCTCCTGAGTCATGTATTGTACAGTGTAACTGTCTCCTGAGTCATGTATCGTACAGTGTAACTGTCTCCTGAGTCATGTATCGTACAGTGTAACTGTCTCCTGAGTCATGTATTGTACAGTTTAACTGTCTCCTGAGTCATGTATTGTACAGTGTAACTGTCTCCTGAGTCATGTATTGTACAGTGTAACTGTCTCCTGAGTCATGTATCGTACAGTATAACTGTCTCCTGAGTCATGTATTGTACAGTGTAACTGTTCCTTGCTTGAGTCATGTATTGTACAGTGTAACTGTCTCCTGAGTCATGTATTGTACAGTGTAACTGTCTCCTGAGTCATGTATTGTACAGTGTAACTGTCTCCTGAGTCATGTATTGTACAGTGTAACTGTCTCCTGAGTCATGTATCGTACAGTGTAACTGTCTCCTGAGTCATGTATTGTACAGTTTAACTGTCTCCTGAGTCATGTATTGTACAGTGTAACTGTCTCCTGAGTCATGTATTGTACAGTGTAACTGTCTCCTGAGTCATGTATCGTACAGTATAACTGTCTCCTGAGTCATGTATTGTACAGTGTAACTGTCTCCTGAGTCATGTATCGTACAGTATAACTGTCTCCTGAGTCATGTATTGTACAGTGTAACTGTTCCTTGCTTGAGTCATGTGTCGTATAGTGTAACTGTCCCTTACTTGAGTCATGTATTGTACAGTGTAACTGTCCCTTGCTTGAGTCATGTATTGTACAGTGTAACTGTTCCTTGCTTGAGTCATGTATTGTACAGTGTAACTGTCCCTTGCTTGAGTCATGTATTGTACAGTGTAACTGTCCCTTGCTTGAGTCATGTATTGTACAGTGTAACTGTTCCTTGAGTTATGTATTGTACAGTGTAACTGTTCCTTGAGTCATGTATTGTACAGTGTAACTGTCCCTTGCTTGAGTCATGTATTGTACAGTGTAAAGGCGTGGTCACCTGTGCAGTCTCTTGCAGGTAGTGGCTGAAGTCTTCTCTGGTGATGGAAGGCAGATGGCAGCACGGAGCTACTTCGGTCTCTGTGAAGTCCACGCCCCATGTTTTAGTGAAGAAGTCGGACTCTCGTTTGGCGAGGCGAGGGTCATTCAGAGCCGCAGGAAGATTCACCTTTGAACTGTAAACAGTCCACGGCTCGTGCTCCGCTACAACAGACGGCCCCCCACACAGACCACGGCCTTCACCTGGAAAACAACAGTTACAAGGGTTTATATACTATGGCAATACTAGAGACCACGACTTCATCAAAGACGAGCATTTCTACATTAAGCATAGTTTCATGCGCCTTTTTAGATTCTGAAAGACTCGACTGAAAGACTCGACTGAAAGACTCGACTGAAAGACTCGACTGAAAGACTCGACTGAAAGACTCGACTGAAAGACTCGACTGAAAGACTCGACTGAGATGAATTGATCAATTTCACTTGTCTTAGTCGGTGTAATCCCCTTGTTTGTCCAGGAGTGATTCATTGTAGAGAATGTTTCAAAATTAGTCTGGACAATGATTTTTTCAATCAATCAATTGAAAATAACTTTAAGATGGAAGTCGAAATGTCTTGAGTAGGGCAACCTATTTTTTAATAGTGATATATTTATTTATTTTAAATATGGTGAAGTGAAACATGAAGCTTGTAGTAAAAGTAGAGGAGGAAGCATGCATATAAAGAGTCAAAATAGTCAAATAAAGCCATATTTAAGGACTGTGCTGTACCAAGATAATGAATAACAGATGGGACTGTAAAGTTCTTAAATCTTGAGAACATCCTCTACTTGGTTTGAGTGGAATTTAAAACACTGAAACATGGCAAAAGCTGAAGATTTTTGGTGGCCTGTTCCAGGATAGAACCGACACTTTACAATATTGTATCTTCTGCATAATAGTGAACTTTAAAAGATCACGGTTGTTCAAAAATATTGTTTGTATACATATTGATTATATTAAGTAAAAAGCAGAGGTCCTAAAATGGACCACTGTGGAACACCCTAGGTAATGTTAAGCAGTTCTGATCTTAAACTGTTTGCAACCACCACATTACAACACACATCCACACTGGCATGGCTGGACACAATATCTTGCACATAAACAAAAGTATGAAATAGCTAGAGCAGAATTACAAACGTTTAAATCAGGAAAAATTGCAAATAGATACAGTATTTGTATATAATTGTTGGGCCCTAGCTCCAAGTCAGCTACAGCTCGTACCTGTGGGCTCTTTGGGGCAGACATCAGGCAGAGAGCGAACCCTGAGTCGTGGCTCGTCCCGTTCTTTGTGGAAGATTCCTGCTGCGTGTCGAGACCCCAAAGGAGAGCTGCGACTGGAGGCCATGGCCTGGGCACAGGGCCCTCAGGCTAGCTGCGCACACAACAGGGAAAACAGGATTGAAGGAAGGAAGAACCTGTGTTGTGAGTCCAGTTAAAAGTTTCAATATTAAACATTAAGATTAAACATTAAGCAGCTTACATTTGGTAATTTACAGTTTACAGTGTTATGTTACTATATGAAAAACAACAAAGCTAATTTAATCTGAAAATATAGAGGCCCAGACAGAAGCACAAGACTTGATGAGACCCAAAATCTTCAAAATTAAGGTCCACCTTATTGTAGGCAATGAAACTTCAGAATAAAGATATTGAAAGTCTGGTGTAAACTTTGAAAACACACGAAACTGAGATTCAGGTAAATAGCCATTCCTCTGTTTGTAAAAACATGTGGTTTAAGTAAGATTGTGTCATATCATATCACAAGATCACTTGTGATATACCAGTAATCGCACCGCAGCCGATTCTTCTCTCAGTTGTAACGAGAGCCAGACAGAAAATGTGATTAATTTCTACAGCTATAATCTAAATGACTTAAAAAACTGTAAATAAAGAGACGGACTATTTTAAGTTTATCTATAAGGCAGAACTTAAAGCTAAAACTTAAAAAGCCTGAAACGAGTCATACCGTATATAACAGCCACAGATAAGTAGCCTTGGGTATATCATAAATCATAAACGATTTACGAAGTTTCCCTTTCATATTGGCATTTTTTCTTTTTCTTTTTTTTAAATTGGCCATGGAAGAAGACGTTCAGGAAATTAAAATTGAAAACCATTTGTATTTTTGTAATTAATTTGTGACTGTTTAAAATGAGGATCAAATGAGGACTTTAACTTCCATTGTGAAATAAAGCGAGTAGAAGGGAGAGTGTGGATTTATTTTCATGAAACAACAGTTAAAAGTCCATAAGGTCAAGGAAGTTAACAGCCAATTTAAAAGTTATTGCTTTAATGTTCATACTCAATACAATGAATGATATTTGCCAACCGACAAACCACATTCCTTTAGTATTTAATCATTGCCTTTGAGCCACTGAATATCAACTTTATTTTACATTTGCTTCTGTAAAATGTGTACAGGATTTGAGCTTGAATTTCAATTCTGTCCAATCGTTTCGAGATGAAAAAACTCGTTTGTTTGTATTCATTAATGTTAATCAAATCGAGTTACAGCTCCTGTCATTCTATGAAAAGGCAGTTTGACAGAGGCTAGTAAACAACAAAACAAAACTATAAGTTATTAAGTGTTTTTATACGTCAAATTACATGAGCTAAAATAACTATGAAGGAAAAGGTTTGCAGCTTATAAAGTATACAAAAGTTCAACAACAATTACCATGACAATCGTAAAAATCCAATGTTTATTCGTGTTGCTAATGCTAAGCTAACGTCCTAAGCTGTTACACGTAGGCTGGCTAAATGCCAATGCTAACTGTACGTTTTCGCGCTGGTTCAAAGGAATGGAGCAGATTTCCGTCGGCGGTGTTTGGTACCTGTTTTCTGGAGCACAGCGGCCGCTCTTTCCCGTCCTCAACATCCCAGGAATGTCGGTGAAACCCGGGGGAAAATCAGTGAAGTAGCCGCAGCAGCAGAGCACTCCACCGGTGCACAGCCCATCATGCACTGCGAGCGCCGAGCAGAGCCGAGCAGAGCCGAGAGTTTACGGAAGAACCCGAACGGAGACGGAAATACCCGAACTCACCAAAACACAAACGATTCCTAATAGTAAAACATTTTTTTATTTGTTTTGCTTTCAAGAATGAACTCATGCATTTGTATAACTCCATTAGATTGCTCAAATGCAATAGTGATAGAAAAAGGGTATATTTGATTGATTGATTGATTGATTGATTGATTGATTGATTGATTGATTGATTGATTGATTGATTGATTGATTTATTGATTTATTGATTTATTGATTTATTGATTCTTGAAGAAAGAAATACAAGTTAGAATAAATCATCAAAATCATAATACATACATTAAAATGCTCGAACTCATCCAATGTTCTCGTTTCTAAAACAAAACAACTAAAACCTAAAAGAAAACTTTGTAATACGACGAGTATAAGGGCCGACCCCCCCAAAAAAATGCGCTGCACTACGAGAATAATGTCATTAATTAATGAGGAAAAAAAGACGTTAATTATTGAGAAAAAAGTCTGAGTCAGAAAAAAGTCGTAAATTAACGACAATAAACTAAATAACGAGAAAAAAGTAATTAAATAACGAGAAAAAAGTAATTAAATAACGAGAAAAAGTAATTAAATAACGAGAAAAAAGTAATTAATTAATGAGAAAAAAGTCGTAGTTTAGGCGCCGATTCAAAGTGACGTGATCAGTTCACTTTCAGCTCCACGGTCGGGCTTGGATGAGTTGACAGTTTAGAACTACTTAAAAGCCTGAAATAGATGTTAAAGTGTTTCCTGGCCTTTAAAACGATGTCTTACGTGTGTCGCATCATTCACAGACAGTTGGATAAACGCTTTACTTTCTCCATGATGTACCCGTAGTGCACTTTGGGCTCAAACAGCAGCCGTGCTCTGCGCCACAGCCGCCCTCAGACAGGAGGAGGAGCCTGCGGACAGGAGGAGGAGCCTGCAGACAGGAGGAGGAGCCTGCAGACAGGAGGAGGAGCCTGCAGACAGGAGGAGCAGCCTCGGTCTTATATTCACACGTTCTCTGCTCCTCTAAGTTGTTTGTCCCCTATTCTCACGTGCTCATTGTGTGCACTTCAGTTTTATGCCCAGATTCTAACCTTTTGTCATCCCTTAGACAAACTCAGTAAAACACACAGAACACAAAACATCTGTCTGCGCCTCCTCTCAGCTCCTCCTGACGCCCGGATCGTGTTTGGCACACCCAAAAAGCGATATGTTTTACGCACACGCCATCATCCATACATCATCCATACATCATCCATACAACATCCATACATCATCCATACAACATCCATACATCATCCATACAACATCCATACATCATCCATACAACATCCATACATCATCCATACATCATCCATACATCATCCATACAACATCCATACATCATCCATACAACATCCATACATCATCCATACAACATCCATACATCATCCATACAACATCCATACAACATCCATACATCATCCATACATCATCCATACAACATCCATACATCATCCATACAACATCCATACATCATCCATACATCATCCATACATCATCCATACAACATCCATACATCATCCATACAACATCCATACATCATCCATACAACATCCATACATCATCCATACAACATCCATACATCATCCATACATCATCCATACATCATCCATACAACATCCATACATCATCCATACATCATCCATACAACATCCATACAACATCCATACAACATCCATACATCATCCATACAACATCCATACGTCATCCATACATCATCCATACATCATCCATACAACATCCATACGTCATCCATACGTCATCCATACGTCATCCATACGTCATCCATACATCATCCATACATCATCCATACATCATCCATACATCATCCATACGTCATCCATACATCATCCATACATCATCCATACATCATCCATACAACATCCATACAACATCCATACAACATCCATACATCATCCATACAACATCCATACGTCATCCATACGTCATCCATACATCATCCATACATCATCCATACATCATCCATACAACATCCATACATCATCCATACGTCATCCATACGTCATCCATACGTCATCCATACATCATCCATACATCATCCATACAACATCCATACGTCATCCATACGTCATCCATACATCATCCATACATCATCCATACATCATCCATACAACATCCATACATCATCCATACAACATTCATACAACATCCATACATCATCCATACAACATCCATACGTCATCCATACGTCATCCATACATCATCCATACATCATCCATACATCATCCATACAACATCCATACATCATCCATACATCATCCATACATCATCCATACAACATCCATACATCATCCATACAACATCCATACGTCATCCATACGTCATCCATACATCATCCATACAACATCCATACATCATCCATACAACATCCATACATCATCCATACAGCATCCATACATCATCCATACGTCATCCATACGTCATCCATACATCATCCATACATCATCCATACATCATCCATACGTCATCCATACATCATACATACATCATCCATACAACATCCATACATCATCCATACATCATCCATACATCATCCATACGTCATCCATACATCATCCATACATCATCCATACAGCATCCATACATCATCCATACAACATCCATACGTCATCCATACATCATCCATACGTCATCCATACATCATCCATACATCATCCATACAACATCCATACATCATCCATACGTCATCCATACATCATCCATACGTCATCCATACATCATCCATACAACATCCATACATCATCCATACGTCATCCATACATCATCCATACATCATCCATACAACATCCATACATCATCCATACATCATCCATACAACATCCATACATCATCCATACGTCATCCATACATCATCCATACAACATCCATACATCATCCATACATCATCCATATATCATCCATACGTCATCCATACATCATCCATACATCATCCATACAACATCCATACATCATCCATACAACATCCATACACCATCCATACATCATCCATACATCATCCATACATCATCCATACATCATCAATACGTCATCCATACGTCATCCATACAACATCCATACATCATCCATACTACATCCATACATCATCCATACAACATTCATACAACATCCATACATCATCCATACAACATCCATACGTCATCCATACGTCATCCATACATCATCCATACATCATCCATACATCATCCATACAACATCCATACATCATCCATACATCATCCATACATCATCCATACAACATCCATACATCATCCATACAACATCCATACGTCATCCATACGTCATCCATACATCATCCATACAACATCCATACATCATCCATACAACATCCATACATCATCCATACAGCATCCATACATCATCCATACGTCATCCATACGTCATCCATACATCATCCATACATCATCCATACATCATCCATACGTCATCCATACATCATACATACATCATCCATACAACATCCATACATCATCCATACATCATCCATACGTCATCCATACATCATCCATACATCATCCATACAGCATCCATACATCATCCATACAACATCCATACGTCATCCATACATCATCCATACGTCATCCATACATCATCCATACATCATCCATACAACATCCATACATCATCCATACGTCATCCATACATCATCCATACGTCATCCATACATCATCCATACAACATCCATACATCATCCATACGTCATCCATACATCATCCATACATCATCCATACAACATCCATACATCATCCATACATCATCCATACAACATCCATACATCATCCATACGTCATCCATACATCATCCATACAACATCCATACAACATCCATACATCATCCATACATCATCCATATATCATCCATACGTCATCCATACATCATCCATACATCATCCATACAACATCCATACATCATCCATACAACATCCATACACCATCCATACATCATCCATACATCATCCATACATCATCCATACATCATCAATACGTCATCCATACGTCATCCATACAACATCCATACATCATCCATACTACATCCATACATCATCCATACATCATCCATACATCATCCATACGTCATCAATACGTCATCCATACATCATCCATACATCATCCATACAACATCCATACATCATCCATACAACATCCATACATCATCCATACTACATCCATACATCATCCATACATCATCCATACATCATCCATACGTCATCAATACGTCATCCATACGTCATCCATACATCATCCATACAACATCCATACAACATCCATACATCATCCATACATCATCCATTCATCATCCATACAACATCCATACATCATCCATACGTCATCCATACATCATCCATACATCATGGCATGAGCTCCAACACACGCGAGCACCAACACCGGAGTACATCATTACTTATAGTCGTATTGTAAAAATCGCAAGCATAATTTAACTTTGGATAACAATCTGGGTAAAGATCTTTATCACAAAATTAACAATTGTTGATATTGTTTGAATGCTCTTCCAAGGGTAAATAATATGCAATATATTTGTCAATTAAATTCTCTTTGTTTTATGTAAGAATTAAAGTCGGTATGACCAGGCTTTTTCCCGTTCATTCAAAGCATGCAGCCCTGCGCACCGCTGCAGAATGGATATTGATCTTACCTATAATTATAACTCATTGATCTCCACATGTCCAACACTACCTCCAGCTGACTGCGCACTGACGCTTCCCTCAGACGCGTTTGGCCGGTTTGGTTTTGCCGCTCCCTTTGCGCGCTCTTCTCATTCTCAACACCTGAACTTATGAGCTCTGCGACAAAACAGGTAACAACAGGACCAGACCCTTCAGACAACTTTAAGGTACGTTTTAATCATAAACACACATAGAAATGAACCATAACTTCAGATTTTTAAAATGTTATTAATTTAATGATTTAATACTTTATTTCTGAATTTATCCTGGTTCTTCAGACCTGTTAAAGTCCTGTTTTAGTCCTGGTTCAGACTTGTTAAAGTCCTGGTTTAGTCCTGGTTCAGACCTGTTCAAGTCCTGTTTTAGTCCTGGTTCAGACTTGTTAAAGTCCTGGTTTAGTCCTGGTTCAGACTTGTTAAAGTCCTGGTTTAGTCCTGGTTCAGACTTGTTAAAGTCCTGGTTTAGTCCTGGTTTAGTCCTGGTTCAGACCTGTTCAAGTCCTGTTTTAGTCCTGGTTTAGTCCTGGTTCAGACCTGTTAAAGTCCTGGTTTAGTCCTGGTTTAGTCCTGGTTCAGACCTGTTAAAGTCCTGGTTTAGTCCTGGTTCAGACTTGTTAAAGTCCTGGTTTAGTCCTGGTTCAGACCTGTTAAAGTCCTGGTTTAGTCCTGGTTCAGACCTGTTAAAGTCCTGGTTTAGTCCTGGTTCAGACTTGTTAAAGTCCTGTTTTAGTCCTGGTTCAGACTTGTTAAAGTCCTGGTTTAGTCCTGGTTCAGACCTGTTCAAGTCCTGTTTTAGTCCTGGTTCAGACTTGTTAAAGTCCTGGTTTAGTCCTGGTTTAGTCCTGGTTCAGACCTGTTCAAGTCCTGTTTTAGTCCTGGTTTAGTCCTGGTTCAGACCTGTTAAAGTCCTGGTTTAGTCCTGGTTTAGTCCTGGTTCAGACCTGTTAAAGTCCTGGTTTAGTCCTGGTTCAGACTTGTTAAAGTCCTGGTTTAGTCCTGGTTCAGACCTGTTAAAGTCCTGGTTTAGTCCTGGTTCAGACCTGTTAAAGTCCTGGTTTAGTCCTGGTTCAGACTTGTTAAAGTCCTGTTTTAGTCCTGGTTCAGACTTGTTAAAGTCCTGGTTTAGTCCTGGTTCAGACCTGTTCAAGTCCTGTTTTAGTCCTGGTTCAGACTTGTTAAAGTCCTGGTTTAGTCCTGGTTCAGACCTGTTCAAGTCCTGTTTTAGTCCTGGTTCAGACTTGTTAAAGTCCTGGTTTAGTCCTGGTTCAGACCTGTTCAAGTCCTGGTTTAGTCCTGGTTCAGACCTGGTTCAGACCTGTTAAAGTCCTGGTTTAGTCCTGGTTCAGACCTGTTAAAGTCCTGGTTTAGTCCTGGTTCAGACTTGTTAAAGTCCTGTTTTAGTCCTGGTTCAGACTTGTTAAAGTCCTGGTTTAGTCCTGGTTCAGACCTGTTCAAGTCCTGTTTTAGTCCTGGTTCAGACTTGTTAAAGTCCTGGTTTAGTCCTGGTTCAGACTTGTTAAAGTCCTGTTTTAGTCCTGGTTCAGACCTGTTCAAGTCCTGTTTTAGTCCTGGTTCAGACCTGTTAAAGTCCTGTTTTAGTCCTGGTTCAGACCTGTTCAAGTCCTGTTTTAGTCCTGGTTCAGACCTGTTAAAGTCCTGTTTTAGTCCTGGTTCAGACCTGTTCAAGTCCTGGTTTAGTCCTGGTTCAGACCTGTTAAAGTCCTGGTTTAGTCCTGGTTCAGACCTGTTCAAGTCCTGTTTTAGTCCTGGTTCAGACTTGTTAAAGTCCTGGTTTAGTCCTGGTTCAGACTTGTTAAAGTCCTGTTTTAGTCCTGGTTCAGACCTGTTCAAGTCCTGTTTTAGTCCTGGTTCAGACCTGTTCAAGTCCTGTTTTAGTCCTGGTTCAGACCTGTTCAAGTCCTGTTTTAGTCCTGGTTCAGACCTGTTCAAGTCCTGTTTTAGTCCTGGTTCAGACCTGTTCAAGTCCTGTTTTAGTCCTGGTTCAGACCTGTTCAAGTCCTGTTTTAGTCCTGGTTCAGACCTGTTCAAGTCCTGTTTTAGTCCTGGTTCAGACCTGTTAAAGTCCTGTTTTAGTCCTGGTTCAGAGTTCACAGTGCTATTAATTTATTTAATATTGTGTTTATTTACAGGAAAATGTGCAACGAAGAGAAACTATCTCCGGTCGATCGGTGAGTTTTGGTAAAATTGTGATAACTTGTGATGTTCTAACAGCTTTAGGAATGTCACAAAATCTATTTGTGTTTACGAATATTGTGAAAAGAATGATCACAATTGGAGAGAGGAATAAATACTTTATTAATCCTGAGGAAAAATGTAGTGAAGTCACATTCACACAGTGCATACATAACTTTAACTGAATAAACACATGGATAAAAAAAAGCACTTAACATTTAGGTTTGCCTTTTTTTGAAGTGTTGATTGAATTTAAAATGGCACAATTTCACCTCTAAAATTATCACGATCATCAATTTATCATCTGGGGCTGCACCAATATTTGAAAATTTTCATAAACTTTTCAACACAGACTGATAAATATGAATCAAGCAATAAAAGCTTAAACTTGACAAAAACTATCAAATCAAAACTAATTCACACACATTTCTCTAAACATTTCAGTCAGACGGAGGATCTTGGTATTTGTGTTAGTACAATACACGATATTTATTGCGCAGTACTAGTGATGTCACAATATCGCATTTTAGAGTTACAATTATTGTGAGGAAAAAACAACACGATGCAACGATTATTGACGTTTCCTGAGACCAAACATCAGTGAAATCTTACATTTTCTTTGTTGTCACGATTCATATCTTTTAGTTTGTGTGTTTGATAATCCATTAAGAGAATGATCTTGTATTCTTCTGCTTCAGTGGAAACGCAGTCCTTGTCATCATTTTCGTCCTTGGCGTTGGGAGTCTTCTGCCCTGGAACTTCTTCATCCCAGCCTCACCGGTCAGAGCTTTATTCTCAGCTGCACAAATCATCTCTGGGACTTTTTGGACATGTACCGACATTAAAATCAGATCAGATTTGCAGATGGGATTCTGTTCACATTTTAACCGTGTCAAGGAGAATGAACACAGACTAAATAATGAATTGTTTAAACTAAAAAAAGAATCACACATCTAGGTCTAAAATACAGCGTCAGCAGTATTTATGTGCAGAGTAAGGAATAAGAATAAGTCTGTTGTTTGTGGAGGAAAGTATGGTGTTTCAAAAAGTGCAGTGGATACTCTATTTTTACTACATTTGAGAGCTTTCTATTACCCTACAGCTTCAACGGGACTAAAAAGTACTTTTGTTTACTGTTTGAGAAACGTGTTTTAAATGGCTGAGGGGTAAATTTGAGTTTGTTTTGACGTCCCAACTTTGAGCAAACAGCAATATAGCAAAAACAGCTGGGGACAAAAGAAAGAAATTGGTTCAGTTTTCTTTATATTGAACAAAAAACAGAAATATTTTGTTTCCAGATCACTTCTTTGACACTTCAATCGGTCTCAAAATCTGTCAGAAATACTTCACTTTTCACTCTAAAAGTACATTTTAAAGTGCCACTTCAATATTCTGACTTTTTTCATGTCATACTTTACCTTTTACTTTTCTTTGCTCCTGAATCCGTGAGAAAGTGAGGAATAAGTTTGAACTGCAGACAATTAAAGATAATTGTGTTTTTTAAGACAGTGAAAATCAAGTACAGCACCTTTAATTAGGCAGTTAAGGTATTAATTAAGTATTTCCTAAGCCTGAATCATTGGTAATAAACCATACCAGGCTTTAGTAAGGCTATTATAACTGTAGGTATTAAACTGTCATTGTATCTTGTCTTTTCAGTATTTTAACACTCGTCTGTCTGAAACCTCAAACTCCACGTCTGCCTTTCACAAATATAACTACGACAACTGGATGTCTCTGCTCTCTCAGCTTCCTCAGGTGCTGTTCACATTGCTCAACTCCTGCTTCTATCAATGGTGAGTACTGAAAAGTAACAGAGTGCACCTCTATAACTGGAGAAAAGGGTTTCTTAAATGCATCCACTCAGTTTTAAGGGCACAGTCTGCATTATTTGTGCTGTTTTTGAGCTTTAAACTTGCTCTTGTTCCTTTTACTTTGACATCTCATGTGCAGCAGAGTGAATTACCACGAAACAAACCAAGAAACACAGTTGTAACGAAGATGATGATGAACGAGTGATGATTTATGGACTTAAAAACAGCACGGGCAACAGGAGACGTCTCTCCCTAAGGCGTCTCAGATCTGGGAAACTTGAAACGGGGTGTTTTCTGAGGCTCAGAGAAGGAGCAGAGAAGCTTCTAAACAGGATTCATGAAACACGTGTGAATGAAGATAAACACAACACCAGATATGTTTTGATGAGACAACAACTTGGAACAGGGTAAAAGAGGGATAAAAAGGGCAACTTATATCATTTGTTCTTTAAATTAAGCTACAGTCTGCATTTCTAAGGTTAAGGGTATTTGTTTAAGGTCTGAACATGTCCCCAGTAGCAGCACAGTATTTCATAAGACACAATTAGGGATGTGCGATAAAAATGTATATCTATTTATTATTTATGTTGATTTTAATACTGTCTATACTGTCTTATACGTGTCTATAAATGTCTTGTTTTAGTTAAAGTAACGCACAAAAAAGAATGGGAATGAGTCTGAATCTTTGTCCTTGTGCTGCATTTGCTCAGTGTGCGGGAGCGCCTCCGTGTGGTCATCAGTCTGGTCCTGATCCTGGTCCTGTTCGTACTCACGACGGCTCTGGTCCAGGTTCCGATGCATCCGGACATCTTTTACATCATCACCTTGGCAACCATTTGTTTCATCAACAGTGCGTTTTTTACAGTACATTTACATAATATGCATTTAATTACTTTTCAATTTGTTTACATGATTATTTCATGAGTTCATTGGTATGAACACCGGTCGCGGGCTTTGAAGTGTCCACACCCGGACAGGTGGAAATGATGCTTGTTAAAACCTTTATTAGCATAGCAACGCAATAATATGAATACTAGCATTAGCCAGCTGCTAACAACCTGAAACAAACAGCTCAGCCTCAGTCTGGAGTAAAGTCCACTGGTCCCTCCTGACCACAGTCATACATTTATGGACAAATGGGGTCATTTGGGATGTTACAGAAGAGGAATCCTTTGTTGGCAGGGCCCACAGTGAGCATGCGGCTCTCATCCTCAAGATGGCAGTTGCGACGAGTGTGTGACAACACTTCAGACCCATGAATAAGCAAAATCTTCCACTGGTTCTACTCTATTTAAACAGATTGAGGATTGGCAAACATAAAACACTTTTGCTGTGATATTCAAAAAAATTTTAAGTAGAGGATTGTTTTTGTATTTTTGTTGAATTCTTTTGGGAACAACAGATCATCAACTTTGTAAAATTATAGTTTTAAGGCAAAAAAACACCAAAAATAATGTTTTCCTATAAAATGCTGCACAGTATGTTCAACCCCAATAACAAGAGAGCATTGTGACCTTTCATTAATAAAGCCTCCACGGGTCGCCTTCGCAGCCTAAAGAGTGTCGTTTTACATGGTAGACTTCTTTTACTTTATGTATTAAGATACAGTGGATCAAATTTCTTCCAATTAATGGTAATGCTTTTTAGAGCTGCAGTAAAAGTATGTTTAGAGGATAAGCTTCAACTCGTCCAACACGCTTTCAGGGACGATGCAAAGTCAGAATCAGAATCAGTCTTTGCCAGTAAACTTGCTTCGGTGATTTGGTGCAACATAAAACAATGAACAGTAATAAAACGACATATATAAAATCAAAAAGGGCATGCATGAAAGAAAAAATGTAAATCTACTATAGGATAAAAATAAAAATAGGCTTACCATGTACACAAAATGTACAGTTAAACAAAAAGTACAGTTAAAGTACAGCCACTGTAACATGCCTCGGTATCACAACTTGACTTCATGTGATTAACGGACAATATGACAATAACCTCTGTCTCTCTCTGTCCAGTGTCCAGTGCTGTTCTCCAGGGCAGTCTCCTTGGTCTGGTGTCTCTGTTTCCTGCTCCATACACCACGTCCTTCATGAGCGGACAAGGCCTGGCCGGGGTCTTTGCGAGCGTGACCATGCTCCTCTCCATCCTCAGTAACTCTCCTGCTGCACACATCATTTAGTAAAGAAAATCACTTTTAGAATTTAAGCAGCAGACTTTGTCTTAGAAGACAAACTGTGAGGTTTTAAATGTATTATTTAAATGCATCAGGTCAGTAAGAACAATCTTCCATCATTAAATGTTTTAATACATAAATAAGGCATTTTTCACATAAATCCCAACTTTTAATCCATGGGACATCCAAATCTGAATAATGGACGGAGCCAGGTTTCAATTTCTTGCTTTATTTGTTTGACATATTAAATTATAAAAAATGTATTGAGGGGATTTGGAATGTCTTATTTAGTTTTTGAGTAAATTATCTAACTGGAAATGATCTTCATGTCTCTGTGAGAGGAAAATGCATTTGGAGAAAACAATGCCCCAGAGAAATCAATGGATGAAGTGGATTAAATTAAATGATAAACATCTTTAGGAGCAGTTTGGACTATGTTGTTTCTAGGTGAATGTTTTTATGTTGGCAAACAAAGAACTTTTATCAAATGAGACCATATTTATTAATTATTTAAATCATTGTTGGATTTGTAGATCGCCTTTTATGACCCAAAGTGCTTTACGGTGGATTATTCACTCCTCATCTGCAGGTGGTAAACTACTGTAGCCAC
The DNA here is from genome assembly GCF_026437365.1 of Eucyclogobius newberryi. Taxonomy (NCBI): domain Eukaryota; kingdom Metazoa; phylum Chordata; class Actinopteri; order Gobiiformes; family Gobiidae; genus Eucyclogobius; species Eucyclogobius newberryi. The sequence goes on from NW_027316056.1 coordinate 6,123,689, forward strand.
AGTTGCCCTAGGGCAGACTGACTGAGTTAACACACACATGCCTCAGGACAGTTTCCTCTAGCGCCCCCTGTGGCTCCTGGTGTCTTGGTGTTACAATAGTTCAAGAGGTATTCATTAGAAAATAGTTTCTGTTTCAGAGAGAAAAAACACTGCAAATGAAACTGTTTTAAATCGACTCTGTTTTAGGTAACGCAGACGACAAGTCGATGGCTCTGGGATACTTCATCACTCCGTGTGTGGCCGTTCTGGTCACTCTGCTCTGTTACCTGCGGCTGCCTCACCTGGTCAGCGCTCACATCACACATGTTCTTATTGTGAGCGGGGTCGCCTCTCCACAGAGCCGACCAGTCATGGAGATAAGATAGATAAGTTTAATGTCATATTGTGGAACATTTTGGGAAAAGCGGTCAAATCTCCACAAGCTGGTGGTGGACCCAGAAAATGTACATACTGTGGTGCACCTTTAAATGAAGTTCTGTGTTCTGTGTTTTGGACCCCTTGGAAATGAGATGGCACATCTGAAGGGCTTTCAGCAATGAAGACATTTATCATTTAAAAATATTATACAATACCTATATTTCTATGAAGACTTGGTGATGTGTTTTTGCAGACTTTTGCTCGTTTTTACCTGAATCAAAGCTCGAATAACAACCTAGTGATGTCAAAGATACTGTTCAGAGATTCAGGTTTGTTTGCATTTTACACTTTCAGTTATACCACCTTTTACTTTTATTCTTGACTTTTGTTCCTATCAAAAGATTGTAATGTCAAAACCCTGGAGGCTGAAAGTGTGAAGACGACAGACGAGGCTCAGCGACTGCCTGCGTGTGCTGTGTTGAAAAAGGTACATTTACATTTATTTGTGAATTAATTACTCATATGACTGGTTTATGGTCAAAATGTCAAGGTCTTCTCCCTCAGCTAGCGATGCATTTATTTATTTTCTAAATTTTTAGTTTTAGTCAGAGCTCTTTGGGGTCAACTGTTGATTACCATTTTTTGTTGTTGTTTTACTGGATGAGTCACACTAGACCTCAGAGCATGGCATGAACAGGTAAAAGATCGATTGTTTCCCCCTCAGGCAAAAAACTGAACAATCCAGCACATAAGATTAGACATAACCTTAGATCCAAGTTAAATAAACCATTCATGATTAATATTAACCCACAAATACTGCAGCATCACTCAGCTTCTCTCAGTCTTTATGAGATAAATCCACTATTATTGGAGTTTTAGCTAAATGTTCTTCACCCAGAGGCGTTCAAGTTGTTTGGGAGCACGTGCACGCCCTCTGGTGGAGCAATTGTGTGTCATAAATATATATAGAAAACAAGGCAAATGAAACACTCCAGTTAACCAGGCCAAATGTTCTCACTCAATGCTTATTTTTTGACTGTTGATTGGTTAATTGGTTTTCCGTGAACACCACATCAGCATCAATGAATAAATGATTTGTGAATAAAACCTGTTTGAGTGATTTCTTTGTTTCAGATCTGGCTCATGGCTCTGTGCATCACTTTTACTTTTGCCATCACTCTCTCCGTCTTTCCCGTCATCACAGTCCGAGTTCAGACCGTTTGTGTTCAAAACAAGGCCTGGGGTGAGACTCTGATCAGCATGTTCATAAAAGCACTAAATGTCTACATAAATTAACTCATATTATCAAAAATCTATGCTTTTCTGTTGTTTTCTCACAGCCAGAGTGTTCACCTGCGTTTGCTGTTTCACCCTGTTTAATGTCCTGGACCTGATCGGACGCAGCACTCCGTACCACTGGGTGAGTGGGACAAAACAAAATATCCGTACAGGTAAAGTCTCTCTACTGGCTCAAACTGTGCAAGGCAACTATACATTTCTGTCATTTCCTAGTGTAATCACACCACAAGATGATCTCTTTGGAAAGAAACAAGAAACACAAAGAAAAGCGACAGTGGGCAAATTCATTCTATTATTTATCTATTTTATTGTATTTAGATATATAGTTATAGAAAAGTCTCATTTTCAACACATGTCCATAAGGGCATTCAGAGGGTATTGGTGAAAAGTTCTACATACAAAAAGAAATATGTCGGTGTAATCCCTCATTCGATGACTACAACTGAAGCTTTTTTCTACTATACAAAAAGAAAGTTTTAGCAGTTGATGAGTCTATTCTATTGTACGTTGAATTAAGGTTAAAATATGGTGACTGAAGGATTCCAGATGTAGAATATTTACTACTAATGTGTATTATTGATGAAAATTAGAAATATTTTATTATATTTTGACATTTTGACTCAATAATGCAGCTGACTTTGCTTTTTTACTTAGTAACTTTATTGTCCCTGCAGAGAAATCTGTCACAGTTGAACCATTTCACAGAAAGACACACATCCAACATCATGTACATGACATACCGACACACAGAAGGTGTAATCAAACAGGCCAGGCAGGTTTACTCTTTGTACAGAGCGTTAATAGCTGTAGGGATGAAATAGAGCGTGTGATTCATAATTATGATGATCAAAGTACAGTTATTATTATTTTTATACTTGACTAGTCACAGTTATTCCACGTTGGAGCCCTTGTCTCCACTGAGGTACAGACTGAAGTATTTCAGGCAAAGCTACAGAGTGTTTCTTTAATCCTCTGTTGCAGTAAAATTTCTTCTTTCATTCAAGGACAAGAAAGACAGGAAATTGTGATATTAATATTGTTCTATCTCATCCATACTGAGAAAAGAGTTCTCATTCTGACAGTTTTCCTCTGTTTCCAGCCTGAATAAGACAGTTTTCCTCTGTTTCCAGTCTGATAAAGACAGTTTTCCTCTGTTTCCAGCCTGATAAAGACAGTATTCCTCTGTTTCCGTTCTGATAAAGACAGTATTCCTCTGTTTCTAGCCTGGTAATGACAGTATTCCTCTAGTTTTCCTCTGTTTCCAGCCTGGTAATGACAGTATTCCTCTGGTTTTCCTCTGCTTCCAGCCTGGTAAAGACAGTTGCCTGTTCCCTGCTCTGGTTGTGTCACGTGTGGCGTTAGTACCTCTGCTGATGATGTGTAACATTGACAACTCCAGACAGGTTCTGTTCAGGCACGATGCCTTCTTTGTCCTGCTGATAGCGCTGTTATCCTTCAGCAACGGTAACCTGGCCTCGCTCTGCATGGTCTACGCGCCACAGTAAGTCCAGTATTAAGGACAAACATTTGTACTATTACAGAACATTTGCATTTAACCACTGTATTTACGAATAATAATACATAAGGCAAGTAGGGCTGACAAAAGTATTGATTATCAGATATTAATGATTCATTGTTCCTAGATTTAGAATCAAAACAAGATGCTATCAACTGTATTGATCCAAAAACAAAGAAATCTAAATTGAATAATAATATATACGGTAAAATAATCTTTGCCACAGTGAAACATTGTGAATACAATATAAAATATTAGTACCTAGCAGTGGCGGGCCGTGGGTCTGGGGCTTGGGCCTTCAGTGAGGTCATACACAGTCCCGCCTAAATGAATCCACCTCTTATTATCCTCATATTACCATATTATCATTATGATGCCATAGCTCTAGACACTATACATTTAGACAGAAACGCAGGTAAACCAGGCGTTGCCTCACCTTGTCCGTGTGTTCTCCGCGGCAATGTCCGCCCGATGTCCGCGCATTCTCCACATTGGAACTTTGAAAGTGGGGAACAAACCCGCCTGTAACAGGCTTTGCAGCGTCAGCATCGGACGACCTCTCCTTACAATGTCTAACTTTTCTTGACAAGTTTGTCTTGAGAAAGGCGTTATAATTATATCCTCGACCAAATCGATATCTTTTCCTCCTTCTGCCATTGTGGGTTGAAAAAACAGCTTAGTAGTACATGGATTAATGTGTCTGTCAAATTCAGTTTCCTCGTTCTGAGGTTCCGCATAGCCCCGCCCATAGGACCTGCCTCTCAATATAGGTGATCCAATCAAAAGACTTGCACGTGATGCACCTGCTGCTGGCTCCTGTGTAACAGCAGCAGACGTAGCTAATTGGTTGACACATCATTTTCATTTCCATTCACTTTTAGCTACAAGCACCAGCTCTGTTGAGTCTGAAGGCCTCGGCAGATTTTAGATCCTGGCAACACATGACGGCTGAATATGATTGGATAAAAGAACATAAAGACCAGCCTCCAAATCTCAACCTGGGGCAGAAGCAGTGCAACCAAGAGGAAAGCCATGAAATGAAGAGTAAAACGCTTACTCTGGGGAATAATGTAATGCATATTTGTGGGAAAATATATATATTTTTAATATATATATTTTTTTTTTTATTATATTCTGATTATGTTTAGGCTAGCAGAGAAGGCCTTTGTTGGCCCCGACGGCCCACGACTGGTACCTAGCCTAATTCTTATTATCAAAATGGAATTTGTTCATTACTATGACACACTTTTTACTCAAATTTAGAGTTGTTCATCTTAAGATAAATGCTTTTTAAGTATTCAAGCATCAGAATTAATTAATTTATCCTCAAGTGGAAACTCTTTTCGTTACAGATATGCCGCCAACCAGCAGAAGAAATAGAGTTACCAAAAATAAGAAACAAAATTGAATATCAATATCACAAAAGGATGAAACAAATGTGTTGTTTTATCAACTAAACCTTCTAAACCGAATACATTTACCTTTTAACCTAACTTATAAAATCTAGTCCCCTCATAACATTTTCACATGTTCAGTTTTACAGTGAGCTGAATGTGAGAGTCAGAGTTTGATGTCGTCAGCAGAACAATCCTGTGTCTCAGTGGAGCAGTAACAGTCTGAACAAGCTCCTGCAGCCGACCAGGACACTGCGGAGTGAAGGAAGCGTCCACAACAGTCCTGATTTGAACATCCAATAACATGTTATGATTAGTATTTAGTAGATTTTACATTTCGTTCATTTTAAACAGCAGCATTGATCTAAAACAGCTCAATAAAACAGTTGAAGCTAATTTTAGATTAGTCAAACAGGCATGAATTAATCCAAATCAAACTGTGACTTTGTTAATGATGAGGAACACGCTTGTAACACTGCCAGAGTTTTAACCACATTCGTTGTCATTTCTGCAGGTTGGTCCACAGTAAAGACGCAGAGATGGCGGGTTCTCTCATGTCGTTCTTCATGGCTTTGGGATTGGCTCTGGGAGCTGCCATCTCGTTTGGGCTGTATTCACTGCTATAAAAACCAACAACAAAAGGAATAAAAGTTTTAGTATTTATTTAATTCCAGGGTTTCATGTTCATACATCACATAGATAACATCACGCACTTAGTTTATTGTACAGACTTGAGAAATGTCATTTACTTTGATTGTATTTGCCAGTATCAACCGAGAGCTTAATGAGGTGAGATGAGATTATTGTGAGACAAAACATCACATGTTTGTCATTATTCTCAATTACTGGCTCCAAGAACAAACTACAGTGAAATCCCTGTAATACACAATATTTAATAAATCAAACTTTCAACTTTGAACGATAAAGAAATCTAGATGTGACGCAAACAGCCAGATAAAAGTACTTTACAAATACAGTCACAGTTACAGTCTTTTAAACACTTTCATTTAAAAACTATTTGTGTCAGGTGGAAGACCTGTCGTGATATTTTTGCGTTTTACTATTATAAGTAAACTATTTTGGATTATATGAAATGATGGAATTTTGTAGGATTATAGTGTGACCTGATAAATCCCTGTGATCTATTAAACAAACAATCTTGACATTCCTAACCTCAAATAAAACAAAATGAACATATAAAACTGATCAAATATGCTAAGAAAATGCTTCTATCAGTGGTTTACAATAGCAAAGTCCTCTCTGTTTAGTGCTTTTATGCTTTTATATTTCCTTGTTTTCTTTTGCTAGATTTTTGTTTAAATTTTATTTTTTGATACAAAACTTTGGCTGCATTGCATTTTTATGGTATTTGAAGCTTGATTCACAAAAATGGACTGTTTACTCTTTATTCAAACATTTGACCTGCCAGACCCAGATTATATTATTTAATGTATTAGCATTTGATATAATAAAGACATTTGCATTTGATTGTTTATAATAAAGACATTTGCATTTGATTGTTTATAATAAAGACATTTGCATTTGATTGTTTATAATAAAGACATTTGCATTTGATTGTTTATAATAAAGACATTTGCATTTGATTGTTTATAATAAAGACATTTGCATTTGATTGTTTATGATAGTAAACTGTAGTCGACTGAAAAACAAGTTTAGTTTATCTAATTTCTGTGTTTTTTCTTTGCAAATACTAGATTTTGAGCATTATTTAATCTTTTGTCCACCTAATTACATACATTTCAATTTAAGTTATGTCCAGACAGTTCCTTTTACAGTTTATTTTAGTTTCCCTAAATACTTGTGTACTCTTACTTTGTACATTTATTTGAGCAACATTATTTTTATACTCTACCACCTTTGACCGATACGTGCTCAGATCAGTGTCTGGTTTTGATAGTAGTTTTAGCATCAGTTAGTAGCTGAATATCTAAACTTTTGACAACCCCGCTTCCTATTATTATTATTAAACGATGAATTCTAGAAATGGGCCCATGTGAGGCTCCTTGTCCCAGGCCCTTAAGTTTCTTAAGCCCTGATTCTAGGTGATGGTGAAGGTGTGTGTGCTGTAAAAACACACATCATGCTCCTAACAGACTTTTACATGTTTGACAAAAAGACGCAGGATTTGTGAAGACAACACGACTCCAGGCACATTTTTCACAACGGAACATGAATATCAAGGTGTTTGATAGTGAAGTGTATTAAAACAAGGTCCATGCAAGGTTAGGCCTCATTCTGAGGCTGGCTTTTAGGAATATGTGTGTTTCTACCAAAATGTCTATTCCACGGAATGTAAGGGGCCCACACCTGATTAACGGCCGAGAACAGACCAAGCGAGGCCTTGAGATGCCTCGTATACATCTGTGTAAACGTATGTTCTCATTCTGTAACTTTCCCCTGGTGCTACCCAAGTATGGATATTCTTTACATCTTGTTCTCTTATTGGCTAAACCGTTGGTACATGAATGGGCTCATGCCTGTCAGATATTATTTATGGGTCTTTGTGCGGTTTCAGTATATAAGGCGAGGTACGCCCAGAGACGAGGTCTTCTGATCATCTGCGGACCCGGGCTGTTCTTCTGTCCTGTATTTGACACTGCCTTCTCTGTAATAAACTAACTCGAAAAGTTGCAGAGCTTTGTCAGCGTGAATCCTTTGTCTACACCCGACGCCCCAAGCGAGCATCGATCCAGCCACCATAATAGAAAGCCTCTGAGGTGGCACCATTGTGATATCATCCAAAAGCACAAACTTTTAACATTTGAGAATTTTAGCACATTGAAACTGTTTTTTAAATGTTTACATGATCATGCGCCACCACTGTTTTCTAGTTTGGCCGTCAGACGTCAAGGCTCTTTCAGACCAAACATCAGAGCCTCTGTGTGTGGGGACTGTGTGGTTCCAAACACCCTCTGTGTGTGGGGACTGTGTGGTTCCAAAGCACAGAACATCTTTTGGTCAGTCCAGCTTCTCCTCTGCTGGAGCCCGACTGTGGAACTCACTCCCCACACATTTCAAACTGCAGACTGACATGAGCACCTTTATTAGGTGTTTGAAACTGTGGCTGAAATCAGAACAGAACTGTGCACATGGTGATGTATAAAATGAAATGTATTGTATATAGTCTGTACATTTTGTATCATTTTGATTCTAAAAGCCTCCTATGGACAGGTGTTGAAAATTAGCTTATTTTGCAATAACACTTAAAACATTGCATCTGGTTCATCCAATGTAATGCTATGTCCATATTAAATAAATAAATAAATAAAAATATAGCATGGTTAAAAATGATACAGAACGTGGGGGCAGGTTCACTCTTTGTGTAGATCTATGGCGTACATGCGCCTCCGAGCCGCATGGGGCGCTGTCACTCTGATCCTTCCCCTCTGAACACATTTAGTTCCGGGTTTTCCCTCCCGTCTCGGGCTCAAGCGGCTAAAAGCGTTGTACTTTTTTGGAAATAACTCTATAAATCTGTGACGATGTCTGTCAAAACACACCCACCCAAAGACCTGGTGGTGGACAGGCTCGTTGTCGCTGCAGACGAGATTTTTGCGCTTTTTGAACGAACATTTGCGGAATATGAAGAGGAGGTTCTGCAGCAACAACATCGAGAGGTTTTGGACAAAGAAGGTAAAGAGGAGGATTTGATCTTTGAACTAGAAACGTGCTGGTTGTTTTGTAGCGATTCCTCGTTCTTAAAGTGCAGACATAATATAGGCTGAACGCAGTAGGCCTTTAGCAGGTCTGTGTAGTCGTGGGCCTGGTGCAGTTTGACATCAGTTTAATCATTATTGTCTGTTTATCAGTCAATGAACCAGGATTAACATTAACACTACGTTTGTGGGGAAACTATATGTTTTAGAGAAAGCGTTTTTGAGTCTGTCATTGACGTCACTGTGTTCTGCTGAGGAGGGTGGTTACCATGGTGACACGATGCATTTGATTTAGTTCAGCCATAACGCAACATTTGATCACAAACAGAATGAAGGCTGCAAAAGAAATACAATGAGAAACAGTCCACACAAAGTTGTTGAACATAAGTACAGTTTTTATGGTTTTAGATTGTCAGACACAAGGTTCACATTAACAATCAGTATTCACTTTGCAGCTGGCTAATGCTAGTTAGCTTGTGGCTGTAACTAACATGCTTCAGACTGAGCAGTGCCTCCAGTTAGCTTCACACCCTCAGCTAATGATGTGACGCCACATGAAAGGTCTCATTTGACTGGGGTTTATTAATATTTCTGTCATTCAAACTGTGTATTGTTAGGCCTAGTCGAATAGTAAGAATTGGCAAAACACACACACACACGCACAATGATTCTTCAATTACAGGTATTATTATTATTACTATTATTTGTTGTTTTTATTCAGTGTAAAATGAAAGCTTTGGAAATAAAAACACTAACTTTCAAACGTCTCTTTTCTCTCTGGCAGATTTCCATCCCGTCTCGTCTCGGGTTCAAGCCGCCAAAGGTCCAGAGTCCTTCGTAAATCAGTCCATAATGATGTCTGTGAAAACCCAAGCGCTGAAGGACCTGGTGGTGGAGAGGCTCGTTGTTGCCGCCGATGAGATTTTTTTACTTTTTGAACGAACTTTTGCCCAATACGACGAGGAGGTTCTGCAGGCAAAGTTTCTGCAACAACAAAATCGAAAAGTTCTTCACAAAGAAGGTAAAGAGGAGGACTGGGTAATCCAACTAGGAACACGGTGGTTTTATGGGGAATGTGAAATAATGTCTCTATTATCAGCTTGATGTTACAGTAAAACGTCTCAATATCAAATACAGTGTTCAGATGAAATCATTTAAACCTTTTCAACCTTGTGTTTATAAGCCTTTTTTATTTAAAACTATGTATGGTCCTTCAAATTTCCGCCAATCTAAATATAAACTATGAAAAAATAAATGTATTATTCATTATTTATTACACAAATGTACCTGTGTTAGGGTTGTGAGAATAATCAAACTGAAATAGCATTTTGAATAGCCACAATTGGCAAAAAAGAGTATTGCAATTGCTTTTTAGAAAACTCTAAATCAGATTGTTTTTCCAAACTCGTTCGGACCTGCACCTTGACCCTTCTTTTTGGCCTTTGGATTATAATAAATTCTTATTCTTTCCCCTTTTCTCTCTGGCAGATTTCCAGACGGTTATTGTGGGTTTGAATGTAGGCACTGACAAAGTTATCAAGGAGGAACTAATGGAAATCAAGCAGGAAGTGAACCCACCAATCGAAATGCAATATCCTTCTGTAACTTTGAAATGCGAAGAACCAGAACCGGCCGAGGAGAACAGACGGGATCTGACTGGAGAGCAGTGCGACGGAGAGGAGCCAGGCTGCAGCTCCCATCGGATTGTAGACAATAATAAACTAACTTACAGCTGTTCAGCCACAGATTCAGAGAAAAAAAACAACAATAATGCAGAAGAACATAATGCAAGTCTAATGAAAGATTTAGCCGAAAATAATGTAAATCGTAATAATAGTTTCAGTAGCAACAATACTACTACTACTACCACTACTCCTCCTAATAAGGGTAATAATGGAGGAAATAAAGATAAAGTACCTAAATGTACTTTGTGTTACAAGACCTTCAAAAGTATAAAAGCTCTTGAGAGACATCTTGAGTTTCACCCTGGGCCATTCACGTGTGAAACCTGTAACAAAGATTACACTGACAGGTCCAACTACAAAAAGCATTTGCGCATTCACTCTGACCAGAAACCCTTCAGGTGTTCAGTCTGCGAGCGTGGCTTCACACAGAAGCGCCATATGAATGAACACATGAGAATTCACACAGGAGAGAAACCACTCAGCTGTTCAGAGTGTGGAATGACATTCAGACAGAAGAATTCTCTTATGAGGCATGTTTTATCGAAGCACAGTGCCGACAAGCCCTACTCGTGTCCAATATGTCTGAAGGGCTTTGTTCAGAAGTGGCATTTAGTCGTTCACATGAGGGGCCATACGGGAGAACGACCATTCAGCTGTTCAATCTGTGGTAAAGGTTATGAATCTAAATGTTACCTCAAGAAACACATGGATCGCAATCACAAAGTCGATGGTGAGATTATGAATGAGGTGGAGGAACCCATAGACCCAGAAAGTGGGGTGCTGTGGGGGCTGGAGCCCCTCTGTCCAGGGCCTCAGCCCCCCCTGTTGGACACTGTGGATAATTGTATTTAATATTCAAAATAATGTGACGTCACAGCAATGCTACAGCCCTCCACCCACACAACTGATGGACTCCTTCAGCCACAGACGATCGGGTTTAGATCTGTGTACTCTCAAACTGCTGCTTTATAGACAGAGCTGAGGTGATCAGCTTTATTCAAAATGTCATGTTCAGCATCTCTCCTGAGGCAGTGGGCTGGTTTGCCTTTTATCTCCAGTATAGTGAATACTTATCCAAACATCCGTGTGTGTCCCTCAGGGGCCATTGCTGTTTAGTCTCTTTAAAAATGACTTGCCTTTGATCTGCAAATTTGCAGCTTCAGCGTCACATCAACAGTGCTGTTTTATGCTCTAGAGCAGTGCTTCCCACAGTGGGCGGCGGCGGGAGTGTTGGGAATGTAAGATTATTTCATAATGTCATTTTAATATGATGAAACTGACATATCTTTTTTTAATTGAAAACAGTATGTTTTGGTCAGATAACACAACAAACTACTAAAATATATACAAATAAACCTATTTTTAAAAGAATTACAACTTTATAATATTACAGATGTAATCATTTTCAAGTGGCTGTATCCCGGCCTGAAAGGTTTGGGAAGCCCTGCTCTGGAGCAGAGGTTTGGGCCTTGGTTTCAGTGGCTCATTCAATACCAGTCGGTGCTAAATCTTACAAATATTCTGAATGACATTGTATGCGCCTGTAAATATTGATTTGTTTTCATTTGGAAAGTGTTTGAAACTGACTCTGACTGACTTTAAACTGTTTTGTAATTTGGTGAAAAGCCCAAATGGACTGGAGCTGGACTGACATGTTCTGGAGACACTGCATCAGCTGCTTTCATCTGTGGCTACAATAATACTAATATGCTCTGGCATAACAGCAGCCAGCTAACTCTGCGCTTCAGAGCTAATCATTTTATTTAAAAAAACAAAATATAAAATAAACAACCAACATTAAGTTGTTAATATGTGCAGAGTTCTTCAGATTTGGCATTTTTTTATGTATTATGCTACAAAATTAGCATTGAGACAAGAGACCATCGAGGCAACTGCTGTTGTGATTCTGAGCGATGCAAAAATAATTTGAATTGGAAATTAAATTCATAATCACAGTAAAGTCTTTGGTATTAATCCGCCCATCACTAACGCCTACTACTCAAATATTGATATATGTCTTGATACTGACAGGTATTGAACAATATCAATACTTGTGCCAAAATATCGAAGCTTAAAATTTCTTCTAAAAAAATATTTTACAAATACAATTTGTATTACAAATACAATTACAAATATGTTCATATTTGTAAATATTTATTTACTATTCATATGAGTTCAAGCAGAGGTAGAAGAAAATAATAATGGCCAATGTGAAATTGTTCATAGTTGAGGAGTTTCAATGCATTTTAGTACAAAACTCATTTGTATCGGCTCAATATTGCGATATTTGCCATAGTATCACTTTGTATTGGATCAAATCAAAAGTCCGTGGTATCGCCCATCACTGGTCGGCGTGTTCGGGATAAGACAGACTTGAGCAGCTCCGATCAGAGAGTGGAGTTTCCGGTTTAACCCTATTGGTCGGCTCGAGGCTCCTGGGCCTTTTTCCTACGCTCTCATTGGACACTTCAGCTCTTGTCGATCCTCCAGACGAGGCACAGCTAAACTCCAACAGTTCTACTGATCTCTGTTGTGCACAGAGTAATGTGATCTCTTTCATTTTGTTTTGTTTGAGCAGTTGTGCGTTACTTTAGTAACTTTGAAATAAACCTTCCAGATGCCATATTTTACTTTTCTAGAGTCATGAATTTGACAGTGTAACGTTACTCTTATTTGAGTAAATAAGCTTCTCACTGTGAAAACAAGTTTATTAGCGACAAATCTGTTATTTTGTTTATTTGAAAATGGATATGTTGTTCTCATTGTTTGTGGTCAATCTTAAATGTCCAGTGCTTTAACTTTAAAATGATAAATTGGATGTTACATACACGGGATCTGTAATTGCACAAACTCTCTGATGTGGCCTTTGCTGTTCCACTCTGACTTTTGACTCTTACAGTAAATACAGTTTTTTACAGTGGAGCAGGAGGAGTATTTTATTTTATTTATTTTTCTTAAATCTATTATTTTTCTGTGGCGGTTTGAAGTGACGAAGTACACAATTAAAACTGTGTTTTTAGGTATCACTATGTAGGTTTCACAGTGGATACTTTTTACTTCACAATGTTAGAGACCAAGTAGCTGTACTTTTTACTCCATTACATTTTTAACTGGACAGAAAAGTATATTGTACTTTTCATTTGGTTTCAAGAGTTTTTTAAACTTATACGGAGCAGAGGGCCACAAACAACTCGACAATGACATTTTGCATTTGATATAGTTGTGATGAGCCTCCACACAAATGAAACCTTGATATTAGGTTGGTATAACAGAAATATGTTTGAATTATTCCAATTTTACAGTAAAAAGTACTAGTTTTTGTTGTTGGCCAACTTCGCAGGAAGCCATAGGGCCAACAAAAATTGGTCTGAAGGCCGCATTTGGCCCCCGGGCTGTAGTTTGGACACCCCTGCTCTAAATCTATAATGATGCCTGTGCAAACCCAGGCTCTGAAGGGGCCGGAGATGGAGAAGCTCGTCGCCGAAGACAATATTTTTGTGCTTTTTGAACGAAGGTTTGAGCAACATGAAGAGGAGGTTCTGCAGTACAAATCTGTGCAACATCAAGAGGCTGAACACAAACAAGGAGGACTTGACCATTAACTTAGAAACATACTGTTTTTTTTTTAAAGTTCAGACATTGTGAAGTCGTAGCACAATCTGTATTAACACTCAGCTTGTTTATTATATTACAGTAATCACTGACTTGATTTGACTCTTGCACTCACATTTAACCTGCAGTCCGAGCACACTCACAACCTGACCACTGCCGCAACTAGTTTTGTCTTAAAAATCAGTCCAAACTTGCGTCAAACTGACCTGCAACTACTAAATACTGAAGACTGCAGTGCTTTTATTGTGTAACTGCTGCGTGGTTCAATCAATCACAGAACTGTATGCTGAATACTAGGAATACTTTCACTTTGAGCTACATTATAGTGTAAAAAAGGGATAGTGGATTAAACATTTATGTTTGTGGCACTGTTTGTTGTGTATTTATTCATCACTGACTAGAGTTGAAAATATCGAACACGCATTCACCCCCAAACATGTGTTTTCTATTTTTGTGTGATCAAATACCACTATGTATTCCTTTGATTTTAGGAAAAATCAAATGAAAAAGTCCCTGTAGCCGAATACTAGCTACAGGTACTTTGTCATTTGTATTCTAAATATGCAATATTTAATATACTGCATTATGATATTTATTGCAGCGCTCTTCTCATCTCCACCTCTGTCTCGTCTGGTCACTCACCACTGATCATAGGCTGTAGACTGTGGCCAGACTTTACAACACAGCATTTAAAATTCACGGCAGACTTCCTGGACCCGTCTCTGCACTTTGCTGTCCACACGTAATGCTCTGACTAAAACTATGGAAAGAGCATGTTTATCAGGTTTTACTTCAGATGAAAAACAATCGTTTGTCCCTCGCAGTCGCATGTTCTCCTGTTTATCTAATTATGACATAGTTTGGTGGGATAGTCCATGTGGGAAATATTTATCATAGTTTTACATCCGTCAAGTTTCAGTTTGTGAAGAAAATTGGAAAAGTTCGAATAGTTTTAAAACCGAATCCCTCTGTGATGTCATCAATGAGCGACATTCCATCTAAAATATAGAGACGATTTACAACCAACAGATGCAATTTTCTGACAGTTTAAATTTAAAGGTGTTATCTGGCCTTATAATTTGTCAAAACATAACTATTGTGTAATTTACATGGATTTTGGCCCTTGCTAGATCCAACCAGGAAGTAACATTATAAACTACATTTGAAATAGTCAAACTGAGAGAAAATAGGCACATTTTTTTAAGACAAAAACAAGGTATAATCATATTCCACAAACCTGTCATATGCACAGTGAACACTCGCCTGAAAACCAGATGGCGCTCATAGAAGCCTTATAAACACCTTTGGACAGGTGCTTTTAATTCATCCCTCTTTATCTCCTGCAGAATTCCCGACATTAAGAGTGGGTTTGGATGTTTACCCCAAACCAATTGAAATCAAACAGGAAGTGAACCAATCCCTTCTGTAACTTTAAACTCCGAAGAACAAGAAGCTCAGCTCAGACTTCATTTTGGAACATAATAGATAACCTTACAGCTATTCAGATACTAATGAGTCAGAACACTGGGCCAAGGAAACAACCAAAAGTAATAGACAAGATGCAATTCTTATGACAGGTTTAGCTGAACATAATGGAAATTGTGACAATAGTTTTAGTAACAACACAGTGATGAGTCATGATGGAGAAAATAGAGTTAAACTCCACAGATATACCCAGTGTTACAAGTCATTTAAAAGCACAGAAGCGCTAGAGAAACACATTCAGTTCCATGCAAAGCAAAGACCATTGTCACATTCAAGTGTTACACCGACAGGTCGAATTATGTGTCATATGACGGAACACATGAGACTTCACACTGGAGAGAAACCACTCAGCTGTTAAGAGTGTGGAGTGACATTCAGACAGAAGAATTCATATAAAATGAGGCATGTTTTATCGACGCACAGTGCAGACAAGCCCTACTCGTGTCCAATCTGTCTGAAGGGCTTTGTTCAGAAGTGGCATTATGTAGGCCACGAGAGGGGCCATACGGGAGACAACCATTCAGCTGTTCAGTTTGTCATAAAAGTTATCAATCAAAGTTTCTCTCAAGAGACACGTGAATCACACACACAAAGCACATGTCGAGATCCCAAGTGAATTAACTAAAAGATGTTTGTTAAGTTCCAGACAGTGAAATTTTAGCTTTAGAAAAAATTTTAACCAGGAAAATCCCACTGAGGTTTGTCTTGGAATGTGTTTGACTCTCAGATGCGGAAAGCGAACAGTTTTCCTTTAAATCAACCTTTTTTTCAACTAAATATATATAATATACATGGCATTTTAGTAGTATTCAATGTTCCCATTTTATAACTCAGTATGAGCATCCCTCAGGGGTTTATACTGGGACTAATGCTGTTTAGTCTCTGTAAATGTCTTTGATTTGCACATTTTCAGCTGCAGCTTTTACGCCATTTTGTGTTTGGCTTAGTCCACCCGCACGCGTGAGGTTTCAGGTGTTCTTTCAAAATCTCTGTGTTGTTGGTTTGTTGGTCCATGACCCCAATATTAAATTCTGCATTGAGAAAATATCCAAAACAATACAGCGCGATGGTAAGTTTCATCCACCTGTAAATATTGAATTGTGTGTTTGTTTGAATTGGGGAATCTCTGCAATTATTTGAAATTTCCCTGTGTTTAATATTGGGCTTTTGATGTTTATAATGTTTTAAATGTTGCTTTGTTCCTGCAAATTAAATCAATCAAACAATCAATGTGATGTTTAATTGTAGATACATTTTAATTACAAAACATGATAAAACAATGGGCAAAGTAACATTAATCAATGAGTATTGAGTGATTTTGATTTTGAGGAATTACTTTTTTAAATTATACACCAGACACCGTACTTTACTCCTTCTATATAAGTAGCTTTTTCGTCCCATCCTCAAATGCTCTGACCACATTTTATTCCTGAAGAAAGAAATTGTACTCGAGCTCTTCTTTTCAAACAGGTCAAACATTAAGCACAAATTCGTATTTACCTTGTACACTTTAGAGACTCAACGTAGACCTACTATTTCTGTATTTGTTGAGTTCACTTCATTGATTAATTTGTAAAAGTAAATCTTAATTCCTGTTTAGTTGTCAGCTTGATATAGGTGTATAATTAATAAATGCATTTACACAAAACAAACGCACTTATTAGACAGCACAGATCACTCTATGTCTCTCTTTCAGCAGCAGGGGGCGCCACTACTCCACACACGCGCGTCAAAGTGAGGGGACTGTTTTTTTTCCGGGTTCCTGCGTGTGGAGGGAGCGTCTGCACCATCCACACGTTTGTTTTATTAAATCCACGAAAAATGTCGGTCCAAAGCCAGGTGCAGGTGCCACTGCGGGATCTGGTGCTGGAGAGACTCGCTGTCGCCGCAGACGAGATTTTTGCGCTTTTTGAACGCACATTTGCGCAATATGAAGAGGAGGTTCTGGGCTCCAAATTAATGCAACAAACACAACTTCTGCTTTTCAAAGGTGAGGATCATTATTTTGACCCAATAACAAGTGTTTGCAGATGCATTAACTCTTATTGTTATTAACTATAATGTTGATATTGACTTTGAGTTGTAGTTGCAGCAGCAGCAGTAGTAGTAATAGTAGAAGTAATAGTAGTAGTGGTGGTAGTAGTAGTAGTGCTAGTAGTAATAGCAGTAGTAGTAGTAGTAGTAGTAGTAGCAGTAGTAATACGATAGCATCTGTAGTAGTAGTAGTAGCAGTAGTAGTAGCAGTAGTAGTAGTAGCAGTAGCAGTAGCAGTAGTAGCAGTAGTAATATAATAGCATCTGTTGTAGTAGTAGTAGTAGTAATAGTAGTCGTAGTAGTAATAGCAGTAGCAGTAGTAGTAATAATACACAGTAAAATCAATATACTGTATTTGTGTTTTATTTTCTGTTCCGTTCTGCAGATATTCAGTCTGTCACTGTGGGTGTGGACATCGGCTCTGACCAAGTTTTCGAGACAGAACCAATCAAAATCAAACAGGAAGTGAACCCACCAATCAATCTCCAATGTCCTTCTGTAACGGTAAAATGTGAAGAACCAGAAGCAGCCGAGGAGAAGCAACAGGACCGGCCCGGAGAGCAGTGCGACGAAGAGGAGCCAGGCTGCAGCTCCCAAATGATTCTGGACAACTGTGAACAACCTTACAGCTGTTCAAGCACGGAGGAGTGGGAATGTGTGGCCACCACAACAACCAAAAATAAAGAACAAGAGCAAAATACTGAGTCACATACTAGTCACATGAAAGATTTAGCAAACAATAATGTAAATTGTGATAGTAGTTTTAGTAGCAACATAGTAATGAGTAATGAAGACGAACAGAGAGATGTAGTCCATAGATGTTCTCAGTGTTACATGACATTCACAAACCTGAAGGCTCTGGCGGTGCATCTGGAGATTCACCCAGGGCCATTCACTTGTCCAATCTGTTGCACACATCACCACGTCTTAAGAACTTACAAACAGCATTTGCGCACTCACCCTGTCCAGAAAACATTCAGTTGCTCAGTGTGCAAACATAGTTTTTCACGGAAGCGTCATATGGATGAACACATGAGAATCCACACGGGCGAGATACCATTCAGCTGTTCAGTGTGTGGGAGAAAGTTCAGACAGAGGAATTCAGTTGAGAGGCACATTTTAACCATGCACAGTGAGTACAAGCCTTACAGGTGTTTAGTTTGTCAGAGGGGGTTCGTTCAAAAGTTACATTTTGCGGCTCACATGAGGGGCCACACGGGAGAACGACCATTCAGATGTTCAGCTTGTGGACAAAGATTCGAAAAAAATGTTTTTCTGAACAGACACGTTTGCAGTCACAAAGCACAAGGCGATTTCTTAAGTGAATTGGTAGAATAGTTATTACATGGACTATTGTACTTTTAATTGATGGTTTTCAGTATTTTTGATCATCATATCTGGACTAAAAAGACTAAAATAAATACCAAAAGAGCTTTTATCACAGAGTTTGGTGAGCCAATCAGCAGAACAGGTGGACTCTTCAGGCTGAAACTTTACCTCCACAAACATTCTCCATCTAGAAGGCTTCAGTCGCCACATTTCAAACTTGTTTTGGTTTAAAAATGGACTTTTCAATGTGCAATAGAAATAAGACTTTGACTAGTCTGTGTTTTTGTACCGTAAGTTCATCAGAAACAAAAATGTACAAATGTTTTAATACGAGTCAGAAGAATGTTTATAAAAAACACAATCGGTCTCATGCTCTCTCTCCTCTGATCACTCCAGATTGTGCTTTTTGAAAAGAGAATCAACTTAAAGATTGTGTGACAGGTCAGACTCTAAACGTTGACATCACCAGCACAGATTCCTCATCATTTACTCTAAAGCCGTGTTTCGATTGATTCCTGTCTGTTTGAATTAATCCTGTTGTTTTCCTGCCACTGAGGCTCAAGTGCTCAGAAAATTCCTGTTTTCACCTACCCCCTATCCCCACCCACAGCTGTTAATTCCCTCAATTAACTGTTTTTTGTCAATGTCTTACCTTTGCGCATTAAAACCAAACAAAAATGGAATAAAAAGTTATCAAAAAGACTAAAACATGACTAAAAGTATATATTTTTGTCAGCTAAAGTAGACTACTAATATTTTTGTAAAAAACATAAATGAATAAAAGAGTCCACCTTTCAGTCCCAGATCCTCTAAACAGAAACTCAATGTCAAGAAACTCTGAACATAAGTCTAAAGGTTTTCACCAGATTGTAAAAGATAATCACATGAAAAGCTTTGATGTGTTGAAATAATCCTTTGACTCGGACAAACAGGACTGTTAAAGGCATTTACAATTAAAGAGTTAAGATATTAACCGAAGTAACAACCATTATAACTCTGACTGAAATTGTTATCAAGGGTCATAAATCTGAATTTTCAAGGGGAATAATATCTAAATTATATCAATGCACCTTACATTACATTACTCCACTAAATATATTAAAAACAAATGGGAAAGAGACGGCAACCTTCTTTTGACAGATGAAGAGAGGGAGAGTATGTGTACATGAAAATCACATTTCTGGAGGGAGTTTTGCTCATAACATGTCAAAGTGGTCATTACTCACAGGGAAATGCGCCATCAGGAGGCAAACCACTGTCACGTGTTCTGGGACGTCCTGTTCAGAAATACTGGACTGAAGTTCACAAAACTCCTGTCATGGACACAACAAACAGATACAATTGGAATATACTTTTAACGGCAGGAAAAAAGGCCATAACAAAGAAATGGCTGACACAAACATCACACTGACATTGGAACATCTCATCTGCCTGAGGAGTGGGTCCAGTTCGCCTCAGTCGGTCCCTCATCTGCCTGAAGAGTGGGTCCAGCTCGACTCAGTCGGTCCCTCATCTGCCTGAAGAGTGGGTCCAGTTCGCCTCAGTCGGTCCCTCATCTGCCTGAAGAGTGGGTCCAGCTCGACTCAGACGGTCCCTCTTCTGCCTGAAGAGTGGGTCCAGCTCGACTCAGACGGTCCCTCATCTGCCTGAAGAGTGGGTCCAGCTCCAGTCTCCTCTTGTCCGTCTGTCCGTCTGTGAGAGTCGGATCTCTCCTTCACTGGAACTCCTCCAGGTTTCTACGCTTTTTTCCCAAAGAGGTTTTTTTGTAGTTTTTCCTGGTCCAGAAGGAGAGTCTAAGGACAGAGGACCCTGGGACATCGTCCCTCGCCACCACAGACATTGTCTGACTCCATCGCCACCACAGACATTGTTGATTCATTTCTCCCTGTGGCCCTCAGAGGCAACTGTTGTTGTGATTTTGGGCCTTACAAAAATA
The DNA here is from genome assembly GCF_026437365.1 of Eucyclogobius newberryi. Taxonomy (NCBI): domain Eukaryota; kingdom Metazoa; phylum Chordata; class Actinopteri; order Gobiiformes; family Gobiidae; genus Eucyclogobius; species Eucyclogobius newberryi. The sequence goes on from NW_027316056.1 coordinate 6,144,013, forward strand.
AATTGATTTGATTTGAATAGACATTAGACAAATTAAAAAAAAAAATACATTCTGACTTATTTTGGAAATTGACAAATTTGACCGACTTATTTTAATTTAATAGTAGTTGATGTTTTTTGTAGTCAGCTCTCTAGTTGTGTTCTGTTTACTTTTGTGTTTAATCTTTTTAAAAACTTGAAAAAAGACAATCTAAACCAAAAAAAATCTAGACTGAAACTAGACTATTGAATATATATGAATCGGCCGCAGTTTCTTCTCCAAACAACACATAAAAGATTCAAATACATTGAATAGGACTTTCATGTGGATTCCATCTGGACTAAACTTTATTACAAGTCCCTAAATCTCATTTTTAGAGGAACTGGGCCAAACTAGTGTCAGTCAGAGTGTGAGCAAAACGCCAGCTTTACTCTGACTCATATTTAGCAAGGAAAATACAGGCGGAATTATAAATGGGATGTTCCTCTGAGCAGAGCGTGTGAACACTTATAATCAGAGTAAATCAGACATTACACATGTTTTATTCTCCAAAGGGTTCAAGAACAACAGTTTAATCAGGTGTCGCCCGGAATGATAATACAAATACAGGCTGAATTAACTTTAGGCTTTAATCTGGCAGTTCAACATTGAAACAAAAGACAAGGATATACTTATTCTAGAAAGTTGTATTTGACTCAGATTTGAGGTTTTCCAAGTGTCTCTCTCCCCCGCGGCAGCAGGGGGCGCTACTGCCGAACTGACGCACAGAAGCCACTTGAACTGTTTTGGTTCCGGGTTCTCCTTTAATGCCACTTACGTCTGCAACCGACGACTCATTTGTAGAATCAATCTGTGTAAAATGTCGGTGAAAAGCCAGGCGCTGAGGGCTCTGGTGCTGGAGAGGCTCGCTGTCGCCGCGGACGAGATTTTTGCGCTTTTTGAACAAACGATTGCGCAATTTGAAGAGGAGGTTCTGCGCTCCAAATTAATGCAACAACCTCGAGTGCTGCTTTACAAAGAAGGTGAGGACTGGATGTGCATTTGAACCACAGGCTTTATGTAGAATGTGATTTATACTGCGTGACAAACAGGTTTCAGGGATGCTTTTTATTCCTCTTTCTGTCGTCTGTATTTGTATAATGACTGTGTGGTTATGGTAAACCTTCAGCTGTTCATCTGTGTGTAGTATTTCAACTCACACAGCCACGTTTCATTTCATTATTTCATTTTAGATTCATTTGTTCTAATTTCATATGTTCAGTCGATCACAATTAATGCAAAAGCAACTCAAAAAGTGCTTCACAACAATAAAACCACGATATAATACAATACATCTGCATAAAAACACATTCAAATGTATTTAAAATTGTAAGTATGTTTTAATTAAATATTAAGATTAAACTAAGCTGAAAACACACATTTTTATGCAAATTCGCTTGAAAAATGTACATATTTTCCCAACATTTGTACCCTTATTCATGGTAAGGAAATGAATGGTAATAGACAGTGGTGCTACTCAGTTTTGTTTGAAAGTAAAAGTACAGATACAGATACATAAAATGTATAACATGACAAAATCTATTGAAGTAAAGTTTAAAATGTACTTGTATCTGTTTTTCTGACAGATTTTTAGAACTATTAAAGAGTCAAAAGTAGTGATCTGGAAACATTTTAACGACTAGCTGTTTTCTGTGTATTTTTTGTGCAACTCAAACTATGAACGAGCTAAAAACAAAGCATTTAAACCGCTCTCAACCCGTAAAGAAAGGTTTTTCCTCTTTAGTCCCGTCACAAATGTTGTGTAGTAGAAAGTACATATTCTGCTCTCAAATATAGTGAGGTAAAAGCATAAAGTATCCACTGTAAAAGCTATTAAAGTAAAGTACGAATATCTTCAGATGTTACTTATATACAGTACTTTTACTTTTGTACTTCTTTTCCAACGGTGAAATTAGGAAGTGTGTGTTTAAACCTTTCTAACTCATTGACTAGTTTCACATTTATCTTCTTTTTTTTTTGTCCACAAGAACGGCTTTAGGCCGGCTCTTTTCTCAAAGTGTCACGTGACTTCAGGAAGAGCTAATGAAGATCCAAATCAATAATCAATAATCAATAAAGTGACTCACGTGGCTCGTTCTGACTGAAAAGATCAAACGTTTCATAATTAGAATAAGACTCATGTGGAGGGTGAGGGCAGTGCACTTTCTGAGGGGGAAAGAAGTTACTAATTATGAGGGGAAATCAATCATCAGCTTTTTTACTTATTCATTTATTAACCTTTTATTTAACCAGGTAAGAACCCATTGTGATCGAGAGCTCGTTTTCAAGGGCACAATTTAGAACATGATACATTTCAAATACATTCAATAAAATAAAATACAATCTACATTTAAAAGCACAAAAAAAAAAAAAATACTTTATTTATACTTTCTGTTGTTTGGTCCTGGTTTAGTCCTAGTTTGATTCTAGGATAGTCCTGGTTCAGACCCGGCTGATATTTGTCTAGTCCTAGTTTTTTGTGTTTTGTTTTTTTACTTTTTACACTAATTATAGCATTTTTATATGTATTTTTTAATGCAAAGTATGAATTCTGAGGCCTTCATCGTTTCTTTTACATAGCAACCAGAAACTCCTCCTCAAAAGTGTTGTGCCCTCTGAAAAATCTGGCCCTCGGAATAATTGAGTTGATTAACCCTGGTGTTTTTCCCTTTTATATTTCAGACATCCAGACTGTAACTGTGGGTGTGGACGTCCACTGTGACCAAGTAATCAAAGAAGAACCAATCAAAATGAGGCCCCAAGAAGTGAACCCACCAATCGAACTCCAATATCCTTCTATGGCTTTGAAATCTGAGGAACGCGACCCGACTGCAGAGCAAAGACGTGACCCGACCGGAGAGCAGTGCGACGGAGAGGAGCCCGGCTGCAGCTCGGATCTGATTCTGGACAATAACAGGCCATCTTACAGCTTTTCAGACACGGACGATTCCATTGACTGGGGGCGTTTGGCCCAGAAAACAACCCGACACAATAACGCGTATCGTATGGAAGATTCTGCAGAATTCAGGGACAACTCGCACGGCTCCGAGTCATTTCTCAGCGCGGAAGCTCTCGAAAAACATCTAGAGATTCACGCGGAGCAAAGATGGATCTCGTGCCCGATCTGCAACAAAGTTCTCAGCTCCAAATCGACGTTCAAACAGCATTTGATCACCCACAGCAAACACAAGCCCTTCACGTGTTCCGTCTGCAAGCACAGGTTCTCTCAGAAGCGTCACTTCGACGAACACATGAGGATTCATACGGGAGAGAAGCCGCTCAGCTGTGCCAAGTGCGACATGAAGTTCCGGCAGCAGTATTCGCTCATGAGGCACGTGTTGTCAAAGCACAGCACAGACAAGCCCTTCAGGTGTTCCATTTGTCAGAAGGGCTTTGTGGAAAAATGGCATTATGAAGTTCACATGAGGAAACACGCAGGAGCATCGTAAAGTCGTACGTTCTCTGCTCTGGTTAAGACGAGGCACTAAAGGTGAACGAAATCTTACATTTAGACCGTTTTTCAGACACAAACAAGGCATTTGATGTGTAAAAACTGCTACAGCTGCACATATTTAGAAGTACATATATATCTGAAAAATTAAGCCAGGTTTCAATTTCTTGCTTCATTGTGTTGACACTTCAGATAGAAAATGTTGCATAATTGTTTGGAGTTAAAACTTTAATAAATCAGACTTAGAATCCGATATGAACAAATCCCTGTGTTGGTTCTGTCGGATTGTAACGTTTAGGAGCTGCTTTAAGGGCTGATCTTTATGTCTCTCTGGGTGGAAAATTCAGTGTTTGAGAAGGTGACTGGAGCCTGTCCCACTGACTTTGGGCCTGAGGCGGGCTCGTCACAGGGTTTAAAAACAGTGGGCATGTGACCATGTGCTAATCTCATGTTATAATATTATCACAATATTCTCAGTTCTTTATTGTGGCATTGTAGAAAGTCAAAACAAATGTAGAAATGAAAGTTTTCCCTTTTTTAAACCTCTTTTGTGTGAATAATTCCTGTCACTTTCCAAAGATTTAAGATATAAAAGTGCTTGAAAATGGTTCTTTTTTCATGTTGTCAATCTGAGATGGAGCAAAGGATCATGGTCGTTGTAGTTCCCTCTGTTTCTTTAGCTGCTGCATTAGCAACAAAACAATGTATTTAAACAAAGAAGCTTATTATTCGATATACTGTGAAGTCCACAATGTTATTGCGAGACTTTTGGCGATGACAATATCACTTTATTTCAGTTTTTGTTTCATCCCTATGATTTAGTAAGTCTACATTGTGTGCTCAAATACCCAATGTTTGATTTTAGAAATGTAACAGTGTCTCAAAACCACCAAAAGGAAGAGTAACTGCACCAGAATACACTTATATATGTGTATTCTCAGAGCATGTTTTCAGTTATGTTCCAACACTGGATGTAAATAGATTAAATTAAATAATGTACGAGCCGACAGCAAACAGACAAAAGAAAGTCTCTTGCCTTAACATTTTGATCAAACAAATCAACATAAAAACTGTGTAAAGATGTTCATGGCAATTCTCAAAAGTCCTCACCTTATCTCTAAGGGAGCGCCCAGCCACCCGGCGGAGGAAACTCATTTCGACCGCTTGTATCCGCGATCTTGTCCTTTCGGTCACTACCCAAAGCTCATGACCATAGGTGAGGTCAGAACGTAGACCGACCGGTAAATCGAGAGCTTTGTCTTTCGACTCAGCTCCCTCTTCACCACAACAGTCCGATGCATCACTGCAGCCGCTGCACGCTCCGTCCTTCCCTCACACGTGAACAAGACCCCGAGATTACTTCGGTTTGCCAGAATGTCTTTGGGGCCGACCGGGCTCCTCCTCCAATTCCTTCCAGCCCTGGGGTTTTGCCTGGCCCGCCGATACCAGTCAACTGCCTCAGGAGTCCCTCAAGATACAACAGTGAGAGACCTGTCCCCAACCCGAAGCCGACGCTCTCGTTCACTGGGGTGAACTCCAACACGTGGCGGCTGAGCTGTGGGGCTATGAGCAAGCCCACACCAGCCTCGCCCACACCAGCCCGCCGCCTCTCCTCCCCCTCTTGAGGAGATGGGTTCCAGAGACCGAACTGTGCGTGGATGTGTGGCCGACTACATCTAGTCGGTACCGCTCAACCTCCCGCACAAGCTCAGGCTCTTTTTTCCCCCAGCGATGTGATGTCCCCAAATTCAGTTTCTGTGTCCGGAGATCTGGTCGTCAAGGCCCCTATTGTCGACGGCTTACGGATCCTCCTGCAGGTGGTGGTTCCACAGGAGGATGGACCCACGTCACTCGTTAGGGCTGTGCCTGGATGGACACTGTGGGGTCGGGTGGCCCCCTAGGCCTGGCTCCAGGATGGGGCCCCGGTAAGGCCGATCCGTGCGGTGTAACTGGCCTTGATTTTCGTCTATTCTTAAAGGGCTCCTGAACCGCAGAAGACCCAGAAGCCCCAGACAACATTACATCACAGACATTACATTACATATAGTTATTTTAAAACATAATAAAACAATGACTGTAAGGTTATAGACCGGCCACAATAACAAAGAACAAAGGCTCATTTATGTATTATTGTTCCTTGTTGTTCAGTGTGCACTTAATGATTGTTCTGTTCTGTTTTTACTGTTGTTTTTTAAGGGCAACCACAGAAAAGTGTTTAAGAAGAAGCTTTGCGTGTGCGTTTTCTTTACAATAGTTGTTAAAATTGTTGTATTTTTGTTGTAACACAATAATGTTTGATATGTAGAGGTTAGAAAAACGTATGTAAATGACTCATTATAGACACTAACTAACTTAAGTTTTATTTATTTATTGCACTTCATGTTTTTTAATAATATTTTCACATTAAAAAGTGTTTCTGGGGATGATTAAAGTGCCTGTGATAGGTTCCACTCATTTTACTGAAACACAGCCAAGATCATTATATTCAGGATTTTGTTAAAGATGTTACATATTTTTACCCAGTTTAGTGTTTTTTTAAAGTTCCTAATTTGACTTCCTGGTTGTAAATCATGACATCACACCAAATTCCATAACTGTTTCCTAGCAACTATGTTTTACTTCTGTATTGTCACAGAAATGATTATTTAACAAATAAAAAATAGGTGAACACCTTTATTTTGTGCAGTTGATGTTTAAAGGGTCAGAAAAGTCATGTGTCATTAATGTGTTTCAGAACTGTTGTTAACTCAAACTGCACACTTCATCTGCCTAAAACTATCATTTATAATTACAACTGGTATTTTCCCAACACAAATCGATGCACAGGCCACGTTTTTAGTCGACCAAGAATTGAGTTTATTCGACTACAATCCACGATAATGCCAGATATGTATAGTTCACTGTCTCAGCCACAGGAGGCGCCACTGCTCCACAAACGCACACGACTTCACCACGTGAAACGGTTTTTGTTCCGGGTTTTTCATCACGAGCCAACGACTCATTTGTAAATAAATACATGTATAAAATGTCGGTCAAAAACCAGATTCTGAAGGATCTGGTGCTGGAGAAACTCGCCGCCGCCGCAGACGAGATTATCGTGCTTTTTGAACGCACATTTGCACAATATGAAGAGGAGGTTCTGCGGTTAAAAACAGTGCAACAACCTCGAGACGTGTTTTACAAAGAAGGTGAGGACTGGATGATCCACTCTTCTATCATGTGCAGAACTGTGCAGTGGAAGTAAATGTCAAAGAGTGATTTCTCTGGACTTTTCTGCAGAAAATGTGGACATAACATCATTCTGATCTTAAAGGTGCACTGTGTAACTTTCCCTGTGGAGGGTCTGTGTCCATGGAGATGTTATTGCTTTGCCTGGAATATCCCACAGTGTGGCATTTAATCAAATTGCATGCATTTATTACAGCTCTTTTGTTGCTTAAATGCATAGAGTTGCATTCTTCCACCCTCACATTTTTTGCCCCCCCAAAAAGTTGTAAAATATATTTGATAAAACCCATGTCATTACTGTGAGTGGGCTGCTCCTCCACAAACCTCACTCTGTTTCCATGGAAATGTGCTTTCATTGCCTAGAATATGTTTTATGCCACATTGTGGAAAATCTGTCTCCAAGAAGAATGTTCTAAGTTTGGTTTTAACATTTCCATGGAATCATGCAGTGATGTTCCACTAAGTGCAGCTTATTTGTGCCATGTTTTGTAAATGAACTGCAAAAGTTAACTGTAAATGTGATGGGTCCCATTCTGTGTCAGACAGACATGTATGTTTAATATATATAAGTTAGATTAAACTCACTCATATCTTCTTTTTCTGTTGTCCCATAGAAATCGTTTTAATCCAAATGAACACTGGACGTTTATGTGTGTCTGCAAAGTGCTCTAGAGGCTGTGAATGAATTGCCCTTTGGGATCAATAATCGATGTGTCGACAGATTTAGGTCGCCTAAAAGGACGACTAAGGGATCACAGCCAGATCAAACTGATTGAAACACTATTTGGATGGTTGCTTTTGATAAATTAGCCTAATTATAAGCCTTTGTGGCCCAGTTGTTTTAAGATGATAAATTCTCAATAAATACATTTTTATTGTTATAGTTATACTCTTCTTTTCTCTCTTGCAGATATCCAGACTGTCACTGTAGGTGTGGACATCGGCTCGGACCAACTTATCAAGGAGGAACCAATCAAGATCAAGCAGGAAGTGACCTCAGCAATCGAACTCCAATGTCCCTCTGTAACGTTAAAATGTGAAGAACCAGAACCAGCCGAGGAGAAGCGACAGGACCGGCCCGGAGAGCAGTGCGACGAAGAGGAGCCAGGCTGCAGCTCCGATCGGATTCTGGACAACTGTGCCCAATCAGATACGGATGATTTCTTTGACTGGGGGTTTCTGGTCGAGAAAACAACCAGATATATCGGAGAAAAACGTAATGCAGGTCCGTTGGAAATTAAATCAAAGGCAGCTGAAGGCAGAGACAACGTTCACAGTTGCCCCCAGTGTTCCAAGTCATTTAAAAGCAAAGGAGCGCTAAAAAGACATCTTAAAGTTCACGCAAAGGAAGTCGTCTGCTCCAAGTCTAAATCTGCACAAGCTCTGCCAACTCAGGGCAAACCCAAACCTCACAGGTGTCCAGTTTGCAAACGCAGCTTTACGAGGAAGCGCCACATGAACGATCACATGAGGACTCACACGGGAGAGAGACCATTCAGCTGTTCAGAGTGCGACGTGACATTCCGACACCAGTATTCGCTCGTGAGGCACGTCCTGACGAAGCACAGAGAAGACAAGCCCTACACTTGCTCGGTGTGTCAGAAGGGGTTTGTTCAGAAGGTGCATTATGAATATCACATGATGCGTCACACGGTGGAGAAACCCTTCAGGTGCTCAGTCTGTGGACAAAGTTACGATTACGAGGCGTGTCTCAAAAAGCACATGAGCGTTCATGAAGCAGATGCCGAGGTCTCGAGTTGAGGTGTACACTCATTTTACATGTTTTTGATCACTTTTCCCTGAGGCTGCCCCAAATAAATTGTCTGTTTGCTGTAACCCGACCCAACATTTTTCAAATGGGTCGGACGGTAGGCAAATTCTTTTTTTTACTTTGAAGGCAAAAAAATGATCAAAATTTTGCCATTTTTTGACTCTGGGTGACCGCCAGGGGTCAGGCTTCAACAGTCCAGGGGTCAGGCTTCAACAGTCCAGGGGTCAGGCTTCAACAGTCCAGGGGTCAGTCCAGGGGTCAGGCTTCAACTGTCCAGGGGTCGGGCTTCAACAGTCCAGGGGTCAGGCTTCAACAGTCCAGGGGTCAGGCTTCAACAGTCCAGGGGTCAGTCCAGGGGTCAGGCTTCAACAGTCCAGGGGTCAGGCTTCAACAGTCCAGGGGTCAGGCTTCAACAGTCCAGGGGTCAGGCTTCAACAGTCCAGGGGTCAGTCCAGGGGTCAGGCTTCAACAGTCCAGGGGTCGGGCTTCAACAGTCCAGGGATCGGGCTTCAACAGTCCAGGGGTCGGGCTTCAACAGTCCAGGGGTCAGGCTTCAACAGTCCAGGGGTCAGGCTTCAACAGTCCAGGGGTCAGGCTTCAACAGTCCAGGGGTCAGTCCAGGGGTCAGGCTTCAACAGTCCAGGGGTCGGGCTTCAACAGTCCAGGGATCGGGCTTCAACAGTCCAGGGGTCGGGCTTCAACAGTCCAGGGATCGGGCTTCAACAGTCCAGGGGTCAGGCTTCCACAGTCCAGGGGTCAGACAGAGGCAAACCAACTTGTAAATGAAAATATAACTTTTGTCTTGCGCGTTCTATTTTGTTACAGAAGTAGGTGGAGGACCGATTATGTAGTCGCACATGCATTGCGCAGTGTGTCATCAGTCCTTTGGTATGAAAGATAGGTTTACCAGCGTGATAAAAATATTCAACACGGCGATTTAGGAAAGACCGGCCGGTGAGTCGGCGAAATAATTGAAAAACAAAAGATTTAGATTTTTTTTTAACAAAATGCCGATATTTTGTTTTTTTGTGTGTCTCTGTCGTGTCTCGAGTCTGTACGTCAGTGGTGGAGGTGTCTGTACTTGACTTGAGTACCTTTTACTTCACTACATTTGAGAGCAGGGATCAACTTTCTACTGCACCACATGTTGGAACTGGACTGAAAAGTAGAATGTACTTTTCCTGTAGTTTGAGGGGTTATTTTAGGTTAAATGCAGCTGAAAGTTTTTGAGTTCAAGCCCCAGCTTTGAGCAAACAAACGTACATACAATGCACTTGAAAAAATTAAGACATTGATTTGAATGGATCATCGGCAGACAAGGCGGGCTGCAGCTTGTGCTGTCACAGAGGCAAAAACTGGGAATGGGAGGAGTTCGGGGAGACTATGTCTCACGGCTGGGCTGGGAACGCCTCGGGATCCCCCCGGAGGAGTTGGAGGAAGTGTCTGGGGAGGGGAAGTCTGGGAGTCCCTGCTTAGACTGCTGCCCCGGGACTCGGCCCCGGATAAAGCGGAAGAAGATGGATGGATTTGAATTGCTTCTATTGACCAAAGACAAGCACTATTCTTTATCCAAATCACAACATTTATTAACTCTTTAACAGTTCTCAAATCTGTGTGAAATACTTTTACTTTTTACACCTGAAGCACATTTTTGAATAGGTACTTGTACATTTACTTATGTAGCTTTTTTATGCTCTACTTTTACTTGAGTAATTTCTTTGCTCCTGTACAGTATCTGTACTTTTACTTAACAAAACTGAGTACTCCTTCCACCACTGATATACGTTTGTAATGACTGATTAAGGATACATCCTTAATCAGTCATTGGTTGGGGGTTAGGGTTTTGTTGGAACCCAAACCATGTCAAAGTGCCCATTACGCACAGGGAAATGCTAACTGTTGGAGAGGGCGTGGCACCAGGAGGCAAACCACTACCACGTGTTCTGGGATCTATCACTCAGAAATATTGAACTGAAATGAACAATCACTGCAAACTGTTGGGTTTTTTTAGCCATTTTTTGACCACTATTTTGCACTTTTGCTTGAGTAATAATGGGGGAGCCTAGACTTTATAACACACTGAACCATCCTGTGGCACTAAACGTGTAAAGCAGGTAAACAAAAACACTCCTGTCCGACCAAAAGTGTTGGTGTTGCTTAACCGTTTAAAACTGTCGTCAGAATGACACCAAAGAGCACTGGCAGCACTTTTTAGGGCCATTTATGAAGGCAACATTTTAGAGATTTTTGAGTTCAAACTTGCACATTTACAAAAGACAAAAACACACACACATTTACAAGATTCTAAACCAGACAATTTGCCAGAAAAAAACTTGTGTTACTTTAATATAACGATGAATGGTGCATTTTTTTGTATCGCTTTCCATGGTAAAAGTGTATAAACACGGACCACTCCGGGATAAATGAGGGACAGACTTTAAATCTTGTTACAACTGTATTTCATCATCACTTTACTCAATGTGGTATTTAAGTTGTATTTTGATTGATTCCTGCATGTTTGAGTTGACCTGCAACTGAGGCTCGTTTTCATCTCCCCCCTATCCCCGCCCACATCCTTGTACTTAGTGTGATTATTTGAAAATGTTTTATTTGAAACATTTTTTTAAAGTTAAGTAAAAAATAAAGTATCACATTAAAAAAATACTTAAAAAAGGTACTGCTTTAAATGTTTATTTTAAGAGTAAACAAAATAAAATAAATGAAAGCAATCTTCACAAAGAATTTAGTTGATTTTTAGTCATTTAACAGTAATTTTCCAGGTCAGGTTCCTCTATATGACCTATTATTTTGTGTTCAAAGGGAGAAAATAAAGATAAAATGTGTCCATAAACATGCTGAAAGGTTTCTTACCTGGTTAAATAAAGGTTAATAAACAAAATGTCAGCATGTGTGAGTTGTGTGAGTTGTGTGAGTTGTGTGAGTTGTGTGAGGTGTGTGAGTTGTGTGAGTTGTGTGAGGTGTGTGAGTTGTGTGAGTTGTGTGAGTTGTGTGAGGTGTGTGAGTTGTGTGAGTTGTGTTAGATGTGTGAGTTGTGTGAGTTGTGTGAGTTGTGTTAGATGTGTGAGTTGTGTGAGTTGTGTGAGGTGTGTGAGTTGTGTGAGTTGTGTTTGATGTGTGAGTTGTGTGAGTTGTGTGAGATGTGTGAGTTGTGTGAGTTGTGTTTGATGTGTGAGTTGTGTGAGTTGTGTGAGGTGTGTGAGTTGTGTGAGTTGTGTTTGATGTGTGAGTTGTGTGAGTTTTGTGAGTTGTGTGAGATGTGTGAGTTGTGTGAGATGTGTGAGTTGTGTGAGTTGTGTGAGATGTGTGAGTTGTGTTAGATGTGTGAGTTGTGTGAGATGTGTGAGTTGTGTTAGATGTGTGAGATGTGTGAGTTGTGTTAGATGTGTGAGTTGTGTGAGTTGTGTTAGATGTGTGAGTTGTGTTAGATGTGTGAGTTGTGTTAGTTGTGTGAGATGTGTGAGTTGTGTGAGTTGTGTTAGATGTGTGAGTTGTGTGAGTTGTGTTAGTTGTGTGAGATGTGTGAGTTGTGTGAGATGTGTGAGTTGTGTGAGATGTGTGAGTTGTGTGAGTTGTGTGAGTTGTGGTAGTTGTGTGAGATGTGTGAGTTGTGTGAGTTGTGAGAGTTGTGTGAGTTGTGTGAGGTGTGTTAGTTGTGTTAGATGCGTGAGTTGTGTGAGGTGTATGAGTTGTGTGAGTTGTGTGAGGTGTATGAGTTGTGTGAGATGTGTGAGATGTGTGAGTTGTGTGAGTTGTGTTAGTTGTGTGAGATGTGTGAGTTGTGTTAGTTGTGTGAGATGTGTGAGTTGTGTGAGGTGTGTGAGTTGTGTTAGTTGTGTGAGGTGTGTGGAGATGTGTGAGTTGTGTGAGATGTGTGAGTTGTGTGAGTTGTGTTAGTTGTGTGAGATGTGTGAGTTGTGTGAGTTGTGTGAGTTGTGTGAGTTGTGTTAGATGTGTGAGGTGTGTGAGATGTGTGAGTTGTGTTAGATGTGTGAGTTGTGTGAGTTGTGTGAGTTGTGTTTGATGTGTGAGTTGTGTGAGTTGTGTGAGATGTGTGAGTTGTGTGAGATGTGTGAGTTGTGTGAGTTGTGTGAGTTGTGTGAGTTGTGTGAGTTGTGTTAGATGTGTGAGGTGTGTGAGATGTGTGAGTTGTGTGAGTTGTGTGAGTTGTGTGAGTTGTGTGAGTTGTGTTAGATGTGTGAGGTGTGTGAGATGTGTGAGTTGTGTGAGTTGTGTTAGATGTGTGAGTTGTGTGAGTTGTGTGAGATGTGTGAGTTTTGTGAGTTGTGTGAGTTGTGTGAGTTGTGTGAGATGTGTGAGTTGTGTTAGATGTGTGAGTTGTGTTAGATGTGTTAGATGTGTGAGTTGTGTGAGATGTGTGAGTTGTGTGAGATGCGTGAGATGTGCGAGTTGTGTGAGATGTGTGAGTTGTGTGAGTTGCGTGAGATGTGTGAGTTGTGTGAGTTGTGTTAGATGTGTGAGTTGTGTGAGATGTGTGAGTTGTGTTAGATGTGTGAGTTGTGTTAGATGTGTGAGATGTGTGAGTTGTTTTAGATGTGTGAGTTGTGTTAGTTGTGTGAGATGTGTTAGTTGTGTGAGTTGTGTGAGTTGTGTTAGATGCGTGAGTTGTGTGAGTTGTGAGAGTTGTGTGAGTTGTGTGAGATGTGTGAGTTGTGTGAGTTGTGTGAGGTGTGTGAGTTGTGTGAGTTGTGTGAGTTGAGTGAGTTGTGTGAGTTGTGTGAGATGTGTGAGTTGTGTTAGATGTGTGAGGTGTGTGAGATGTGTGAGTTGTGTGAGTTGTGTGAGGTGTGTGAGTTGTGTGAGTTGTGTGAGTTGAGTGAGTTGTGTGAGTTGTGTGAGGTGTGTGAGTTGTGTGAGATGTGTTAGATGTGTGAGTTGTGTGAGATGTGTGAGTTGTGTGAGTTGTGTTAGATGTGTGAGTTGTGTGAGTTGCGTGAGATGTGTGAGTTGTGTGAGTTGTGTGAGTTGTGTGAGTTGTGTGAGATGTGTGAGATGTGTGAGATGTGTGAGTTGTGTGAGTTGTGTGAGTTGTGTTAGATGTGTGAGTTGTGTTAGATGTGTGAGTTGTGTTAGATGTGTGAGTTGTGTTAGATGTGTGAGTTGTGTGAGATGTGTGAGTTGTGTTAGATGTGTGAGTTGTGTTTGATGTGTGAGATGTGCGAGTTGTGTGAGTTGTGTGAGGTGTGTGAGTTGTGTGAGGTGTGTGAGTTGTGTGAGTTGTGTGAGTTGTGTTAGATGTGTGAGTTGCGTGAGTTGTGTGAGTTGTGTCAGATGTGTGAGTTGTGTGAGTTGCGTGAGTTGCGTGAGATGTGTGAGTTGTGTGAGTTGCGTGAGTTGCGTGAGTTGTGTGAGTTGTGTGAGTTGTGTGAGTTGTGTTAGATGTGTTAGATGTGTGAGTTGTGTGAGTTGTGTGAGATGTGTGAGTTGTGTGAGTTGTGTTAGATGTGTGAGTTGTGTGAGTTGCGTGAGATGTGTGAGTTGTGTGAGTTGTGTTAGATGTGTGAGTTGTGTGAGTTGTGTGAGATGTGTGAGTTGTGTGAGTTGTGTTAGATGTGTGAGTTGTGTGAGTTGCGTGAGATGTGTGAGTTGTGTGAGTTGTGTTAGATGTGTGAGTTGTGTGAGTTGTTTGAGTTGTGTGAGTTGTGTGAGATGTGTGAGTTGTGTGAGTTGTGTGAGTTGTGTGAGTTGTGTGAGTTGTGTTAGATGTGTGAGTTGTGTGAGTTGCGTGAGATGCGTGAGTTGTGTGAGTTGTGTTAGATGTGTGAGTTGTGTGAGTTGTTTGAGTTGTGTGAGTTGTGTGAGATGTGTGAGTTGTGTGAGTTGTGTTAGATGTGTTTGTTGTGTTAGATGCGTGAGTTGTGTGAGATGTGTGAGTTGTGTGAGTTGTGTGAGGTGTGTTAGTTGTGTGAGATGTGTGAGTTGTGTGAGTTGTGTGAGGTGTGTGAGTTGTGTGAGATGTGTGAGATGTGTGAGTTGTGTTAGATGTGTTAGATGTGTTAGATGTGTGAGTTGTGTGAGTTGTGTGAGATGTGTGAGTTGTGTGAGTTGTGTGAGGTGTGTGAGTTGTGTGAGTTGTGTGAGTTGTGTTAGATGTGTGAGTTGCGTGAGTTGTGTGAGTTGTGTCAGATGTGTGAGTTGTGTGAGTTGCGTGAGTTGCGTGAGATGTGTGAGTTGTGTGAGTTGCGTGAGTTGCGTGAGTTGCGTGAGTTGCGTGAGTTGTGTTAGATGTGTTAGATGTGTGAGTTGTGTGAGTTGTGTGAGATGTGTGAGTTGTGTGAGTTGTGTTAGATGTGTGAGTTGTGTGAGTTGCGTGAGATGTGTGAGTTGTGTGAGTTGTGTTAGATGTGTGAGTTGTGTGAGTTGTTTGAGTTGTGTGAGTTGTGTGAGATGTGTGAGTTGTGTGAGTTGTGTGAGTTGTGTGAGTTGTGTGAGTTGTGTTAGATGTGTGAGTTGTGTGAGTTGCGTGAGATGCGTGAGATGCGTGAGTTGCGTGAGTTGTGTGAGTTGTGTTAGATGTGTGAGTTGTGTGAGTTGCGTGAGATGTGTGAGTTGTGTGAGTTGTGTTAGATGTGTGAGTTGTGTGAGTTGTTTGAGTTGTGTGAGTTGTGTGAGATGTGTGAGTTGTGTGAGTTGTGTGAGTTGTGTGAGTTGTGTGAGTTGTGTGAGTTGTGTGAGTTGTGTGAGTTGTGTGAGTTGTGTGAGTTCTGTGAGATGTGTGAGATGCGTGAGTTGAGGCGTTGTGTCCGCCTGTGCAATAGGGGGCGCTGCTGTACAGGCTCCGGAAGAGACCGAGGTCACGTGAAAGGTTTTGTTCCGGGTGTCTCATCAGAGGGGACTCGTCTATGTTGCTAGTAAATTAAGACTCGTTTGTACATACATCAGTGAAAATGTCTCTTAACGGCAAAGCGCTGAGGGACCTGGTTCTGGAGAGGCTCGCTTTTGCCGCAGATGAGATTTTTGCGCTTTTTGAACGCACATTAGCACAATATGAAGAGGAGGTTCTGCGCTCCAAATTAATAATGCAACAACCTCGGGTGCGGCTTTACAGAGAAGGTGAGGACTGGATCAACTCTTCTTTTTATAAGTAAAATACTGATACTGATTGGCTTTGAGTAGTATTAGCAGTGTAATAAGACCATTCAAACCTTAGGAAACGAAAACTTTTCTAAATTCCAAAATGAAGGCAAATATCATATTTCACAAATATATCCAGTGTCGGACCAGTTTTGTTAAGTCACGTGGGATGCCAGCGCTCCAGTGATCACCGGCCAACATCCGGGAACGCTTGGACATTCTCAAAACATGATGGGACATTCACAAAACATGATGGGACATTCACAAAACATGATGGGACATTCCCAAACACTGATGGGACATTCCCAAACACTGATGGGACATTCCCAAACACTGATTGGACATTCTCAAAACACTGATGGGACATTCTCAAAACATGATGGGACATTCCCAAAACACTGATGGGACATTCCCAAAACACTGATGGGACATTCCCAAAACATGATGGGACATTCACAAAACACTGATGGGACATTCCCAAAACATGATGGGACATTCCCAAAACACTGATGGGACATTCCCAAAACACTGATGGGACATTCCCAAAACACTGATGGGACATTCCCAAAACACTGATGGGACATTCCCAAAACACTAATGGGACATTCACAAAACACTGATGGGACATTCCCAAAACATGATGGGACATTCACAAAACACTGATGGGACATTCCCAAACACTGATGGGACATTCCCAAACACTGATGGGACATTCCCAAACACTGATGGGACATTCCCAAAACACAGATGGGACACCGGTGTTTCGGGCTGTCTGGGGCTAGTTTAACTGGTGCTGTTGTTTGTTTCTCTAATCGTTCTGCCGCTGTTTTTTCTGTCAATCCCACGTCTCTTTTAACGTGCCGAGGGACGTGGGGATTTAGAGAGAGCGACGTGTCTCGTGTGGATCCAGCCAAAATATATCACGTGATCAACTGTTTACCTACATGTTACTGCAAGAGGTGCAGTACAATAAACTGTTTGTCTTGTGCTTGTACTCATGAGCAGCTCAGTAGTTCTAATCCCACTCCCGATTTAAACATCCTTGGTGGAGCAGTCAGATCCTCAGATCCTTGCAGCTGCCATTGTGTCCTTGGGCAAGACACTTAACCTGCCTCGCCCCCAGTGTCTACTCACACTGTGTGAATGTGTGAGTGGTTCTTTGCGTGCCTTGAAGGTAGAAAGGCGCCATTTAAAAGTGATCATTCTCCATTTTATTAAACAATGACCTATCAAATCAGGAAGGAATCCTTATGCCTGAAACCATCACTTCAATCGCAAAAGCATTATAAATGTACATCCAGCAGGTGGAAAAAGTATGCCAATAATGACTGCATGAGGACTTTAGGCCAAATAACTTTAGACACGTTACTACTGATTTTCAAAATAAGGATGTTAAAGTTTCATTCTGTCTTCCCTCCTGCAGATGTCCAGATGACTGATGTGGGTTTAGACATCCGCTCTCCCCAAGTAACCAAGAAAATCAAGCAGGAGATGCACCCACCAATAAACCTCCAAGGTCCAATATCAGCTGAAGAGAACAGACAGAACCTGACAGAAAAGCAGAGCGATCCAGAAGAGCCAGGCTGCAGCTCGGATTTGATTTTGAACAATAATAGACAACTTTACAGTTGTTCAAACTTGGATAATTCCGACCACTGGGACGAGACAACAACCCAAAGTAATGGAGGAGAACATAGTGCAAGTCTTCTGAAAGATTCAGCTGAAAATAATGTAAATTGTGACAATAGTTTTAGTAGCAACACAGTGATGAGTAAGGATGCAGAAAATAGGGAAATATTCTTTAAATGTTCTCATTGTTACAGGTACTTTAAAACCACAAAGGCTCTGGAGAAACATCTCCAGTTACATGTAAAGAAAAATCTATACAATTGTCAAATTTGTAACAAAAGTTACACAGACAGGTCGAATTACAACAAGCATTTGCGCATTCACAATGAACATAAATTATTCAGCTGTTCCATTTGCAAACGTGGCTTCGCACAGAGGCTCCATTTCGATGAACACATGAGAATTCACACAGGAGAGAAACCACTTAGTTGTTCAGACTGTGGGAGGAGATTCAGACATAAGAATGCCCTTATAAGGCATGTTTTCTCACAACACAGTGTGGAAAAGCCCTACCCGTGTCCAATCTGTCCCAAGGGGTTTGTTGAAAAGAAGTATTTTGTTGCTCACATGAGGAAGCACACAGGAGAAAAACCATTCATGTGTCCAGTCTGTAACAAAACGTTTGATTCACAATCTTATGTCAACAAACATGTGCTCACTCACAAAGTGAATGGTGGGATCACAAGTGAAGGGCTTGAAACGTCTTTTCATGGATATTTGAATGTCAAATGAATGTTTTCAGACTCTTTCAAAATGTCTTCTAATACAAATGTTTTATTCATGCATTTCTCTTCAAACATGATAAAGGAACTAGTGAGGGTAAATAAAACAACCTAATTACTGTTGTTTTCATTTCAAATGATTTTGATACTATAACTTGAATACCACAACAATAATAATAATAATAATGCAATTATTAAAATTATATTTACAAGTCTTATAAATCTCAAGATTATTCTAAAATTATACTTCAAAATAGAATTTAGTTTTCATCCTAGTTTTAAACTATGGCTTAGTGGATTTCTATGGGATCATTAAGTGTTCTATCGACACAATGGAATTGTCCTGAGTAATTAAAGTCATTGGGGAACATAAAGGTTCCACACTAAATATCACTGGGTGTAACTGGTTTTCCTGTAAAATTTCATATATATATATATATATATATATATATATATATATATATATATATATATATATATATATATATATATATATATATTTTTTTTTTTTTTTTTAAGCCCAGATTATAATTTTAAAAGAGCAGGTGCCATTACATGGAGCTGGTATTCTATTGGACCCTGAAGTAAGAGTGATTTAACCCCATACTTTAGTAAAACAAAGGCAAACTGCTGGCTAGTAAAAATGTGTTGCTATAGTAACAAACACTGGCCCTTATTTGGTGGAAAAACGAGCAGGCGCAGGACAAATCCGGCCCAGAGTGGGACCTTGGTGGAAAAGTGCTCAATGGGAAATTAATTGTTCTACATTTTCCACTGGTCCAGTTCTGTAGCACTCGGAGTTTACTTGAATCTC
The DNA here is from genome assembly GCF_026437365.1 of Eucyclogobius newberryi. Lineage (NCBI taxonomy): Eukaryota > Metazoa > Chordata > Actinopteri > Gobiiformes > Gobiidae > Eucyclogobius > Eucyclogobius newberryi. Next base: position 6,162,759 of record NW_027316056.1, read on the forward strand.
GCACTGGAATTTCCCAATATTGGGACAAATGAACTTACCTCTCTCTGACTGAGAGTAATTCTATAGTGACAGAAGCTTTTATGTTGACAATATGATGACAAATGATTATACATTTTTGCTTTTTACACTGTTCCTTCAGATAAGATTTGTTTTTGTATTTTTTGTGTAAATGTAACCAGTCCATATATTACTGTATTATAATTACACAAAACCATTATTATTTTAGTTTGATAATGTGTTTAATATACCTGGTATTTGATTGACTGTGCTGTCTTGGTCCTCCAGTCCCTACTTCTTCTTCGTGTGTTCCCCTCGGCGCACTGGTATAAAGTTGAGGGTCGTGACTTTTGATATCTCCGTGTGGGGAAGAGTTAGTCATCCCTCATGTTTTATGTGTTATATATTGATTGATTGTTGTTATCTCCTTTGTAGTTTGGGCTGGATCTGCGGTGTAGTGGCACATGTTCATTTTCGCTGTGTTTTATGTTTACCAGAATAAACGGAGAGCGCCTCCAAAAGATGAACTGTGTCCCATGGCTACTCTACGCACCACAACCACAACTTGTTCTCTGGTGCACAAAATTACTCTTCACTTAGTTGTACCTGGGTCCACGGGTTGATATTTGAGTTTAGCTGCGCCTCGTCTGGAGGATCAACGAGAGCTGAAGTGTCCAATGAGAGCCCAGCAGCCTCGTGCCGACCAATAGGGTTAAACTGGAGACTCCACTGTTGATCGACACTGAGCGGATCTTATCCCGAACACACCTAATGATGATTAGTTGTTAAAGGAACATGATGTCACTTTTAAGATAATCCTTTAATGTCACACAAGGGGAAATTTTGTTGTTACAACGCAGTAGAAACAGGAGGAAAGGACAGATTATAGGAAGTTTCAAAAAACACACTCTTAATAGAACTATTATGAACAAAAACTCCTCTCCTATCTTAATAGGGAATGGAGTGGGGGAAATAAATAAAATAGATAAATAAAAAATAAAAAGATAAAAATAAGATAATAATAAAATAATGATAATAGAATAAAATAAAATAAAGTAAAAATAGCTAGCACAAGACTAGGTAATACTATTAGCAGGTAAGTAAACAGAATAAAAACAAAATAGAACACTCAAATGAGTTTTCTGGTTGGGGGCAGCAGTGTTGCATTTATTGAATTACAGAAGTTATTGTTGCTGGGGAAAATTCCCTTCACCATAAAAGTTACACAGAGCACATATAAATACATATTTAATTGGAAAAAGATGCTGTTGTAGACATCTGGACACTTGTTTTTAAAAAACAATATGTTTCAACTCCCAAATAAGAGTAATTCTTAATTCTGCAGATCCAGTCTGAGAACTGAGTAAGCCCTGCCCACTGGGCGGAGCCTCCTGATAATAGCATTTTATTCAGCTAAAATCTGGAACAGTCTTCCTGAAGATGTGAGACAGGTCTACTCTGACAATGTTCAAATCTAAATTGAAAAACAGTTTATTTTAGTTGTGTACATGGCTCTTCTCTTGTATGTCTTATAAACATGTTACAAACTGTGTCCTGGAGAAGCTATTTCATGCTTTTATGGCTTTCCCAAAAGAGAATGTTCCACTCAGACCCACTGTGTCCAGCACAGACTCCATCACTTACACTTGTGGTGAAGCATTTGGGAAGTACAGGACAGGACCACCTTACAGGACAGGACCACCTTACAGGACAGGACCACCTTACAGGACAGGACCAACTTACAGGACAGGACCACCTTAGAGGACAGGACCAACTTACAGGACAGGACCACCTTACAGGACAGGACCACCTTACAGGACAGGACCACCTTACAGGACAGGACCAACTTACAGGACAGGACCACCTTAGAGGACAGGACCAACTTACAGGACAGGACCACCTTACAGGACAGGACCACCTTACAGGACAGGACCACCTTACAGGACAGGACCAACTTACAGGACAGGACCACCTTAGAGGACAGGACCAACTTACAGGACAGGACCACCTTACAGGACAGGACCACCTTACAGGACAGGACCAACTTACAGGACAGGACCACCTTAGAGGACAGGACCAACTTACAGGACAGGACCACCTTACAGGACAGAACCACCTTACACGACAGGACCACCTTTACAGGACAGGACCACCTCACAGGACCACCTTACAGGACAGGGCCACCTCACAGGACCACCTTTACAGGACAGGACCACCTCACAGGACAGGACCACCTGACAGGACAGGACCACCTCACAGGACCACCTTACAGGACAGGACCACCTTACAGGACAGGGCCACCTCACAGGACAGGACCACCTTTACAGGACAAGACCACCTCACAGGACAGGACCACCTCACAGGACAGGACCACCTCACAGGACAAGACCACCTTTACAGGACAGGACCACCTCACAGGACAGGACCACCTCACAGGACCGCCTTTACAGGACAGGACCACCTTTACAGGACAGGACCACCTTACAGGACAGGGCCACCTCACAGGACAGGACCACCTTTACAGGACAGGACCACCTCACAGGACAGGACCACCTCACAGGACCGCCTTTACAGGACAGGACCACCTTTACAGGACAAGACCACCTCACAGGACAGGACCACCTCACAGGACAGGACCACCTCACAGGACCACCTCACAGGACAGGACCACCTTACCGGACAGGACCACCTTACAGGACAGGACCACCTCACAGGACAGGACCACCTTTACAGGACAGGACCACCTCACAGGACAGGACCACCTCACAGGACCACCTTTACAGGACAGGACCACCTCACAGGACAGGACCACCTCACAGGACAGGACCACCTCACAGGACCACCTTTACAGGACAGGACCACCTCACAGGACAGGACCACCTCACAGGACCACCTTTACAGGACAGGACCACCTCACAGGACAGGACCACCTCACAGGACCACCTTTACAGGACAGGACCACCTCACAGGACAGGACCACCTCACAGGACCACCTTTACAGGACAGGACCACCTCACAGGACAGGACCACCTCACAGGACCACCTTTACAGGACAGGACCACCTCACAGGACAGGACCACCTCACAGGACAGGACCACCTCACAGGACAGGACCACCTCACAGGACCACCTTTACAGGACAGGACCACCTCACAGGACAGGACCACCTCACAGGACCACCTTTACAGGACAGGACCACCTCACAGGACAGGACCACCTCACAGGACCACCTTTACAGGACAGGACCACCTCACAGGACAGGACCACCTCACAGGACCACCTTTACAGGACAGGACCACCTCACAGGACAGGACCACCTCACAGGACAGGACCACCTCACAGGACAGGACCACCTCACAGGACCACCTCACAGGACAGGACCACCTCACAGGACAGGACCACCTCACAGGACCACCTCACAGGACCACCTCACAGGACAGGACCACCTCACAGGACCACCTCACAGGACAGGACCACCTCACAGGACCACCTTTACAGGACAGGACCACCTCACAGGACAGGACCACCTCACAGGACCACCTTTACAGGACAGGACCACCTTACAGGACAGAACCACCTTACACGACAGGACCACCTTTACAGGACAGGACCACCTTACAGGACAGAACCACCTTACACGACAGGACCACCTTTACAGGACAGGACCACCTCACAGGACCACCTCACAGGACAGGACCACCTCACAGGACCACCTCACAGGACAGGACCACCTCACAGGACAGGACCACCTCACAGGACCACCTCACAGGACAGGACCACCTCACAGGACCACCTCACAGGACAGGACCACCTTATTGAAAAGTCATGAGAACAAGCGGCTTCATGTGGCCTCATTCCAATGAGAGAGTAGAAAAAACAGCCAGCAGCCTCATGCAGACCGCCGGGGTTAAACTGGAAACTGTAGCATGCACTGGTCTGCACTGGTCAGCACTGGTCTGCACTGGTCAGCACTGGTCAGCACTGGTCTGCACTGGTCAGCACTGGTCTGCACTGGTCAGCACTGGTCTGCACTGGTCAGCACTGGTCAGCACTGGTCTGCACTGGTCAGCACTGGTCAGCACTGGTCTGATCCCAGGATAAGCAAGACCCACGCTCTGATTGGACGTTTCTACTCTCCAGATCATCCAGACGAGGTGCAGCTAAACCCGAACACGCCTGACTGTTGCACTTGGAAGACAAAGACCATTCATTTTAAAACAACTCTTTCATTTTAAACGTGTTTCTATCATGTTTTGTATTTGTTGCATTAGTTTGCTCTTTTTTTGCATTAATTTTCCTTGTCGAAATCTGCACATGTGCGAGTAAAAACAGATTACTCATAACTGTTCACATGACATTTCAATCATTTGATAACTCCGGAAATCAGATAACGGACAGATGTTTGCTGTGCATGTGAACAAGGAAGGGAAATAAACGCAAACTACAGAGGAGACAAAAAGGAAAGAAATTTGTTTAAACATTGACGAGTTATTTTAAAATGCAGTGTCTCCCAAATTCGACCCAAATACTACTACTCACTAATCAGATCTATTTTTTGTAGTGATCTGATTTTACTGGAGCCACGTCATGTAAATGTACTCAATATACCCCTGAGTTTAATGCACCTCTTTGAGCAGCAGAGGGCGCTAACTCTCTGCACTGACAGACGCCACGTGACCAAGCTGTTTTCGAGTTTTGTTCCGGGTTTTTGCGCTTGAAGCCAGCGGCCACTCGTTTGTGCAATAAATCTGTGTAAAATGTCGGTGAAAAGCCAGGCGCTGAGGGCTCTGGTGCTGGAGAGGCTCGCTGTCGCCGCGGACGAGATTTTTGCGCTTTTTGAACAAACGATTGCGCAATTTGAAGAGGAGGTTCTGCGCTCCAAATTAATGCAACAACCTCGAGCCTTGCTTTACAAAGAAGGTGAGGATCATTAACCCAGTGACAGCAGGTTCCAGAAAAGACTTTTATACTCCAGTAGTAGTAGTAGTAGTAGTAGTAGTAGTAGTAGTAGTAGTAGTAGTAGTAGTAGTAGTAGTAGTAGTAGTAGTAGTAGTAGTAGTAGTAGTAGTAGTAGTAGTAGTAGTAGTAGTAGTAGGAGTAGGAGTAGGAGTAGGAAAAGGAAGAGGTTTGTCATAACTGATAGTGAAAGTATTTCACTGACATTTAATACACAACTTTGTCAAACTCAAATTGTTGTGCTTTTAAACCCAAATTGTTCACACTGATAAAGAATAACTGACATATTGTAGTATATTCTCCTCTACATTGTATTTTGTTTTTTACTAACATGTTTTGTCTGTTTTTAGTTCATGTATAAGGTGATGAAAATGAAACGGTTGAATGAAACAGGATTTTGTAACATATTCCTATCAGAGTTTTGTTTTCGGAATGCTTCGAATACTGGTAACTGACCCTGTAGCAGACGGGTAACTGACCCTGTAGCAGACGGGTAACTGACCCTGTAGCAGACGGGTAACTGACCCTGTAGCAGACGGGTAACTGACCCTGTAGCACTGACCCTGTAGCAGACGGGTAACTGACCCTGTAGCAGACGGGTAACTGACCCTGTAGCACTGACCCTGTAGCAGACGGGTAACTGACCCTGTAGCAGACGGGTCAAAGGGGTCAGCTGTCTCTGGGGTCGGCTGGACTCTGGGGTCGGCTGGACTCTGGGGTCGGCTGGACTCTGGGGTTGGCTGGACTCTGGGGTCGGCTGGACTCTGGGGTCTGCTATCTCTGGGGTCGGCTATCTCTGGGGTCGGCTGGACTCTGGGGTCGGCTGGACTCTGGGGTCGGCTATCTCTGGGGTCGGCTGGACTCTGGGGTCGGCTGGACTCTGGGGTCGGCTGGACTCTGGGGTCGGCTGGACTCTGGGGTTGGCTGGACTCTGGGGAGGAGGAACGAGGAGACTGGTTTAACTAATATAATGTCCTGGAGTTGAATCATAGAAAATTCTTCATAAGTGGAAGACTTTGACGTAACAGCGCTATGCAACGTTTCTGGTGGAGGGTCCGCAACCTGCTTGTCTCCACGGAGATGTCATTGCTGTGCCTGGAATCGTCCACTGTGTGGTGCTAACCTCATTTTCAATCACAGGAGTTTATTGTTAAAAATATATGTATCGTTTTGTTTCATTCTGTAACTGGGCCTGGTGGCAAGTTTAAAGCCATACTGCAGAACATTCCAGGCAAAGCTTTAGTATCTCCATGCAGACAAGCAGGTGGCAGACTGACTTCAGAAGGGCCACTGGTATGGGTGGATCCCACAATATCATACAGGAGGAGGGGCCTGGACACAGCACAAGGACACGCCTACTCTCTGAAGCTTCCTGTTTGATCCCATTGGCCACTGGACCTCACATGACCTGGATATACAAGCTTGTGCAACATCTAGTGGCACAAATACAACATTTATTTATTTGTTGAATAAATGTAACACAAACAGCTTCATTTATTTATTAAAAACAATCCCACATGCCACCCACAACCGCCTGACCCACACAACCAAACAACCCACACACGCCCTCCATACACCCAAAATACATTACTTAAGATTTTCCACAATATTCCCTTTTACCCTCACTCTTGTCTTGTTTCTAGGTTAAGTGCCAAGAGAAGTGTTATTAAATGGTCAAAGAAACGGCAAATACCTAAACTCTTCGTTCTTAGTTTTTGCGCAACGCATTTTCTTTTCTCTCCTGCAGATATCCAGACGGTAACCGTGGACGTGGACGTGGGCCAGCAGGAGGCGCACCCACCCAGCAAACTTCAGTATCCTTCTGCGACTTTGAAATCCAAAGCTCAAGACCTGGTGGAGAGGAAGCTACGGGACCCGAGCGGAGAGCAGAGCGACGGAGAGGAGCCCGGCTGCAGCTCCGATCTGATTCTGGACAACAACAGGCGACCTTACGGCTGTTCAGACACGGACGATTCAGACGAGTGGGCCGAGGAACGGACCAACAGCAACGGAGAAGAACTTAACATAGCAAGTCTTGTGACGAATTCAGCTCAAAACAATGTCAATTGCGATAACAGTTTTAGTAGCAACACGGCGATGAGTAACGAGGAAGAACAGAGGGATAAAGTACCGAGGTGCACGCTGTGTTACAAGACATTTAAAAACATGGAAACTCTAGAGAAGCATCTGGAGTTCCACCCAGGGCCGTTCACCTGTCAAATCTGCAACAAGGTGTTCAGCTCCAAATCAAATTACAAAACACATCTGCGCTGTCACACCGAGCAAAGGGAAAAGCCGCACAAGTGTCCAGTTTGCGGACGAGGCTTTCTGCAGAGGGGCCACGTGAAGGAGCACATGAGGATCCACACGGGGGAGAAACCTTACACCTGCACGGACTGTGGGAGGCAATTCCGGCAGCAGAATTCCCTCATGAGGCACGTTTTGTCGATGCACAGCGAAGACAAGCCCTACAGGTGTTCGATCTGTCAGAAGGGGTTCGTTCAGAAGCCGTATTTCGAGGCTCACATGAGGAAACACACGGGAGAACGGCCATTCATGTGCTTAGTGTGTGGGAAAAGGTACAAAGAGAAATACTGTCTGAAGAAACACATGAGCCTTCACATAGAGGACGGAGAGATCACCAGCCAAGTGGTAGAATGATTCTATATTCAACGGGTTTTTACGATTGTTCATGTGATGACCTTTTATGTGTATTAGTACTTGAACAATGCTTTTAAAATTAGTATCATTATTACCTATTCTTGCACTGGAATGATAATGTATTTTAGCACTGCAAGATGTCAAATCGAAACATTTCCATTTCAGTGGTTGCAGTTTAAGGATATATATATCGGTTCCTGCATCGGTGTTTGTCAATGTCTAGGTTAAAATCAAAAAGGAATTTTCCTTTTTGACAGAATTTGGTATTCCATTTTTGTTTTGGTTCATGAAACAAAAAGACACAAATATTTTGTGATCATTCATGTTTTCGATTGGATCTTTGATAGGGCTGTGCAATTAATGAAATTTATAATTGTGATTTCCATTATTACTCCATTCAATTACAAAAATGTTGTAATTGAAAATCCAACTAATGACATTCTGTTCAGACTACTATGTGATATTTCTGCCTCAAAACCTGGAGCAAAGTCACACATTCAATAAAGTGAAGATGATTATTATTTGAGTGTTTTTACATGTGAAAATGGAAAAGGCCCTCCCACCTACTGCGTTCTTAAAGTGCGTAGGACAGGTTTTTACAATGTTCTAATTTTGACATTATAAAGTGTATTTATACCTGTTGTACATATAAATTATAGTTTTACACCAATCGAGCAGGTATTTGTGGAGAAAACTTTGGAAAATCTGTTGAAAATTACAGGAAGTGACATCACACCAAAGTTTATGCCGAATTTAGACAACGAAACAACCTTTTTGACTCTCTAAACATTAATTCAGCAAAATAAAGTCGCTCTCATATATTTTCATTTGTCAAATAAAAATAATGGTGACGTTAGATGAGTTTTGGCCCAGTGTTTTCTGGGTAATTTACAGATGTGATGTCATCAATTACAAACAGGAAAGGAAATTACAGTATAAACCTACAATTTAAAAAAAAAAATAACTGCATTTTAGTTCAATAAGTCGTTCAATGAGTCGTTCAACCTGTCATAGGCACTTTAAATTGGCTCGGGGACGGGCTAGAGAGATTTTAAAAGACTTTTGGTTTATTACCAGTACTTAAACCACTAATTAAAAATGTACCATACCATGGGAAACATACCATGGGAAACATACCATACCATGGGAAACATACCATGGGAAACATACCATACCATGGGAAACATACCATGGGAAACATACCATACCATGGGAAACATACCATGGGAAACATACCATACCATGGGAAACATACCATGGGAAACATACCATACCATGGGAAACATACCATGGGAAACATACCATGGGAAACATACCATGGGAAACATACCATACCATGGGAAACATACCATACTATGGGAAACATACCATACCATGGGAAACATACCATACCATGGGAAACATACCATACCATGGGAAACATACCATGGGAAACATACCATACCATGGGAAACATACCATACCATGGGAAACATACCATGGGAAACATACCATACCATGGGAAACATACCATACCATGGGAAACATACCATGGGAAACATACCATGGGAAACATACCATACCATGGGAAACATACCATGGGAAACATACCATACCATGGGAAACATACCATGGAAAACATACCATACCATGGGAAACATACCATGGGAAACATACCATACCATGGGAAACATACCATGGGAAACATACCATACCAGGGGAAACATACCATACCATGGGAAACATACCATGGGAAACATACCATACCATGGGAAACATACCATACCATGGGAAACATACCATGGGAAACATACCATGGGAAACATACCATACCATGGGAAACATACCATGGGAAACATACCATGGGAAACATACCGTGGGAAACATACCATACCATGGGAAACATACTATGGGAAACATACCATGGGAAACATACCATGGGAAACATACCGTGGGAAACATACCATACCATGGGAAACATACTATGGGAAACATACCATGGGAAACATACCATGGGAAACATACTATGGGAAACATACCATACCATGGGAAACATACCATGGGAAACATACCATACCATGGAAAACATACCATGGGAAACATACCATACCATGGGAAACATACCATACCATGGGAAACATACCATGGGAAACATACCATACCATGGGAAACATACCATACCATGGGAAACATACCATGGGAAACATACCATGGGAAACATACCATACCATGGGAAACATACCATGGGAAACATACCATACCATGGGAAACATACCATGGGAAACATACTATGGGAAACATACCGTGGGAAACATACTGTGGGAAACATACCATACCATGGGAAACATACCATACCATGGGAAACATACTATGGGAAACATACCGTGGGAAACATACCATACCATGGGAAACATACTATGGGAAACATACCATACCATGGGAAACATACCATGGGAAACATACCATACCATGGGAAACATACTATGGGAAACATACCATACCATGGGAAACATACCACGGGAAACATACCATACCATGGAAAACATACCATGGGAAACATACCATACCATGGAAAACATACCATGGGAAACATACCATACCATGGGAAACATACTATACCATGGGAAACATACCATGGGAAACATACCATGGGAAACACACCATACCATGGGAAACATACTATGGGAAACATACCATGGGAAACATACTATACCATGGGAAACATACTATGGGAAACATACCATGGGAAACATACTATACCGTGGGAAACATACTATGGGAAACATACCATGGGAAACATACTATACCGTGGGAAACATACTATGGGAAACATACCATGGGAAACATACTATACCGTGGGAAACATACCATGAATGAAAGTTGAGTTGATTTAAGGAGGTTCCTGACGCTTTCACCAAAGAAGTGTTCAACTTTACCTGAATTCATCTGAGGCTTTTAAGTGTCACAAACATTACTGATCAAATATATTACACTGGCCCACAATGCAACAGTTACCTCTCTATACATTTATAGTCATGTGACCCACCTTGGTTATGATTCAATATATTAAAGCTATATTTATATTTGAACCCATTTCAGACAATATCATGAACTCAAAATGTCACTTTAAAAGCTCAATGACCCAAATCGGAAGAAATACGGACTAAACTATAAATTAAAAAGGAATCAATGACAATCAATGTATTTCTAAAGGCTTTAAATGTTCCAAACAATAATCCTTTGCAAACATAAACTGGTCCTCTAATCCTGCATCAGAAACAAATCGTAATGAAAAGATAATAATAATCCAATCAGCTCCACAACAAACCTCCACGTATCCAACTCACAGAAAGCACCTTTTGGAACGACGGCACAGAGACAAAAACACTTTCTTTACCAGTGTAAATACACCAAAGAAATATATTATTATTGTTTGACCAAAATAATGACTGTCATAAAACTGGAATGTTGTCACATAATAATACACTAACTGCAATATATATAACTGCTCAAACTGCTCAGATCTTTGATTTTGATCCATTATAATGCGAGTATCGGTTGTGTAACATATGACAATGTTTCTCGAGCTTCTGTGCATATTAATGGTTTCTTGATTTGCTTTGTAAAATAATCTCCTTTTAAGGTGTTTTTTTTACTGATCTTTGCATCAAAATGGATACATGTCGAGCATGTGCACCTTTACTTAAGTTTTCTGTTGACTAATGTAATGTGTTTATGTTCCACTTTTCAAAAAAGAAATAAAAATGGGGACCTGTTTGAACTTCTTGGTGAATTTAATTGTTTAATGCCGTTCTGTATCTGTGTGTATATGTTTCAAACCCTTAAAACATTTTTGTTTTTAGACTTGGTACGAATAATTGTATAAATTAACATAATTTCGAAGGGAAAACCAAAATACCAGCAGCATCTTTCAAGGGAAAGAAACATTTCATTGAAAATGAATTGAATTTGTGTATTAAATCAGTTTTCCACACCATATGGATCAGATCAATCAAGACTTCACTATAGCCTAATTTATGTATTTTTGGATGAAGGAAATATCATTAGGATCTGTTTTCTTTATTCAATATATATTATTTGTATCTAAAATGTATTCCTAAATTGTTGAGTGCATTTTAGAGGGGACATGTACAAAATCAACTTTAATCACCTTTCGACCTTGTTACAACGGTCAGAGGTTCCTCAGCGTTAGTTTACTCAAAGTTGTATTTTGATTCCTGCATGTTTGAGTTAATCCTGTTTTGTCCTGCAACTGAGGATCGAGTGCTTAGAAACTTTTTTCACCTACCCCCTATCCCCGCCCACATATTTTCATTAAATCCGTTATTTAACCAAGATTTTTTTTTTAAACTGTTGTGATTAAAGAAAAAAAAACTAATTTACAAGAGGGTCCTGGCCAAATGGCAGCAGTACAAGTCAAACATAGCTACAAACACAGAGAAATTACACAAAAATTGAGCAAAATTACACCAAAATTTAGAGAGATTTAATTGAGTCAGTGACAGAGAGACTGGTTAAGTCTTTTGGGCGTTTTTTAAAAGATTAGAGTGAAATAAGATCCTTCAGCTGCAATTCAGTTTGAAACTTGAGAGTGCCAATCTTATAGCACAACCAATAAAAACAAGTCCCGTGAGTGCAGATTATATGCTCCGGGGGGCCTTTGTTGCAGGTACGTGCAGTTAAGATGGTAAGAGTCCCAGCACTGCCTCGTACATGAAAAGATGGAGCGGATGGAAAGAAAGATGGGAATATAACAGGAAAATCTCAAGGCTCCATGAAAGGCTGTGTCCAAGGCCTGGGGACACTGAGAGCTTGAGAGTCCAAAATGGACAAAAATGTTGCGTAAACAAGCTGCTTTTGAACAAGATTTGATTCTGAAGAAGAAACCAAGCTTCATTTTGACCTTTTTTCTTAACCAGCTCTTCGACAAGTAAGATTAAAAAAACAGACTCCAAGTGATACATGTAGGTTCTAAAATGTCACAGCAGCCACGAAGCCACTTTTTTAAAAATCTGCTGCTTGTTACTTTATCAGATTTGCCCCTTTAAACAGGAAGTCAATGGATCTGTCTCTATTATTAAGCTGCTTTAGATCAATATTGCTGTTTCACAATTAACAAAATGTAAATAATTATCTACTTCTGTTGTTCAATATTAAGAACCTGAGATAAAGTATCCTATGCCCCTTTAAGCTGTACATTCCCTGTTCGTGCTGCACTTCCCTCATGTGAACACCAGGGGTCACTGAGCTCCAGACTGCGCCTCTTCTCTGCCGCTCAGACCCGGAGCCTGGCGCTCGTCTTCCGGTAATTGTTATGCAGCGAAGTCGCCCAAAACCTCACGAAAAAGCCCCAAATCTGCACCCAAAAAGAGTGCAACCATGTCTAAAGGCCTGGCACTGCTGGAACAATCGTTATTACAATACGACGAGGAGATTTTGAGGGCGAGACTACCGCTGGATCCACGAGCGATGCTCCAAAAACGAGGTACAAAATGACACTTACTGGGCCCGTGTGACTCATTTCACTGTCATATGTGGATTTTGGGGCATTTTAACGCAAGGTATGAGTGGATCTATGAAGACACGTTTGACAAGCAGAGAGCACGTTTTTGTAGATATTGTTTGTGCATATTAGAAGAGGAAGAAGGGTGAATATTTGGATTGAAGATGCTGAAATTGGATGAAACATAAAGCCTAGAGGAAGACCAAAGAGGAGATAATGGCATACATAAATACATAAAAGAATATGTAAACCTCTCATTACATGTCCTCATAGAAATGCCCAGGAAACTACTGTGAACTTGGCCATAGTTATAAAGTCAAGATAACTATGAGCCTTTAAAAGTGTGTAAACATTAACATTCTAAGCTCTGAAATGTAGGCAAAAGTCAAGTGGAACATATTGTTAATGGAGAAACTGGGATTAACCTCAGAATATCACACATTATGAATAACCAAGGTGGTGTTGTCAGTGAGTCAGCGGTTTCAAACTTTTCTACTGGGTGACCTAAATGTCCTTCTCCTGAGAAGCTACGTCTTATAAGGAAAAATATTATTATTTTCTGGGTAATCGGGGTGTTATTAAGTAATAACGCCAAAAGTACTTACTTACTTAAAAATACTTTAAAAAAAATAGACCCCCTAGAGGCGATTGTGACTGACACACATGTGATGAAGGCAAAGGGTTCAAAAATACTTGCAGAAATGTTGAAAGCCATGTAACTGATGCTTGCTGCACCCCAATTTCTTCATGAGGACAATAAAAATGCCCTACCAACAGTTCATTATACTTTTTCGACTAGAAAATTGTGTTTTTTCAATTCTTTGTCATAGAAACTCAAACATTTCCCACCTGGAATTTCAACATTTGTGCTTTTTCTTGTTCTGTTGTGAAGACTTAAAACCATTAACATTTCGATCTACTGAATTGATTAGTTGTAGACCCTATTTGTTAGTAATAATTAATATTTAGCAAGTTAATTCCACATTCGTCGGTATGAAATATATAGATGTAATTATGGTCTAATTAGTTAATCATCCTTCTTCAAACGCGTTAAATCAAACTCTTTATTATGTCTTTGTGTCTCGCAGACGTCCACACTTCCATGAGCCCAGAAGGCGACCGCAGCCCCGAAATAATCAAAAAAGAGGACGAGGAAATCCCCGTGGAGCTGCCCTTCAATACAGTCATAGTGAAAAACAAATACGATGCAAAGGAGAGGCGAGACGGTGCTGAAGGAGAGCGAGAGGAAGAGGGGAGCGAGGAAGAGGGGAGCGAGGGGGATGACAGCTCGGAGGAGGAGAGCGAGAGAGAGGAGAACGAGGCGGAGGGGCCCGGCTGCAGCTCGGAGGCTAAAGGACTTGTTTTCAGCTCGTTCGACTCTGAGGAATCTGACGAGTGGGAGCCTCCGGCCAAAAGGACGAGTGACGAGGACGGAGCGGCTGAAGTGAAGGATCAATCACAAGAAGGTAAAAAACTAGAAAGACCTCAAAAGAAATGGCCCCATGGAAATACTGCCTCCTTTTACAGATGTATCTAGTCGAGTTCCATTGGCCTGTTCGTGTCGTGTCAGGATGGATTATTTGGTGGCATTTTGTGAATAACAATGTTGCAATTAGATTTGGGATTTATACATATTACCGACATATTAGAGCTGCACAAAAGTTTTGATATTGCAACTACGGGAACTCTAACTATATAAAAGACTATATCACAATAACACCAAGGTTCTTCATTTGATAGAAAAGTACTGTTTATTAGTGAAAATGTGTGTTTTAAATGAAAAAGGTCAAATTTCATCTTGATTTTGTCACTGTTTGTCAATGTTAAGCTTTTGTTTGGTTGGTCTTGTAGTTTAATATATAATTCAAAATATTCTGTCAAAACGTTTATTTAATCTTTTCAAATATTGTGCAAAACCGTTTTGCCACAAATGTTTAAAAAAATCCGCTGCTTTGTGATCTTTGCTCTCCACAGTCTGTTTGGTCCAACAGAGCGGTGCTTTGTTAGAGTTATGCTAGTTTATCAGGTCCTTTTAGATCAGGACTGTGATTTCAAATGTACAATACTGGTTTCCTAGATTATAACTCTATGACGGATTACAAAGATTACAAATTCAGATGTAATTTGAGATGTTATATGGAAAGAGTTGGCAAAGCAGAAACAAATCAAAACTCAGCTGTAGATGCCTCCACTCAGACTTCACTACAGCTGTATTTTATGACACCACTTGAAACACGTGAAAGTGATTTATGAGGTTAGTTCATCTGCTTTGCTGCTGGGGATTGGACCCGGTCTCACGAGATCCTGCAAGATAAAATTGCCACAAGATTGTGCACACGTGGAAAATGATCATGAGATATTCTTCCTTCCTTTCGTTCACTTCTAACTTGGTCAAAGAAGGGAGTTAAGAGCTGGTGTTGTACAAGACAGTACAAATATTAGCACAATTAGGAAAACATATAAATTATGTCAAAAATCAGACAGGTTGGATTAAAAAAAAAAAAGTTTTTATTTTTTTTCTCAATTGAAATAAATACATTAACATAGAACACAGAATACATCATGACCAGAGCAAAAATCAAAATAAGACAGAAGTAGACAGAAAAAAACAATTTCCTTACGAGGAGAATAAAATGACCTACAGTTTATTATACTTTTTTGTTCTTTATACAACAACAAATTATAATAAACTCATCTGGGCTCTGTTTTTAGAAAAAACAAATCCGTCTGTCCCATGTCAGTCCAGTCCTTGATCGTTGGGGAGGTTTGTGTCCATTTCTTTGTGACGGCCTTTGTTCCTGCCGCCAGGAGTATGTTCCAAAGGTATCCATTTATTGTGTCCATGGCAGGAGTTTAGATTTAATTTGTATTCGTAGGAACTGTCAAAAAAGTGTAAAACTGGTTGTGTTGCTGGAAATCCTGTCTTGAGTCATTTAAAGTCAGCAGACGACAGAGTTGGGTTTAGTCTGAGCTCGGCTGACCTGCAGCTGGTCAGATCGTGGTGTGGAGCATGTAGAGTATGGTCATGATCTGTAGGACCAACAAGGACAAGCACATGGATCATCCAGGTCTTTGTCTGCCATGTTGAATGTGTTGAAGTGTTGAAAATTACAACTAAAATGAAAAATCTTTGGGCATAACATCACTGTTTAAATTATATTGTACACGGCAAACCTCTGGACTAATTACAGAAATACTTTTTGGGAGAGGCGGCCGCGATGGACTAGAGCTGTAAACTGTAGAACTCAGTACAATATAAATGAAATCAGAAATATAAGATGCAGTGCAATACCAAACCAGTCCAAGATGTGGAAACACTGGTATACTTGTCTTTTGTAAACATAACCTAAAAAAAAAAAATAATTTTTATTTTTCTAAAAGTGTGTCCTGCAGGTGTCCAGCCCAGCGTGGCCAAGCAAGACTCCACCCTCATTTCTTCTGGTTCAACTTGGGGCGGATCGGTGCCACCAATTGGCTCTTTTGTTTTCCACAACTGTTCACTGAAAGAGAACAGAAATACAAGAGGGAACGAACCTCACGTAGAACGGATCAGAGAAAAGGAAAGCCCAGGCTGCAGCTCCGAGGCAACCGTCCTGCAAACCACGGCCAGCTCCAGCTCTGAAACGACCAAACCACAAAACGACACCGCCGCTCCGAGTTTAATCAACACGGACGTGGCAGAAGTCCTAAAATCGCCTCCTAAAGGTAAAAAAACGAACACGAACTCGGGTGGAGAAGTCGTCAAAACCACCAAACACAAATGCGCCGAGTGCGGCAAGTATTTCCAGTGTGAAGCGCACTTACAGAGACACATGCTCATTCACTACGGACTGAAACCTTTCGAATGTCCCGTCTGCGACAAGGCGTTTCGGTACAAGTCGAGTTACAAGGCTCATTTGAA
The DNA here is from genome assembly GCF_026437365.1 of Eucyclogobius newberryi. Lineage (NCBI taxonomy): Eukaryota > Metazoa > Chordata > Actinopteri > Gobiiformes > Gobiidae > Eucyclogobius > Eucyclogobius newberryi. The sequence goes on from NW_027316056.1 coordinate 6,179,776, forward strand.
CATGCACACGGAGGAGAAACCGCTCAGCTGCTCGATATGTGACAAGGGCTTCACCCAGTCGCGCGACCTGAGGCGACACATGCTCTCTCACACCGACGAGAAGAACTTCGACTGCCAGGAGTGCGGCGGCAAATTCAAGCACAAGCACAATTTGATCAGGCACATTTCCGTCATCCACAAAGCCGAAAAGCGCTACCCGTGCCCCATGTGCGAGAAGGCGTTTGCTCAGAAACACGACTTCATGACGCACATGAGGACACACTCGGGGGAGAAACCTTTCAGCTGTCACATTTGCACGCGCAGCTTCGGAGCTAAAGGCACCTTGAGGACTCACATGAAGGTGCACCGTAAACGAGTGCCCAAAGACCTGCAGGAGGCACTGGCGTTCAGCGCGTTATAGGGGCATGTCGGATTTGTGTTTCGTGGACTTCCTGTGCCATGTTTGTAATGGCAGTAAGTGACGTGAACTGAAAGTTGACAAAATAATCAAGATTACTTTGGATCAATCTGAAAATGTCACTCTAAATGTCTTTTATTTGTTCCAGCTAACACTAACACGGCGGTGTGTTTGTTATTGTGCCAATGCTAAAACCTCACAATCCATGGGTTTCAGAGTGATGATAAATCTGCACCGTTGCCTCAGAAATTAACCGTTCAAAATAAACTTAGACGATATATTAGTTAGTCATTATTTGAACCTTAAAGCTGACCTTAAAGCTCAAGCAGTGACCAGAATTTTAGTTTAGGCCGAGCTGCTGAATATACATGAATAAAGTGTTATTTTAACACTTTAGCGTGAAGAGGAAGCTGCTCAAATGTGACTTCACTGCTCTGAAGTTTGTTTAGTTTGTAAGTTTATTGTAAACTTAAATTATACAATTTGGTGGAAATGATCAAAATCTGCCCTTCACATGCTGGATTTCTCTGTATTCTTAACAATTTTGAGCTATTATGATCTGTTATTCGTATTTCTCTCATTGAATTGAATCATAGACACATGGTGGACATTCAAATGCATATGTGCAACTTGTTGATGCACCTTTATGTTGGTAGGGATTTGCAAATGTCTAATTCTTATAAACCATATGTGTCAGTCAATCAACAATCTGTATCAGCCATAAAAAAACTATCGTCGATGTATCTTTTGGTAAAAGGTCCTCAAAATGAAGCCTGAAACCCATGAATTGGCCGTGTACCCCCGGGCTCCGGTCCACCCCGGGCTCCGGTCCTCCGGTCCCCCGGTCTCCGGTCCCCCGGGCTCCGGTCCCCCGGTCTCCGGTCCCACGGGCTCCGGTCCCGCGGGCTCCGGTCCCGCGGGCTCCGGTCCCGCGGGCTCCGGTCCCGCGGGCTCCGGTCCTCTGGTCCTCTGATCGGTTTAACCCAGAGACACTGGAGGAGGAGGACTTTAGTGCACCTTAGACCTTGATCATGTCAGTATAATACATTGACACATTGAGTCTTTACACATATGATGTGTTTTATGTGAAAGTTCACTTTTCCGGTGTAGGTCCGTCAACTGCTTGTCTCCATGGAGATGATATTTCTATGGCTTGACCCGTAATGCTGCACTGTGGAACATTTATTTATAGAAATAAATGGATGGGTCAAACTATTTATTATTATTTTATTGTTCTTATCAATAATGTTTCCATGGAGACCAGCAGGTGGCAGATTCTCCACGAGAAAAGTTACATGATGCACCTTTTAAAACTGACATTGTTGAACATTTCTACAGAGTTGAGCAGAAGGAGTTATTAATACAAGTTGAAAGAGTTAAACATTTTGGTTTAATGCAGCGGCTGATTTAGTGAGATATTTAGAAAAACTGATTAGACTATTTTTGTTTTTTGTTGTCAGTATTTCCCACTTTTATGCCACACTTTTCTCTCAAAATATTTGATTTAAGGACCTCAGCAGGTTTAATCTATTTTATTATTTTTGTGTGTTATAAATGCCACAAAAGAATAATCATATTTATAAAAGTTCTTATAAAGTATTCATTATATTGACTCTGTAGCTTTGTCTTTTATATTTTACTCCTGAATTTGATAAGGCCTTTAAGCTGAGATTTCTTATGTTTCATAAAGGTTATTTAGTATTCTCAATGAAATGGAATAACTTAAGTTAATTGGTAAGAGCCGCCATCCAAGTTTTATTGTGCAATTGTTAAGTTGAACAGAACAGCGCTTTAAAGTCTTTATAAACTTTTAAATTGATATATTTTTACATAAATGACCTTTGACTCTGTTCATCCCCGAAACAAAACGTGCTTTTTGCTTTATTATGTTATGTTATGTTATGTTTTATTAAGGTTATTATTTAGGTTTTACTAAATTCCATGATTGTTAGTTTCATGTTTATATTGGTGGTGTTCATGTGGAGGACCAGACCATGTGCTTTGGTTTCAAATCAGAAACCCTGTTTGCCTGCAATAATCAACAATAAAACTCTAAATGCACATCATGCAGACAGTGTTTTGAAGTCATTTTTGCTATTTTATTTTCTTTATTTGAGCTTTATACCTTGTTACAGCAAAATGTTAACCACATTTTCAGTTTAAATGAGTCAAAATCGGGATTAAAGTGGGACCAGATTTAGAACAAATCCTAGAACTAAACCTGGACTAGAACTAGGGCTGTCACAATATAACATTTTAGTGTTACAATTATAGTAAGAAAAAACTAAGATTTAATGATTATTCTAAATTGTTGAGACTGTGATTAAACAACAGTGAAAGCTTTCCTTTTCTTTCATTCTCGTGGTCTAACATGTTACTGTTCTTCATGTTTGTGACCGGCTTTGCCAAACTGGACTTTCTGAAAGACAAAATGAAATTAAATGTGACAAAAACAGCCAGATTAAAAAACATATTTACATTTAGGTACATTTTTTGGGCTGTATATTCAACAAACAATTCTTCATTTTGCTAAAATTGTCATTATGTATTGGTTCTTATGATTATATTGTGACCTGAATAATCACAATTGTCAGTTAACCTAATAATCATGACATCTCTAACTAGAACAGGACCAAATAAAGTCTATATTAGGACAAAACTGGACCCAAACTTGGACCAAACAAGTCCAAATGTTTGATACATTTTACAGGCTCAGTACAGGTAACATGAGTCTTCTAAAACTATAACACATTTAGGATATATAATTATAGGATATATAAGAGGCCTAAAAGTATTTAACCTTTTGAATACAATTGTACCTCTCTAATCTCTAAGTAGATTTCAAACTCAATTATTTCTATTGTACATTGAGATTTCCTGAATCCATTTTAAACCAAATAAAAAGTTGAAATATTGTGACTTGATAGCGAATATTTACGATCAAAGCGCATTATTGATGAAAATCTTAACTTATTTTTTGTACAATGTCTTTTCGTACGTGTCTGTATAATCCAAATAACAATAATAATACATTTGCGATTAATTGAACAGCTGTCTATAGTCAAAATGAATCCAATTATTAGTTGCAGCCCTCAACCGTTTTTAAAATCCAATCTTCTGTTATCAGATATACTAATAATAATTTCCACTCTTTCCTTGAGAATTATTATTTAGCAATTAGCAAAAACCGTTAGATCCACGCTGTCCACCTGTAGTTCCCCTTGTCTACCACGAGGCGCCGCTGCTGCGCTTCAAATCTCGCCTCTGAATTTCCGGTGCGACGCGTCTGTCTCATGTAGCATCGCGAGGCTAATGAATGAGCTAACACCTGACACTGCAGCCTCGGAGCGGCGCGAACCGACGTGCAGACGGAGCGCAAACATGTCCAAAGCCCAGGCGCTGCGGGATCTGGTGATGGAGCGGCTCGTCGTGGCCGCGGACGAGATCTTTGCCCTGTTTGAACGCACGTTTGCGGAATACGAAGAGGAGTTAGTGCGGACCAAACATCTGCAGCCGCGGATGGAGCCACACAAAGAAGGTACGCGACACTGCAACACAATCTGCTCACAAAAACACCTTTATAACCCCAGTGTCATCTGAGGAATGAGAAACAAAGACTATATTTATAGTCACACGCAGTTTCGTGTGAATTTAGAGCGGGTTTAACGCGTGGTAATGACAAATGATTAGCTCCCATTATTAAATTATTAAATATTCAATGTCATTGTCCATTGGGTTGGATTGTGTAATTCATTAGCAAAAACGGGGAAATTGACGTTGCTAAATTGGCTTACACTGCATTTAGATGTGTTTTCAGGGCAGTTCTACGTGTTCTGTAATAATTTAAACTGTGTAATACATTATATAAACCTTAAGATGCTCATGTTTTCAGAATGATCTAAATTGAAAAGGTTGGAAGAAAAAATCTTTAATTTTTTAGACGTACATTTTTTCAAAACTACAATTTACTGCCCTGTGTTTTGGGTGTGTTTGAAGGCTTTTATGAATAAATAAAAAAGCAATGTATTTTGTTTTGTTCGTGTTAAGGCTGTAGATCTTTAGTTATTTTGCTGATTAATTGGTATTTGTTGACTTATTTTTAAATGATTTTACATTCGGAAAGGGAGAAAGCCTGAAGTGACATATTGTGACATTTGAGTGTGAGTTTTGTGTATTTGTTTGTTATTTGAGTGAACTTCTGTGTTCTTGTTGTGACGTCATTACACTTTAGGAGAAATAAATGGTCAAATTATAATCACTAATCGGTTTGAAAGGTTTGCCGGTGCCACGCCCCCTTTATTCTACTGATGAATGCACAGATCATGACATCACAGGTTTGTTACAATTATGTTGGATGAGCTACTGGCATAAACATGATTATAAAAAGTGTGTCAGGCTCTATTAGTTTTAAATTGGGTTTATTAAGATGAACAGTGGATTGAAAGCTGAAAGTTTCTTTTGAACATTCTTTTAGATTTTAATTATAGATGACTAGAGACATTTACAACACTCGGGACTCCTCAGATCACAACTAGACAAGATTTCTTTTAATCCTGACTTCAGATGATTATCTTTAGTGAATATAATCCAGCCTGTTGTTGTTGACAACGGCAGCAGCTCATGTGCTAGCTTGTGTGCTAATGTTAGCTGATCAGAATCTTCTCTCCTCTCCACACTGACACTTTGGTCAAAACTAAGTCTTTTGTTGTCACTGGTGTGATCTGTGCTGAAGTTCACTTTTATTCTTGAGTTTGTATCTGAGTTCAGAGTGTTTAAATCCAGCGCTGCCTCAGTCAGAGCCATGAATGGTCAGAGCCACACAAACAGGAGCATCACTCTGGAGCTGCATTCAGCTGCACTACGGCATCTCACACACACAAACTCCTGCACACAAACACATCTCACACACAAACACACTACTGCCACATCTCAGACACACAACCAAACTACTGCCACATCTCAGACACACAACCAAACTACTGCCACATCTCAGACACACAACCAAACTACTGCCACATCTCACACACACAAACTCCTGCACACAAACACATCTCACACACACAAACACACTACTGCACACATCTCAGACACAACCAAACTACTGCACACATCTCAGACACACAAACACACTACTGCCACATCTCAGACACACAACCAAACTACTGCACACATCTCAGACACACAACCAAACTACTGCACACAAACACATCTCACACACAAACACACTACTGCCACATCTCAGACACACAACCAAACTACTGCCACATCTCAGACACACAACCAAACTACTGCCACATCTCAGACACACAACCAAACTACTGCCACATCTCACACACACAACCAAACTACTGCACACATCTCAGACACACAACCAAACTACTGCCACATCTCACACACACAACCAAACTACTGCCACATCTCAGACACACAACCAAACTACTGCACACATCTCACACACACAACCAAACTACTGCCACATCTCACACACACAACCAAACTACTGCCACATCTCAGACACACAACCAAACTACTGCCACATCTCAGACACACAACCAAACTACTGCACACATCTCACACACACAACCAAACTACTGCCACATCTCAGACACACAACCAAACTACTGCCACATCTCAGACACACAACCAAACTACTGCCACATCTCAGACACACAACCAAACTACTGCCACATCTCAGACACACAAACACACTACTGCCACATCTCAGACACACAACCAAACTACTGCCACATCTCACACACACAACCAAACTACTGCACACATCTCACACACACAACCAAACTACTGCCACATCTCAGACACACAACCAAACTACTGCCACATCTCAGACACACAAACACACTACTGCCACATCTCAGACACACAACCAAACTACTGCACACATCTCACACACACAACCAAACTACTGCCACATCTCAGACACACAAACACACTACTGCCACATCTCACACACACAACCAAACTACTGCACACATCTCACACACACAACCAAACTACTGCCACATCTCACACACACAAACTCCTGCACACAAACACATCTCACACACACAAACACACTACTGCACACATCTCAGACACAACCAAACTACTGCACACATCTCAGACACACAAACACACTACTGCCACATCTCAGACACACAACCAAACTACTGCACACATCTCAGACACACAACCAAACTACTGCACACATCTCACACACACAACCAAACTACTGCCACATCTCACACACACAACCAAACTACTGCCACATCTCAGACACACAACCAAACTACTGCCACATCTCAGACACACAACCAAACTACTGCACACATCTCACACACACAACCAAACTACTGCCACATCTCAGACACACAACCAAACTACTGCCACATCTCAGACACACAACCAAACTACTGCCACATCTCAGACACACAACCAAACTACTGCCACATCTCAGACACACAAACACACTACTGCCACATCTCAGACACACAACCAAACTACTGCCACATCTCACACACACAACCAAACTACTGCACACATCTCACACACACAACCAAACTACTGCCACATCTCAGACACACAACCAAACTACTGCCACATCTCAGACACACAAACACACTACTGCCACATCTCAGACACACAACCAAACTACTGCACACATCTCACACACACAACCAAACTACTGCCACATCTCAGACACACAAACACACTACTGCCACATCTCACACACACAACCAAACTACCGCACACATCTCAGACACACAACCAAACTAACGCACACATCTCAGACACACAACCAAACTACTGCCACATCTCAGACACACAACCAAACTACTGCCACATCTCAGACACACAACCAAACTACTGCCACATCTCACACACACAACCAAACTACTGCACACATCTCAGACACACAACCAAACTACTGCCACATCTCACACACACAACCAAACTACTGCACACATCTCAGACACACAACCAAACTAACGCACACATCTCAGACACACAACCAAACTACTGCCACATCTCAGACACACAAACACACTACTGCACACATCTCAGACACACAACCAAACTACTGCACACATCTCACACACACAACCAAACTACTGCACACACTCGGTCAGAACGGTCAGATCCACTGGCCTGCAGGTTGGCGGCACGATCGCAGCTGCCTCATGTGAATCCTTGTGCAAGACACTTAACCCAACTCGCCCCCCAGTGAACATCTGGGGTGTGAATGTGTGTGTGAATGGGTGACTGGTTCCTTGATGTAAAGCACTTTGAGTACCTTGACGGTAGAAAAGCGCTATATAAATGTGACCATTTACAACCAAACTACTGCACAGAAAATATTTAACGGTTGTGTTCTAAGCTTTAAAACCCGGTATAACGTACAGTAATGCCATGGCGTTACTTCTCCAAGTGCCCATAGCTTCATAGTTTCATGATTTGTGTTATTCTGATTTTCTGTTGTTCACAGTATGTTGTAACTGTGTTGGACTCTCTTGCCTCTCTTCTGTTCCTGTGGAAATAATTTCTCGTTCAGTTTACCAAATGTCCATTTGTTGTCTTTTGTTTCTTCCAGATGCTCCGCCTCTGATCTTGCATCCAGAAGTGCATCACAGCCCTGAACATGTGGAGGACGAGCAACAAACTGTGCTAGTCAAACAAGAGGAAGACCACTCCTTTGAATTCTCTGCAGCGTATTCCGTCAAATCTGAAGAAAACATGGGCATCCTTCTCCCAGAGGAGGAACCGAGCGACCCGACGGAGGAGCAGTGCGCCGTGGAGGAGGAGCCGGGCTGCAGCTTGACCCTACAAACGGACAATAACGAGGAGAAATACGACACGGACGACTCTGAAGACTGGCGACCATCCGACACCAAGAAATCGCCCAAAAGTGCAGGACTGAAAAAGGACTCAAAACGAGGTAGAGCTGCCCGAAACGCAAACGTGTTGTTAGACAAGAACACGGCTAGCGAACGCAATTGTGACGGCGTCGCAAACGGCGGTAAGAGGAAAGCGAAACAGCCGAAATGCTCAGTTTGCGGGAAGATGTTTCAAAGCGAGGGACATTTTAAGAGGCATTGGTTAGCGCACTGCGGACAGAGACCTTTCAAGTGTTCGATTTGCGATAAGGCGTTCAGAAACAAGGCGAACTATAGAAAACACATGATCATTCACGAAGACGACAAACCGTTCATTTGTCCGGCGTGCAACAGAGGGTTTAGTCAGAAATGCCACTTGCAGGCGCACATGAGAATCCATACGGGCGAGAAACCTTTCAGCTGCCCAGACTGCGGCGTCAGATTCCGGTATCAGCGCAATATTTACCGACACATCACGGCGGTGCACAAGGGCGAGAAACCTTTCAGCTGTCCATTTTGCGACAAGGCGTTTTCGCAGAAGAGTCCGTTTATCGTTCACATGCGGACGCACACGGGAGAGAAGCCTTTCAGTTGCTCGGTCTGTAAGAAAGGCTTCATCGATAATTGTCATCTTAAAAAACACCTCAAGACTCACGAAGTGCAGAGCAGGTGCAACACGGACGTCGCGTGACCAAACATTTTATTCACAAAACTCGAAATAAGCAACATTTTTAAACAATAACGGTTTCCCAAGAACAGCGATGCATGTTTTACAATCTTATAATAAATAATCTTATAAAAAACTACAAAAGTTCACACTTAGTAGAAACTAGGGACGGGACGAGACACATCTTGTATTTTGATCATCTTAATCTGGAAAATACAGACTCTAAAATACACACGAAAAGATCTTTTATACCAAGACAGTGGCATTATTTATTATATTATACGTTTTTTTGTTTTTTTTTCATCATTAACGCACTTTATTTGTTTTTGGGGCTGCAAATAACATTCATTCTTTGTCAATTTGATCAGCTGAATTGAGAGAAAAACAGAAACTTTTACACATCTTGTTACTTCTGCTCGTAACACACGAGCCTGTGTTTACACTAGTAAGCGATTATTACAAAACTTATTTGGACTAAACACACGCAAAGATTTTTCTTAACAAAGATAGTGAAACCAAAGTCAACCATTTCTACAATACACTTTATTCAAGATAAAGAATAATTACGGAGTCTTCACTCGCCATATTTAAACCTTTTATTTGATTAAAAATGTATTAAAAAAGTTGTTTGCTGCAGCTCTTTTTGGAACCACAGCTCCTCAGATGGAACTTGTGAGTTTTAACCCTGTTTTGGTTGTCGTGCTAAACGTAATCACAAAAATCTCACAATCTTGTTGCTATTTTATCTCGTTGGATCTTGTCCCATCCCTGGTAGAAACTGGTGAATGTGACAAAAACAGTGGAAAATGCCAGTTTTTGTCACAACATTTGAAATGGCTGTAGGAAGGGAAACTGTTTTTGGGAATAAACATTACTTTTTGGATTAAACGAGAGCAGAGTGAATGTAGAGGGATTTTTTTATTGGTCAGTGCTTCCCACGTCACCTTTACCATCTTGAGAACATTATTTTCCATAACCTGTGTACATATCCTCCTGTATTTAGCCCTAATGTTAGAGTATATGTCACTTCTGTAGTTGTGGTAACGTTGTCTTTACTGTAGGTGTAAATAGAAGTGCACAAACTTTAATACAAGATGCAAATGTAAAGAGTTCAAGTTGTGTTCCTCCAAATCCAAATTACACTTTCTGTTTTAACTAAATAAACATAAATGTGTCAAAGAATCCAGTGAAAGTCCATTACTTAAACATAATGGCTTTAAACATGCTTCCTACTGAAACTGCCCTGTCGTTGCCTGTTTCAAGTTGTTCTCACGTACGGCACATGTGCAGCCTCTAACGACTGTTGTTAGAAAGTCTCTTTAGATTGAAAATGACTTCCAGATGGAAGTCAAAACGTCTCGATTTCAAGCACATTTTCCAAATAACTTTTTCTACCATGGTCGAAAATCTTTTTAACACTATTCTAAAAATGACCAATTTTGTTCAGTTTGTGATGTTTTTTCACCAGTACCTGTACTTTAATGAGTATCCAGTTCTGATACTTTTAGTATCTGGGTTTTCAATGTTTTGATCATTGAAATTGTTGTATAGACTATGCACTCTAAAACACGGACAACACGATTTTTATTAAATCAAAATGTCAAACTTTCAGATTTTTCAGATGCACTTAATTCGTCAATATTCTCTAACTAGAAGCCTTCAGTCACCATAATTCAACTTTTTATTGATAATTTTAAATATGTTATCAATGTTCAGTAGAGCTAATCCTTTGACTTTAACTACAAAAATAATAGTTCTACTTTTGACAACATAAAGTCGACGTTACAATAGTTTTCAGTAGATTCAGTACTTGATTTGAACATTTTTCCTTTATACCTGATGGGTAATGTTTATTAAATCCTTCCTTTAATACCTTTTCATAAGGCTCTGTTGCTGCAGGTGCTCAGAAGATGTGAGTTGTTTCCTCTGTGTCCTGCAGGTGTCCAGACTTTTAGGAAGAGTCCAGAAGCTGCTTTCCTTCATCACAGACCAAACGAGAACAGCAGACACGAGCCTTTTGGAGATGAGAAACCAGGATGTAGCTCCGATCTGATCAATCTACAGCCAAATTACGGTTCTTACAGCTATTCTGACACTTCTGAGGCCGGTAATCCTGCGAAAGAACTGACTGAAACAACGGAAAGACAAGAATTCAATTTAAGACTTGCAAATGATTCAAAAACATGTAGAACTAATCAAAATACAAGTTTATTCATGTCATACGGAGAAAATAATGATGTTGAAGGTTTAGAAATTAGTAGTAAAGCTGTTGTAAGTGTTAATTTATGTGACAGAAATGAACAAAGCCACTACGCATGCTCTGAATGTGGAGTTGCATTTCAAACTCTGGATTTTTTACAGAATCATTTGGTGCTTCACTCAAGTCAAAGTCCTTTCAGGTGCCCGACGTGTCACAAACTCTTCAGATACAAATCGAGTTACAAAACGCACTTGAGTGTCCACACAGACGATAAACCCCTCAGCTGTTCATTCTGCAACAAAGGTTTTAGACAGAAGTATAACCTGAAAGAGCACATGAGGATCCACACGGACGAGAAACCATTCCGCTGTCCAGACTGTGGCGTCCGAGTGAGGCATCATCACAACCTGATCCGACACGTTTTGACCGTTCACAAGGGGCAGAAGCCTTACAGCTGCCCAGTTTGTGAGAAGGCGTTTTCGCAGAAGAGTCATTACAACATTCACGTGAGGACGCACACCGGGGAGAAACCTTTCAGCTGCCCGGTCTGTCAGAAAAGTTTTCGAGCCAAATACTGTTTAAAGAGACACATAGCGACGCACTCGGACCCTGCAGGTGATCAGGCGAGGTAAGGGTTGAGACGAGTTTGACATAAACTTTGAAATAAGTTACAAAGTGCTACAACTAAACTATGAGTAAGACTATTATTATTTGCCTGGATATTTTCATCTAATAATACAAGCTTGATTAAAAACAATTAGAAAGAATTTGATTTATTTCTAACACTTAAAACAATTGTTGACTATTTTAATAACCATTATCTGGACTAAATGGACCCTATAACCGACAGCAGCATTGTTTAATCAAAAAGGGCAAAAACGAATAAACAATTTATGATTTTCAGCGATAATTGTAAATGATCTCTCTAGAAGCCTTCAGTTGCCATAAAGTTACAATAGAAATAATAGTTTGACTGGTCAACTATTAAATAATTGTTAGTTGCAGCTGTATTCCAACAAATGGCTCTTTAAAGCAGCGTAATTTGAATAATATTTCAAATAAAATTAAACTAAACATTGTACATTTTGTCTTGCGTTAAGATTATAATGTTGCAAACTGGCCAGAAAGAAAAGCATCTTTTAATAAATCTTGATTCTTTTTGCTATTTTTTTCAGTAATTATTTCACTTGAAAATGCACAGCTTGAATGTTTCTATACGATGTCAATAAAAAGTATCATTTAAAGGCTTTTGTTCAGTCCTGTTAAATGTAAATATTTTAATGTGATTAAAGAAGTTCCTGATGCTTCGGGTGCGCAGCGAGAACAAACAACTTCTGTTGAGGCCTAAATAATATTAAAGGTGCACTCACTTTTCTAATTGTACTTTTTTGTAGATTTTTAAACCCATACTTGTAATTGAGTATAATTCTTCTTCTACTGTTGTTGATGAAATCATTGTGTGAACACGTGACCAAAAGCCTCACCTGTGTAAGCACTAGTGTTGTACATGGCTCTAGTTTATAACAGGATGTTCTTAAAGGGAGAACAGAGAGGAACTTTCTATCTTCTTTGTATTTCAAGACCAAAGAGTCAACCCATAAAAAATGTAAAAAGTAACTGAAAACTGTTTGATAAAAATAATTATACTTAATACTGCTAGGTATAAGAGTGCTTATATTAGAAAATAGTGTGACAGGGGAATGCCAGCTCAGTTTGAGAGAAGAGGAAGTGGTAACCACGGCATCACATGAGAGGCTGATGGAGAGAGACTGCACCTGAGAAGAAGCAGAGATCCTTTTGTGAATGAATATGTGCTTGAAATGCCATAATGTGTGTTTGATCTGGCTGTGGTCAGTAACTTTTGATCTTACACCAGACTCCGTCTCTCTTGAGCACTCGGGCCGAACCCGCTCAGGTCGGTGCCAGACACTCTCACCAGGGAAGAGATTTCCTGAGCCCAACAGTAAAGGCTGAGGCCCTGCCATCGACAGGACGGAGCACCAAATTGTTTGATAAATAGAGTTTCAAACGTGATCACTGCTTATTGATACTCGGCCCCACGAAGCTGATCACTCGGGTGGAGGTACATTCACCTGAAACATATCGATTCGCTCTAGAACTCAAGTTCCAAGCAAGTTGTAAAGTAACTCTTGCAGGGCAACTCAAAATACTGAAGCTGTGATAACTCATATCTCTTGTGCTTGACAACCACTGAAGCCTCCATCACTCGGTAAGACTAATCAATCTATTAATGTAAGGTCAACATCCATGCCCGTGTTGTAGGGGTCAATGAGGTCACACAGAAGTTTAAAACTGCAAAATTGAGAACTCTCCAATTTAATCCTTAAAATGAAGGTCTTCTTTACTGACTGAGGTACTTCAAGAACAATGTAATTATGATTGGAGGTTGTTTCACTTCTGTCTTTGCTCCTTTTTAAACCCACAAACTCGCACAATGTCGCTGCATCGCCGGCTCTGATTGGCCAGAACTAAAAAAACGATATATATATATATATATATATATATATATATATATATATATATATATATATATCAGTTTAATTAATCTTGGACCCGTTTGTATAAAAGAGTTTAAATGCTGCTAAAATTGTGGGGGGAAAGTAACTAGAGTACATTATATTTTTACTTGAACTTGGTATTGGCACTTGTACTTAATTAGTTTTTAGCCATGTAACTTTACTTTAACTGGAAATATTTACTATTTAATATTTGGTGATTTAAAAAAACAAGAAAGAAAAAAAGAAAATGAAATGAAAAATGGCACACACAAAAATGTATTGCCCAAGAACACAAAAACAGGGCATTTATACTTCCATTTTATTGTCTCAGTGGCACTTTATTACAGTTTTTATGTGGATTATTAGAATTGTGTTTCTATTCAGTTTCTATTCTATTTTGGCATGTAAAAACTTTGCCTGCAAAGAGATTTATGATTAAATGATTTTTAATTATTGTGTTTTAAGGGACATGGACTGACTTGGGCTCTTTTTGTATAAAATTCAGCACCTTTTTGTGAACCACGGGCCCCACTTTGAGCAATACAGTTTATGCATGAGTGTTGTGCAGTGAGTGGCAAAAACGCATGAGACCGAAAAAAGCTAAGAAACACATTTTATCAGTTGCTGCTCATAATTCTGCCTCTGAGAAGAATGATGAGGAGCATTTTATAAAAGAATGTGTGTAGATATGTGTTTAAGCTCTATAACACGTTTCATATCAAGATGATAATAATGGACTTTTAAATGTACGTGAACACCGCAGTGAGTCCTTCTGAACAGTGGGGGGCGCTGTTTCCCCTTCTCTCTCATGCAAAGCGTAATGTGGTGATCTGTTGTTGCTGTTCCGGGTGGTTTTTTCTCTTACGGCTGAGGAATTTAGCTCCTAAAAATGACCAAAAATCAGGCTTTGCGGGATCTGGTGATGCAGCGGCTCGAGTCTGCGGCAGAGGAGGTTTTTGCGCTCATTGAAAAGGTGTTTGCGGAATACGAGGAGGAGATTGTGCGGCTGAAACGGGTCAAACTGCGGCAGGGCCAAAGTGTCCAGCACAAACAACAATGTAAGTGCAGAATAACAAGAAACTATCATGGTTTATCCTATAGAACTGTATGGGTCATTGCATGTTTATGTAAAATAAAGGCAAATGCGGAAATGACCTCGTTATAACAGTGTTCTCTCATCATTAGTGTTCAGAAAATTCCTGTTTTCACCTGCCCCATAACTCCGCCCACTGCTCTGTACTTGTTTTAAGAAATTCAGAATCCAGGCCAAGCATCTAGGGTTAAAAAAAAGATTATCGTAGCCATTACATGTAAATAACAATTTGCTGCTTGTTATCGTGAAATGTCACCGTCTTATTAGTTTCCATTATTAAGCCCATTTCAGTTTACAATGAACACAATATAAAATAATGGTTTCCGAAATGTGAGTTTAGTGGTAAACATACGTGTAATATGTCTTCATTTTAACCCCAAATCTGAGCCAAAACAGCTCTAAAAGGGAGATTAACCAGGATTATATCATGATTACACTTTCTGTAAACTAACCAGGACTCAAACTTTAAGGTAGGTTCACGAAAATTATACCTGATTAAGCAAAAAGTAGCCCAGAACTGCTGTTTCCTGAGTACAACTGGTGTTTTGTTTTTCTTTTTGCCCAAAAGACACTATAGCGCAAAATGAAGAGAGAGGGGAGAGACATTCAGCAAATAGTTGAGTTTGGGAAGTGACACAGAGTTAGAAACAACTACGCATGTGCAATGCCTTAAACCACTACTAGGCATTTCTCAAAAACACATTTAGTTATACAATCTACTGTTTGTTTTATACAACTGAAATAATAAGTTTAAAGTAATAATTTCTGAGACATTACACAGGTTTTGGCTCAGTGTACAACATGGTTGCTAAAAAACTGTTACAAACCAGGAAGTACATTTTGAAACCTAAAAAACCTAAAAAATTGCCAAACTGGGATAAAATCTGATTTTTTTTAATGCAAAATCTTAAATATAATTATCTTAACTGTTTTAGTGAAATGAGTGATTCAACCTGTCATAGGCACATCATTAAAAACATGAGCTGCAACAGAAAAATGGCAGAAATAAAGTAGTTAGTTAGTATTTATATGTTACGTTTTCAACCCTCTAAATCTGAAATATTATTGTGTTACAAAAAATAACAACTATTTCCTAGAAAATCTAGGTGGGTCTCTGATTTATTGAACAATAAGTCGATTGTCAACTGAATTTAATTGACAATTCGAAGTTGGTGGGCAAGATTAGCAGTGAAACATATTAAAATCTCCCTAATAATACACATTTCCATGCCTGATATAATTTGATTAGCCCCATTTTAATCCACGTCTTTCCTCTTCTCGCAGACGTTCAGACTTTTGTGCGTCCGGAAGTGATTCCTGAGCATAAGGTGGAGGAGAAGACGTTATGTTCCTCTCTGGAGTTTGCGTTCACATCTCTGCCTCTGAAATCTGAAGACGACATCGACAAATCTGCTTTCCTTCAGCAAGAACCGGACGAGTTGAACGGACAGTTTGGCGCAGAAGAACCGGGCTGCAGCTTGGATTTACAGCCGATCAATATTGCACGTATACAGTACAGTTGTTCAGACGCGGACGATTCGGAAGACTGGGAGAATCCTGCCCAAAGTCTGGACTCGCAGAAAGGAACCTCGAATGGAAGGAGTAAAAAACGGAGGAAAAGGCATCAAGGACTAATCGACGGTGGAGTGACGATTAAAAAAGAGAAAGAAGATTCAGACACGTTCGTTCTAAATGGACCGTTCAGTGATGCAGTAGAAACACCCTTCAGCTGTTCAGTTCCAAACAGTAGCTTAAGTTTGGCTGCGCAAACACACTGGTCATGCAAGTCCGTCAGTTGTCCAGAATGTGGCGTCCGACTGCACAGACAGCACAGTTTAGAGCGCCACATTTCGGCCGTTCACAGGCGAGAGAAGCCTTTCAGGTGTACAGTTTGTGAGAAAAGGTTCGCCCGGAAAACAGATTGTGCAATTCATATGAGGGTTCACACCGGGGAGAGGCCGTACAGCTGTCCAGTTTGTGAAAAAACGTTTAATGTTAAAAATTCTCTGCGAAGACACTTGAAGCTTCACAAAGCTCACGCAGGTGTCCATGGAAACGGATAAGAATGAATGGGACTACGGGACCATTTTATACCGAAACAAGAACGGCATGTTGGAAAAGGTTTCAATGGTCATCATCCGGACACTGTTTTAGAAATCATGACGTAATTGTGCCTGGTTGAGCTGTCGGTCTGCAGTTAATTGGTCAATGGTGTCTTGGTTGACCAAACGTATTATATGTCATTATTTTTGCAAGATTACGGATTTATATTCACAACAGCAAAAAGGAGGAGCTCTCTTGAGATGTGGTAGTACATTATGAATTTAATCTACCTTTTTACTTGCAGTTGTTTGTATAAATATTTGTAATCGCGTGATCTCTTGTTGTCTTGTGGGTGCACTTTGGGAACACAAGGTCAAATCATAGAATAACTAACAGTTTTGAGAACATTTGCCAGCGCCACGGCCCTTTTAGTCGAACAAGGAAGGCTGCACCGTTACCTTGACTAGACCAGACAAGCATTGCACAAAAGACACTCCAATTCTGGTTTACAATCGGCAGTGCATCTTCATTTAAAAGCTACTAATCACACAACAGACGCAAAAAAAAAATCTTGTTTATTCCTGTTTTTGTTGTTTTTCTTTCTTTATCGGGTCGATGTGGGCAAATGTTACAAGGCTGGTTTTCAGCAGGGGGGCGACAACAAATAATTCAAAGGCCCGAAAATACATATTTAACCATCACAGGGACTTACAACGACATGCAATAAGGGGAAATGTTACTCAGTTCTGCTTTAAATAGAAATGGTCTCAGACTCAACTTCCCCTCAGTTTACAACAGCCTCACGAGACCTTATCAGAAATCAAATCAGTCAAATGCTCATGAGGCACTTGAAAGCTCTTGAAATGTGGAGATGGCTGAACTTCAACATGTTTCAATGACCCAAGCTGGAAGAGATGAAGCTGTCAGACTTTATACAAGGAAAGGTGAAGTTGTCAATTGTTGGGCAGAACCAATCAGAGCTCAGGAACGCTGCTGCTCAAACCTGCTCCAATAGATAAAGAAATTAAATACTTAAGAATCATAGGAATACAGGAGGTTTTGTTCAGACATTAGACTACATTACGTCAATAATTAAAGCATTTGTGATTTGCTAAGGACAATTCCAATTCACTGTTTCTTATTTTTTCAACTCCAAATATTATGCTACTATAAAATAAACTTCTAATCTTTTACTAAACGTAACAACGTTTACCTGTTTTCACTCAGATCCGCTAGACACAGGAGCTATGGCACTGACCATGCACCATCTCTGTGAGGTCATCTGTTTTGTATTTGATGTAAAGTTGTCTAAAATTTGAGAACTTGATTAACAAAAACTAAAATTCAAATTTTTAAGATCCAACTTTATGGGCCCAGTTGAACCACAGACATTAGGCAACGAATGCACAAGAAGTAAGGGAAATGTGTCCTCTGCATTTGGCCCAGGCCCGGAGCCCATCTCCAGGTCCGGGTCTCGTCTTGTCAGAACTTTAGTGGGAGGATTTGGTTGATGGGGTATACCAGGGGTGGGCAAACTACGGCCCGCGGGCCATATCCGGCCCGCGGGCCTTTCTATCCGGACCGCCAAGCTTGTCCAAGTAATATTTATATATTATAAATATATATATATTTTTTTTTGCCCTGATCTGTCTACACTTGTATCCTTAATAAATATGACGTGGAATGAATTAAATAATAGATTCAATAGCCTATATTTGACAGAAAAGGGATATTTTATTTGATAATAAATTTTTGGATTTTTTTTTTTTCACACCAATGATGGCGGGCCGGCCCTCCGCTACAGGCCTGGATTCGAATATGGTCCTCGGAGGAAAATAATTGCCCACCCCTGGGGTAAACCCATCCAGAACCTTCTTGCTGTGAGGCAAAAGCCGCTCATTCACCGGAGGACATAAAAGAAGAATGTAGGTTTTACTTCAGCACAAATCCAAACTGATGTGGAATTAATTTTGTAAATTGATTTTGTTTTTATTTTATTTAAAATCAATTTGTGTCTTCATCTATATGAAACCAATGCAAACCAGACCAGAGCAAAGTGTTGCCATGCCAACAGCTCACCAGTGTAACATCCTGGGTCTTGAAGGGTGAAACTCTATAATTATATCCAGGCAGCCCACACAGTCTCATTTTGACACTAAGAGCTACTTTCACATTAATCTAACCTGGGGCAAAACAAATTTTACTTTTACATGAAAAAAGTGGATTCGGCCTCCAATATTTGGCAAAAGCCGGTTTCTTCTCAGTGATTGGTCAAATATAGTGGGTGTGTCCATGTTTCAGCCGAGAGCTCAGGGTTCTCACTCCTGGGGCCAGGGGCCCCTTATCGCTGTGGAAATATTCCCTACAATGGCATTACTATCATTACTATAAAAATCACAAATTCAAACCAATGTGTACAAACACATTTTATGAAAAGATTTACTTGTAATATTCACCTCTGTGAATTTACTACAAGTAAATACTAGTAAGTAAGTAAGTAAATAAGAGTTGTATTTTAGCTTTTTACTTTGACTCCATCACATTTTCTAAAAAAGTACAAACTAAATACTTTTGTGGAGGAGTTTTCCATGTCTTTTGTCCCATTTAAAGCCTCATATGAAGCTTACAGAGATGGGAATTGTGCAGATGTTACAAGAGGAGTCAACTATTTTATTTTTATTTGAAGCCACAATTGAAAATGATTTCCAAAAAAACCCTACAGCAAATACTTCAGTACCTTAACTTAAGTAATAAATGCACCGAGCTAATTGTATTGGAGTCATATCTTTACTCACGTCATAAAAAAGAGTGTTATCAGTGGGACGGACACTCGGGACGATGTGTTCGGGACGATGTGTTCGGGACGATGAGTCATCACAAACAGCCTGGCAACAAAAAACACCTGGAGAGGAATGAACGGGAAATGACCACTCGCTTCTCTGCAGCTGAAAGAAGTCCTTGTCAGTAAACCTGACTCCGTCCTTTTCATCCCCGGCTTCTTCTAGATTAGACAAGATATCACTTTAATAATCCAGAAGGAACGCCATTAAAGCTATTAAAAGACCTATGAATAAAGTGTGTAAAAGACAACATTTTAACTATAAAGTACTACTGAATATATAACTGCAACATCAGATAACATCAGCTTGTATGAGGAATGGATGTTGTGACTTTTCAAGAATAAAAAATCCAAAAACCCTATAAATTATTATATTTTTATCACTGACCATTTTATAGAGCAATGTATTACTTATTTGAGCAATTGAACCTGTTTTTATGGGTAACTTTGCGCCCCACATTGACTTCAGTCCTAACTGTTCTACTCCACTTTACGTTTGCCGTTCAACCTAGTGATGATTTATGTAACGTTTGACAAGTCACCAAATGGGAATTATCTCTGTGTCTGAGTCCAAAGATAGAATCAAACGTTTCTGTCCTGTGATTTTGTATTTTCCCCACAAACTGCCACTCGACCGATGTAAAACTATGATGAATATTTATTACAGGTATTATCCCACCAAATAGTCATAATTAGAAGATAAAAAAGAGAACCTGTCTTATCTGGCGATAATGACTTTTTTGATGCTATTTCTCTCTCAGCTGGGATTGTGAGAGATATTTAAGTTTATTTGCATAAATTCAGGTTGTTGTGCTTCTGTACATCACTCATGGTTAAGAGACAAGTTTAATTCCATGTTTATTCTCATGAATTCCTATATACTATTCCTGTTAATTCTCAATTAAAGTGTATATGACATGTTCTTCTGTTTTTCTATTTATGACTTAGTTTGTTGGGATAGAACCTGTGGTAAATATTGATCATAGTTTTACTTCTGTTAAGTTGTAGTTTGTGGAGACATTTTCAAAAAGAGTTTAAAATGACAGGAAGTACAGCTGAGTTCTAAAACTGAATCCCTCTGTGATGTCATCCATGTGCGACGTAGCATTGAAAACACAGAAGACGCTTGACACTTTTCAGACAGTTTAAACGATCATCCAACAAATTAAAGGTGTTTGATGGTATTACTGTTTGTCAAACTGTTGTGTCATTTATATGGATTTTGGCTCTTGTTTTCAGTATGGTTGCTAAGTAACTGGAATTACCTCTACCTATGTCATATTTGCTGCCCATGTCCAACCAGGAAGTACAATTTTAAACTTTATAAAATTGGTCAAACTGGGGACAAATGGGCAAAATGTTTAGTCAAATATTATTGTGTTCACTACATTTTAGTGAAATCTTGCGTCAAACCTGTCATATGGACTTTAAATGTTCTTTTCTTTCTTGCAGAAGAAAAAAGAAAACGCTCACTCCGGCACTTTCTGTCTCTGAAGTTGAGCGCTACATAATGAGATGGCTTCACTTGGCCGCAGATCAAGAAGGAGGCAGGAGACTAGTCCTGGTCTAGTTTTAATTCTGCCTCATTTTACGGCCCTTATCCTCATCCTGCCTTTTCATTTTCATAACTTGTCATTTATGCAGTCACGCTGTGTCTTGTGTTTGCCCAGGGCTTTAGCAGGTAATACAGTTTACTCAGTCAAACAGTATTGTGATGATATTCAGTGAAATAATACTTGAATGTAAATGTAATTTTGTCTAAATCAGTTGTATCAAAATCATAATACAAATGAAAAGTTTTGAAAATAATGTATTCAACTTAAATTTAAAAATAAGCTATGACTCATCAATACATAGCGAGACAAAAAACATAACTAACAATCAGACAACCCAAATATTAGATGTTATTTTTTGGTGTGTTTAAGTGGTCCCCCCATTTACCAGCACTAGGCAGAATCCGTGAAGTAGTCTGCATTATTTTCTTTTATAATTTTAAAAAATGTTTTAAGGTTGCAAGACCCCAGACTACACACTTTATACACTTTTCAGGCATTAGCATTTCCAAACATTTCTCTCTTGTTTAAATACTCTTGTGGCATGATCAGGTGGTACTATATGTGTTTAATTACTTAACTATTACAGCGAGACCACAACAATTAGTCAGCAGCAATCACATCGGAGCGTTAACCAAAGCGGTGCCAGGTGACAGGCCACGGCACTGAACCACAGAAACTATATTATGAGTAAAACTACACGATCAAATCTTATTAACAGAGGACGATAACTACCTGGAGAGTGGAGGTACGTGGAGCAACACCCTAGGACCAAGGAAGTGCATAGGTCAGAGAATGAATGACAAACGGATGCGCTTTTTCTTGGTCAACGGCCATAGTGATTAGCCAATAGGAAAAGCCCCAAGTGGCATAGTCTGCCCGCAGACCATACTGCCACACTCTCAAAGTACAAACCTTCCTAGAAAAATACAGTAGCCTATTATAGAACCAAAGAGCAAGAGACAATTCCTGAACTAAGAGAGGTCCCAGATGATCTTTGGGCCAAAAGCCCAACCAATGTAGGCTCAATTTTAAATTGTCAACCTGTGGTGATCACCCAAAAATCTGATGCACACCCCTGTAGACCATAATACCCTCTGCGCATAGAGGCAGTTGAGGGTACTACACCAGTGTCAGAAGCATCGAGAGAGGCAGGAGTGATTGTCCCCTGCGAATCTAAGGAAGTGCGAAGCCCCATTTTTCCAGTTAAAAAAGCAGGTGAAACTGGGGCACCGGAAAGAAAATGTGTTTCACAAATGATTAAAAAGCATTAAACAAAGTTGTGGAATCAGTCGCAGCTGTGGTTCCTAACCCATACACAATCTTATCTCAAGTTCCTCAGGCAAAATAATTTTTACAGTTGTGGACCTGACTAATGCTTTTTCTTCTGGCCAAGTTCACCAGGACTCACAGTTTTGGCTCACGTTTGAATTCCAAGAACAGGCTCTTGACCCTGACCAAACTCTGTCGGGGGTTTATTCACTCTCCAACGTCATTGGCCCCTTTACAACTATCACCAGGCACCTCTTAATCACAATATGTGGATAATAACCTCTTGTGTGCTCCAACTGAGGACCAACTTAAACTGGACCTGCTCTCCCATGGTCGTGACCATACATCGAAAGGGGGGATTTGTGTTGCTGTCACACAGAATTGGTGCGAGGGTAAGAAATTCTGTCTACTGTTTGTCGACATATCAAGGCTTTCCCATGTAAACAAGCCTCAAGCAATGCAGAGGTCAAAGCTCTCATCACAGAGATTGTCCCCCAATGGAACATCCCGGAAAAAAATCTCAAGTGACAATGGTACCGTTGAGGAGGTGGGCCAGATTTTGGGTATTGATCTTCCAAACACACTTCATACCATCTACAATCAGCAGAAATTGCTGAACGTGAGAACAGGACAATGGAATCTAAACTGACAAAAATTGGTGAGAAAACAGGACTGTCCTGGGTTAAAGCTCTTCCTCTTACCCTCATATATATGCACAAAAAAAATATATGCACATGCGGGTCTGCCCTGCAACCCCGATTATGTAAGTGATTCAGATGATGATTCCATTTACAGAGGAGTTTTGTAGACAATAAAGGGCCACAATAATAATCCAGACCATAGGCACAAAGGCTTTGTTCTTTTGAACTTATTATTATTATTATTATTATTATTATTATTATTATTATTATAGTTTTATTTTATACTTTTGTCTAGTTTTTTGTTATATTTTCCTCATTGACCCTGCACCTGTATACCAAATGTGAGACTGATTTTAATTTATTTTAGTTTCTATTTTTCAGAACATCAGCTTGTTTATGGTTTATTGATGTATTGATATTTTATTCTTATTTTCATTGCTGATGTAGGATTAACAAGGAAACTGGGTTCTTTTATTATCATGAGAGCCCAGGCCCAGTTTTGGTTTCACACTGGGGCACTGTTTTTCAAAGAACAGAAAGAAATGCGAATTGATTTAATGCAAATGTTATCACTTGTCTCTTTCCTTGGGCCTTTGTTTCCTTATACCTGTGCCATTTGCCCCTCTTCCTGTAAGACCTGCAAGTAAAGAAATGTAAATGTTTCTATTGAAGTGGGTCATGTGACCACCTGGCTGACCTGTAAACTATAAAATTAACGTGAATCCCTTGGTGGGGACCAGAGCAATGAAGGAGCAGACAGACATGTGGACGAATTGTTTTATTTTATTTCTTGATGATCGTTAAGAGAAACAAACAAACAAAACTTCCAGATGATCTTGATCCTGAAGGTCTGAAAACACAAAATCATTCACTTTCAGCTTTAAACTCACAGGTTTTACTTCTTTTCTCATTTACACAACGCTTTAAACGTGAGTCCAAAAATAACTTCTACATTTCTTCATAGAATTTTGTAAGAAATACCTCCAATGATTTGCTATATTTTAGATCTGATCTCAGTTTCCTCTACAAAAGTACAAACTGACCTCAGATCAACTGGTTCAGGGTCCACCTCCATCGGCTCCTCCTGCTCATGTCGTCTGTGAGGCAGAGGAAGAGTTACATGTGTGTGTGTGTGTGTGTGTGTGTGTGTGTGTGTGTGTGTAAAATACAGTGTGTGACACAAAGACACACTGTATTTAGGCCTGTCCTTGTGTCGTGTGAAGCACAAACTGACCTCAAATCAGCTGGTTTAGGGTCCACCTCCATCGGCTCCTCCTGCTCATGTTGTCTGTGAGGCAGAGGAAGAGTTACATATGCGTGTGAAATACAATGTGTGACACAAAGACACACTTGTATTTAGCCCTCTCCTTGTGTCGTGTGAAGCACAAACTGACCTCAGACCAGCAGGAGGTGGTCCAGCTGAAGATGGACCAGCTGAAGATTGACCAGCAGAACTTGTCACCTTGGTCTTCTGTAACTAAAGTTAGACACAGATGAAAGAGCCTGAGGCTGAGGAGAGGGGGCCCTGAGGCTGAGGAGAGGGGCCCTGAGGCTGAGGAGAGGGGCCCTGAGAGTGAGGAGAGGGGCCCTGAGGCTGAGAGTGAGGAGAGGTGCCTTGAGAGTGAGGAGAGGGAACCTGAGAGTGAGGAGAGGGGCCCTGAGGCTGAGAGTGAGGAGAGGTGCCTTGAGAGTGAGGAGAGGGAACCTGAGAGTGAGGAGAGGGGCCCTGAGGCTGAGAGTGAGGAGAGTGGCCCGGAGAGTGAGAAGAGGGGCCCTGAGGCTGAGAGTGAGGAGAGTGGCCCTGAGAGTGAGAAGAGGGGCCCTGAGGCTGAGTGAGGAGAGGGGCCCTGAGGCTGAGAGTGAGGAGAGGGGCCCTGAGGCTGAGAGTGAGGAGAGGGGCCCTGAGGCTGAGAGTGAGGAGAGGGGCCTTGAGAGTGAGAAGAGGGACCTTGAGAGTGAGGAGAGGGGCCCTGAGGTCATTTCAATGAGATTCACTCAAACTTTCATCCCAACTTTATTAAAAGTCCCTGCTGAGACGTTTTGTATAATCTCAAAGGACCTAATTATTTGCATTAGTTTGAACGGGGTCAGCCCTATGTTCCCCGAGACCTGGGTTAGGGTTTGGGCTGGTGTTAGGGTTATATGCTGCTAAATTATATGCTATAAAACCATACCTTTATGCACAACTTTTGGGGACGTGAAACCTGAACAAGTGGCCTAGGCTATAATTAGCATAGTTCCCCCCGTTCATAGAAAAGGTACATAAGTACGCAGTTTGAACCCATTTTCTTTTATGGTTTGTAAATTGTAAGAGAAACAAAATTGCAGCAAAAATGGCCTCAAAGCAGTCTAAGTCTAATTCAAGGAAAACACAAGATAGTTTAGTTGACGGAGAATCGCGTCTCTAGTATGCGTGTGCGACGCAGAACGCATCAAATCTACACCCGTTTAGCTGCACTTAACTACACATAACTAAACATCATACCAGTCAATCCGCATCCCCAAATTCATAGTCTTATGGTTAGTTTAGCAAGTTTGGTATAGCATTTGTTTGTTACCCACCATTTTAGCTTCTGCTTGTCATACAGATATGAATGGGTCAGTCTCGCGAGAAAGTCTCACCCAAAAAATTCATATACATTTAAAAAAAAAAATTAAATAAGAATAATAAAATCATACATGGTTTTACTTAGTTTATCTTATACATGTCTCAAAGTGGCAATTATTTTTTTTTATTCTCATTTCTGCAACTCGTCTAATTCAAAATATGAGTATCCACATTATTTATTTTAAATTGGTTATCACAAAAAAAACAAAAAAGTTAGGTAATTGCTATGAAAAAATTGTTGCGGAAAAAGATAATATCTATTATAATAAAATGTAATAATTTATTATTTTATAATTGTTTTGGTTGCCCTATATATGAAAAAGATAATTTGAAATGTTCCAAATTTAGTTTTTCTCCCTTGTTTGAGACATTTTTAGAGTGTTATGGTAATGAGATTTTCAGAATATTTTTTTTTGGAAGACTAAGCTTTAAACCAGGATAAAATGTTTTTGAAATAAACAAAAAAATATGTTCACACATAATTCAGACTTTGTTAATCATAGTTTGAAAATCATTTCTTTGATATATGTTGAATAAAGTCATGTTTGAAGAGAATGAGACAGAATTTCTTGAGACTGACCTGAATAAGATTCTACTCGTTGAAGTTAAACATCTTCTGAAGTCCAAACATGTCCATGGGTTCGTGTCTCCACAGTGTAAAGACAGTATAATTTGAGGCTGAAATGACCTGGAAAAGTATCTTCCATTATTTGTTAAACTACAAATAATTTTTCGGACTGAAAATCCAAAAGCCAACATCTTCAACCCCAGTGTCCTCCAGATACAGCACAGAGCAAGAAATACTAGATCACTCCAGCTGAGAACCTTTCTGTCCAGTATAACATGTAATTTTCTGTCCGTCGAGTCATCTGTGGCGACTGAATGGTCAGTGTCACTGTTGATATAGTCAAATATATTTGAATACTGTATAGTTCCTTTCATTTCTGAGTCCGAACTGGCTCAGACACGTGTCAAAATAATCTCATTTTTTAAATTTAATTTTTTTGGGATGAGTCTTGGTGTTGAAAGTTCAAATATGGCTAAGATATTAACAGTCTTACTTTGCTTTTACTATTGCCCTATCTGTTTTTTCTAATGATAAAATAAGAGGTCATTTTCTACGTCACTTATTGCGCTTGTTTCTTTCAGGTTGTATTCATAAAATGTTCTGGGGTCATTTAGAAAACCATCCTCTCAGCGAGTGTTTGGACCAGAGCATTTATTTCTTTATATAAATGAGGCTCTTCTCTATGTGGGGTCAAAGTAATAAAAATTAAACTGAACTATGTTTGATGTAAAACATCAATCATTGAAAGTAAATGTGTTAATATTGTTGTTGTGAATCGTTCGACCTGGTTAATTTTGATGTCCTAATCACGTAATTGTCATCAAATGTAATAGTTTTTTATCATTTAACATTACATTTTCATCATTCATCTTTTGTGTCTCAACCATTCATCTGATCAGAGCTTTTGCATCCTCACCATTGGCCATATGGCCCTCTAACCTCTAACCACACCAACAATTCAGGCATTCAACATTTCCATACTAGAATAAGTGGGTACAGTATTATGAAAATAAATGCATATTGTTGTACTAAAATTAATCATTGCTCATTGTTTCCAAAGAAAAGGCTCCTGGTATATTAAGACCAATGGCCATACTGACAATTAATCCATATCCATATGATGAAGAATGTCACAGTCAAAATAAAATATTCTTTGCCATTAATTTAATTGAATAACATCATGGACAGAGTGCAGAACAAGCAGTGCAAATGCAGGGCAATGTTAGAGATTGCCAAGTGACATGTGTTTTCTATAATGTTCACGAGTCCAACAGCAGAGGTCTTGTGGCGAGAGGGCCTGGTTTGAAGGGATAGTAACCTCCTGCCCGAGAGAGCGGCTATAGTCTGTGTCCAGGGTGATGAGGGTCCAGGTCAGAGGTCACGTCACTTCTCAGCAGAGTGCTTAATGCACTGCAGTCTGTGTCTGGCAGAGACTACACAGTGATGGAGGAAATAAGGAGCTGATGGTCTGCTGCCACTTGAGGCAAGTAAAGAGATTTAGACGTTTTAAAGAAATAACATTAGGCAACCAGGAGGGTACTTAAAGTGGGAAACTAAATTTAGGGGCTACTTGACACACACACACAAATATATAATTTAGAAACTAAAATCATATTAAAATACATGAATTCCCCGATATGATAATAAGACCAAACATCCTTGGAAGTCTGGTTACATGGTATTACACTGTACCACTGTGTTTTTGTTTATTGATTCATAATTTAGTTTTGTGTGTATTCATTTGGCTAAAAACTAAAATTATACAGACAGAACTAATTTCACTAATTAAAAACACACTATTTCTATTAAAACAGAAACTTTTCTGTTTTTGTATCGGATCTATTCGAAGTCCGTCCACAGGAGGCGCTGTTCCGAAGCTCACATCCGGGAAAAGACTTTGTTGTTAGCATCGTGAAGCTAATGTCGGAGCTAACCGGAGCTAACGCCGCAGAACGTGTGAACAATCTGTGAAAAATGTCGTATAAAAACCAGGCTTTGAGGAATATGGTGGTGGAGAGGCTCGCCGTCGCCGCAGATGAGATTTTTGCGCTTTTTGAACGGACGTTTGCGGAATATGAACAGGAGGTTTTGCGGTCTAAATTGTTACAGGAAACTCGAGTGGAGCTGTTGCCAGGTGCGTGGCGTTCAATGGAGCTTTGTGCTGCTTTTAGCTTTATTGATCGGACTCTACAATGTCCATCCTCATAAACCTTTTAGACGTTTGTGCACGAACACATTTTAAATTGCTAAATGGAGGCAAAAGGGAAGTGGAACATAATTTCAGAATTCAATGGAGAAACCGCGATTAACCTCAGAATATCTCACAAATGAAATATCTTGGTCGTTATGGCACATTTGAACACATTTACTATTGTATTTGACGACATTTGTTTATTTAATTGGCGATTTCGATGATACTTTGCATTGTTAGGAAGTCAAAACACAGATGTTTAGTTTTTACTGGACAAATACTTAAAGAAATGTTGGGCCCACAACTGTTTTTTTCATCTTATCTACAAACATATTCTCTTCTTTACCACAGACTATACTTACGTTTTTTCCCCATTCTTTTTTAATAGAAAAGCAAACTAACTGACATTTCTACCTTTAGGCCTGGTGTTGGTTAATCATTGGAAGTGTTATATGGTCCCTGCTGTAGTGTTTTCAAACGTATTTATTATCTGCTTTTGTAGAGTTGACTTTAAACTCTCTTTAATGGCACTGCACTCAAACTCTTTGGACAAACAACAAACATTGACTTAATTTAATCAGACACAAATCCAGTGTTACGTTTGTGCTAAATGTTTTGTGTTTCTCTTTCTACATTCCCACACCAAAGAAATACATGAAATGAAAAGGTTATTGTTTCAGGATGTAGTTACTAGGTATATAAACCTTTAGTTGCAGTTAGTTTTTAATTATTTTTTTTTGCTTCGAATATAATTATTTTCTAAAAATGTATATTAAATAAAATGGGTCAAAATCTGTACGACAGTAGCTCAAAATTCATGAAAAACAAAATGTGTGTTACACTCCAGGAAAAGCAACTACAGTGAGTGACATCAGAGACCAAACCAGTTATTCCAGTCCAAAACAAAGACATACTAGAAGTAAACAGAGAACTAAACCATGTTTGAACAAAGAGAAAGACGAAACCAGGCCCAGTCCAGCACTAAACCAGTGCTAAACCAGCACTAAACCAGCACTAAACCAGCACTAACCCAGCGCTAAACCAGTGCTAACCCAGCACTAACCCAGCACTAACCCAGCACTAACCCAGTGCTAACCCAGCACTAACCCAGCACTAAACCAGCACTAACCCAGCACTAACCCAGCACTAACCCAGCACTAAACCAGCACTAACCCAGCACTAACCCAGCACTAACCCAGCACTAAACCAGCACTAACCCAGCACTAACCCAGCACTAACCCAGCACTAAACCAGCACTAACCCAGCACTAACCCAGCACTAACCCAGCACTAACCCAGCACTAACCCAGTGCTAACCCAGCACTAAACCAGCACTAACCCAGTGCTAACCCAGCACTAAACCAGCACTAACCCAGCACTAACCCAGCACTAACCCAGCACTAACCCAGCGCTAACCCAGCACTAACCCAGCACTAACCCAGCACTAACCCAGCGCTAAACCAGCACTAAACCAGCACTAAACCAGCACTAAACCAGCGCTAAACAAGTGCTAACCCAGCACTAAACCAGCACTAACCCAGCACTAACCCAGCACTAACCCAGCGCTAAACCAGCGCTAAACCAGCGCTAAACCAGCACTAAACCAGCGCTAAACAAGTGCTAACCCAGCACTAACCCAGCACTAAACCAGCACTAACCCAGCACTAACCCAGCACTAAACCAGCGCTAACCCAGCGCTAAACCAGCACTAAACCAGCGCTAAACCAGCGCTAAACCAGCGCTAACCCAGCACTAAACCAGCGCTAACCCAGCGCTAAACCAGCACTAAACCAGCACTAAACCAGCGCTAAACCAGCGCTAACCCAGCACTAAACAAGCACTAACCCAGCACTAAACAAGCACTAACCCAGCACTAAACCAGCACTAAACCAGCGCTAAACCAGCACTAAACCAGCGCTAAACCAGCACTAAACCCGTACTATGTCATTTATTCTATTTGGAATGAACTACAGATCAGTCGAGTAATTATTTAGCTGCTCTATTCAACGTGGATGTAACAATATCTCTGTATGATATTATCACATAATGCAGCTCATTATATTTATTGTTAAGTCTGTTGATACATATACTTACTGACATTTTCTTAAGGATTAAAATATCAAGTATTACATTAATTACATTTCATTCTTCATGTTGTCTTCACTGAAATGGAGCAAAGGATCATGGTCAATGTAGTTCCCTGTGTGTTTTGCTGTTGCTGCCACTAGGGCTGGGTGACATGGTGATACAAATGTTATTGTGACAATCTGCTTTCTTAATCATATTGTCATTCTCTATTTAATGCAGCTGTTTGCTTTGTCGTGCTTTTAGTGAGTGACAGCTGGATTTAACCAATCATGGTGAAGTGTGAATTATCAGAAGAAGCAGATGACTTTATTTACCTCTTAAAAACAAGAGGTTTTAATATTTCAATCAAAACCAATGATATTCCACTAGTTTTGGAAATCAGCTGGTTCTACCTTTGTTAAGAGGAGGTGATCCAGTAGTTCTGACTAATTATAGGCCAATAATATCAAACTGATGTGTTTGAATGAACATTCTGGAATCTCTTGTTTGTGATCAGTTGAAAGAGTTCCTGTACTCTCATGACCTCCTCTCCAGATTTCAATCGGGCGCCAGAAAAAACCCCACAGTACTATCACTGGTACTATGAAGGTAGCCAATTATATTATCGTGGCTCTTGATTAGCAACAGTACTGTGCTTCACTTTTTATAGATCTGTCAAAAGCTTTCGACCATGTTGTTTTAAAAAAACTGATTACAGTCACATGGTTCTCAAGTTATCTGAATAACGGGACTCGGTGTGTTAATAATGAGGCTCCCTGCTCTGATTTGTTGTTGTCCACAAGGGCATCCCCTTGTGGACAACAACAAAGGGCTCAGTGTTGGGGCCCCTCCTATTTATCTTGTACATCAATGACTTGGGTCAATGTTTCTGATGCTAATATGCATTTTTATACTGACAGTTATTTACTGCTATGGATCATCTCAGGCCATTGAAACTGCAGAAAGCTTTTGTAGCTTTGCAGCGTTCACTTCGTCTGTTAAAACTAGTCCTCAATGCAGACCAAACTAAGCTAATGTTGTTTTCAAACTTTAAGAATGTGCCTCAGTCTGTTCCACTCGTGTCCACTCTTGAGAGGAACGTCATAGAAGTGCTTCATGAATACAAATATCTCAGTGTCTTTATTGATGACTCCCTGAAAACTGAGGTTCATTACTAACTGTAGAGCCACGACACATCACGAGTGGGATGGCCTTCTCTGGCCACTAGGAGACAGGGACATGCTTTATTTACTGCCTCGTACATGTGTACTTTGATCACACATGTTTAATTGTTTTTCCTTACGATCAAACGATCAGCTGTTGCTCGTTGTTCCTTCCGCGCAATCAGAGCCGAGGAAGAAAGTCTTCGGCTCCTTTTGCTCTGAGCAAGTTGCAGAAAGACTGGAATGGAGTTCTGGTCCTGGTCCTTCAATACATTTAAATGCCTCACTTTTTGCCTTCTGGTTAAAAAAAATTAAATATATGTTTTGTATTATTATAATAATAATAATTACTAAATAACAGTAAATCTCTTGACTCTATCAAACCTGTTCCACCGTAATTAAATAATCTGTTCCTAATATTTTGGCCAAAACAAACATTTGCTATAGAATTAACCACCAATATAATGTAATATTAGTGTTGCAATGCCAAAGTACAGGGACGGCAATAGAATAATTACTATTTATTTATTTATTTTTTATTAATCTGGTAAAAACCCATTGAGATCGAGACTTCTTTTATAGGGGTGACCTGGGGCAAGGGGCATAAAAGGTCATAAAATCTTAATCAAATAAAAAATGATACCTTTGAATAAACTTAATTATAAAAATGTTAAGTATAATTGTAATACATTTAAGATACATATGTCATCAACCTGATGTTAACCATGTCGCTCTTTGTTCTTACTTACAGTTGTCCTTCCTGCACTAGCGTCTCCAGATTTGCACCAAAGTCCTGAACAGATCGAAAAGGAACATACTCTGCCTGTCAAAAAAGAGGAGGAACCATCGGTCGAGGCCCCATTCACGTCTTTGCCACTGAAATCTGAAGAAAACATCGACAAATCTGATTTTATTCAACAAGAACCGGACGAGGAGAAAAGCACGAAGACGATTAAAAAGTCATACGAAGAAGAGGAGCCAGGCTGCAGCTCGGATTTCCATTTGGAGAACAACGAACGACATTACAGCTGTTCAGACACAGACGATTCTGAGGACTGGGAACCGTTAACCAAGAGATCAACCAAAAGTGATGGACAAGATTCTGATTTAGTTCTTATAGAGGACTCAAATACAGGTAGAGACGATGAAAACGAACTTCTGTCTTTCTCGAACTTTTCTGACGACGCAAACGCCTATTTTAACCTGTCTGTTCCTCATATGACAGACGATGAGGGTTACAGGTGCTCAGTTTGCAGTAAATATTTCAAGCAGAGAAGTCATTTGAAGCGGCACATGCGCTGTCACTCCTCCGAGCCGATCTCGTGTTCCATTTGTAGCAAAGAATTCACGCAGAAAGCTCATTTGAAGCGGCACATGCATTCTCACTCGGAGGAGAAGTCTTTCAGCTGCCCAGAGTGCGGTTTGAGGCTAAAGCAGCAGCACAACATGCACCGGCACATCTCTGCCGTTCACAGGCGCGAGAAACCGTTCAGCTGTTTATTCTGTCAGAAAGCGTTTGCCCAAAAGAGCGATTTTATCATCCACATGAGGACGCACACGGGAGAGAAGCCGTTCGTCTGCACGCACTGTAGGAAAGGCTTCCGCGTCCGAGCCTCTCTCAATAAACACATACTAAAGAGTCACGCAGGCGTTCAGAGCAGAGCAAGTTTGATGGACTGAGAGAGACAGATGTGGTTTAGTTGGATTAAAATCACTTTAAAGGACACATATTATGCTGAAAGGACTTTTTGGAGCTTTTAAACATATTCTAACATCGCTCCCTCATCAAAAACATTGTGTATTTAGATTCATTCACACTTAAGGCACAGAAATGAATCACAAAATGTGCTTTATTTTTTTTTTTTTTTACATTAATGTCGAGACTAAGAGATCTGGAGGTCTCCTCTGCTGCTTTTAAGTAAATCATCACAGACTCATTCATTAAAACATTGACGCCTCACTGAGAGAAAGTAAGGTGCTTTCAATACATACATTTAAAGTTCTGAAAATGCTAAATTAAAGATGCAAGTTTAAAAGATGATAGCGTTACAAATAATGCATAAATGTGTCCTTTAATGTAATATCAAACAAGCCACAAATGAATATTTAGAAAATATCTGATCTATTAGTTATTAACAGAACTATTGTTAAATGAAAATCGTTTTTAAAAACCTGTGTCGCTCCATGTTCGAGTGGAAAGCCCCCGTGTGCTCCACGTAAGCAACACGCAGCAGCATGAGTTCATATCAGGCTCTTGACAGTGCTGCACGTCCTTGTCCTCATCCACATTTCACGCTATACTGTCCTGTCTTATAAAGAA
Organism: Eucyclogobius newberryi; assembly: GCF_026437365.1. NCBI lineage: Eukaryota > Metazoa > Chordata > Actinopteri > Gobiiformes > Gobiidae > Eucyclogobius > Eucyclogobius newberryi. Next base: position 6,213,787 of record NW_027316056.1, read on the forward strand.
AATAATCTTCTAAATGTTTCCTTTTTAGAAAAAAAAATTACTTTACATAAAACGAGGGTGTAGTATGTGGTACACTGCCCTGACCAAAAAAGAGTCACCACCTGGATTTAACTGAGCGGGACCTTCCTGTTGGATAACTACTGCATGGGTGGGTGTCTTTCAGTATTTAACCCCGGAGATCTTTTAATATTGCAGAATCTTATTGAAACAAAGCCAGAGTGAATATATGTTGTGGTCAAAGCTAAACCAACCACATATTCCAGCGTGTGACCCTTTTTTCCTGTGGTGACTTTTTTTGGTCAGGCAGTATATTTCATTCGGCAAAAGATAGTTTATAACATCAATTGAAAAATTACCAAAATATTCACAATCCGATTACCATAACGACTTCCTTTCCGTCTAACAGTATAAACTTTATTGTGAAGGCTAAAAAGAATGTTGTAATATGGCTTGACATTTTTGCACCAAAATTAGCACTGATGTGAAACAGTTGCTTTTTCATTGCCGCTTTTAGTTTGTGAACATTTCGGTCATGTGTATTCAAGAAAAGACCATTAAACGTGTGAATTGAAGTTGTAAGAATGTGATTTGTGCCTTTTGATTCTGAATCTGAACTGTCGATGTGATTGTTAAACGAGGATGAAGTTCTGTTCTGCTCTTCAAATCTCACTGGTGTATGGGTATTTCACTATATTTTAGTCTAAATATGTAAATAGGGGCGGGCGATCTCCCTGTAATCTGCCAATCAGGAGAGCTGGACCTCTGTTCAAGGCTCAAACTTTCACCCACACACTCAGCCTCTAGCCACGTTTCAACTGGTTCCCTTTGGAGTGGATCAGGGCTGGGACATAAAGTGTCTCGTCTTTGTTCGACGCCTGCTTAAATGGACTGTGAACCATACCAGTCCATTTAAGCAATCCAAACCTGGCCGTGAGCCTTCTAGCTTTCGGCTTCCAGAATGCTTTTGAGCGAGATGATTGGATAAGAAAGAACAAAGACGCCGGTAGAAACAAGGCCGGCAAAAAGCGGATAGAAACAGAAAGGAACAATTTACCACCAAATGCTGACTTGATCTTGTGATAAAGCATCGTATTCCCTCGTATATGTTGAGCCCACAGGCTTAGCAAAACAAAGCTAGCAAAGCACGTTATTAACGTGGGGCACTCCCTTTGTCAAGACCCAAAATATGATATTTCCATTGAATAATGCATTTAACATTATCCAAAGCCAATGCATTACATAACGAGAGGTTCAAATGAGAGTAGAGGCTTTGCAGAGTCAAATAAATGCAGAAAAAGCAGTTCCTGTTTACTTTAGCCACGTCTCACAGACACAAACTTGGAATTACTTTTTGTGAATTGCTCAGAGCAGTCTTGTAATTAAGATGTATAATTCAGGTACAATTTTGATTTGATTTATTAAGAAACTATTTGTTATGTTTGAGTGACGCCAGTTGCTCACGCAGCAGAGCCAGGCCTCGAACATTAAAAGAACTGTTCCAAAGCGTGAGCAAACCAGTCTGGGGGGGTAGGACCAGTGGAAATGTGGCTTCTGTCTTGCAGTGGCAGTTGGACTTAACCAATCAAATGGAAATGTGAACGCTCAGAAGAAGCAGATGGCTTCAGCTTCCTCTTGAACATCAATGCAAAGTCTGTGAACTATTCTCTCTTCTAAATATACTCTATTGCCCACCCCTATTCACGGGTTTCTGTCTCATGCTTCCTATTATCGACACCATTTTGGGGACTTTTAACCTTTCAAAAGACCAACTGTTTAGTTTCGAATTATCATGGCATCTATCCTTATGTTTCCCTCCTTTTGAAACCCGTGAATATCCAAAGACGTGAGTTCTCGCCTCTGTGTCCTGCAGATGTCTCACTGGTGAAACGTGAAGAGGAGAAACCAGGCTGCAGCTCTAATCCAACGAACCTCCCACCACAAAGTAATGCACAAACTCCACACGGCTCCTCTGACACGTCTGAACTGGAATCTTCTGAGCGAAAACCCACAGAAACGGAAACTAACGGACAGACGCCAAATCCAGCCTCTAAAAAACTCGACCCTAAACAACTCAAATGCTCAGAATGTGGGAAACAGTTCAAACGTGCGGCTTATTTACGCAAACACATGTTGTACCACAGTAACCCGACCCGGTGTGAGATCTGCAACAAGACTTTCCCGTTCAAATCGCAACTAACCGCTCATGTAAGAAGTCACACCAAGGAAAAACCCTTCTGCTGTTCCTTGTGCAAGCGAAAGTTCAGTCAAAACTATTACCTGAACAGACACATGAAAAACCACACTGACGAGAAACCATTCAGTTGTACAGACTGCGGCGTGCAGTTCAAGCAGCAGTACAACTTGACTCGCCACTTCGCGGCAATTCACAAAGGTGAGAAAAAGTTCAGCTGTCAGGTTTGTAAAAAGGCGTTTGCACAGAAACAGGATTGTACAAGTCACATGAATATTCATTCAGAGGATAAACCTTTCAGCTGCTCGGCTTGTGGGAAAATGTTTGGGGATAGAAGTTATCTGAGGAAACACTTGAGGATGCATAAGAGACAAAAGCAAAAGGCAACCTTGATTTATTGTAAAATGGATCATTAAAAAGCAGAGCAGACAGTAAAGGGGACAACATGCTCATTTTAGACTCTTCTTCAGGTGTTTATTTTTTAACTATAACATAAGTAGATCATCATTTTACACATTGTTCAATGTAAACAGCTACTTATTTTAACAACAATATATTATGATCTATAACGGCTTAATAATAATAAATGTGGATCCATTGACTTGACTCCTGTTCAAAACTGATAAGCCCCGCCTCCACAGTGATAAGTGATTATTTTTTGTTGGGACAGTGCGTATAAATGAACATGAATGAAATGGAGGATTGGGCATGGGCTAATTTTCATCCGTTGTCCCACATTCACTCTCACAACACTCTCATTATACTCTAGCACACTATTGTACATGGTTTCAGTGGTAGGGGAAACCGGAGCAGACACAGGGATAATATGCAAACTCTACACAGAAAGGCCCCGCCCTTCTAGCTGGATTTGAATGTAGCAGCAGCTTGTCATTTACATGTTTTCAAAAGTGGCTACATGACATTTTAAAACCCGGCATGTTTCATTCAGACTCACACTTATTACAGGGATGTGGGCGGGGATAGGGGGTAGGAAAAACAGGACTTTTCTGAGCATTCGAGCCTCAGTTGCAGGTCAAACCTAAATTATTAAAACCTGCAAGATTCAATCAAAAATACAACTTTGAGTAAACTAATGATGAGGAGAAAAAAAACTGAATATGTAAAATAATGGGTTGTCTTTTGTACTCAGAAAATATCTGTCTTCACCTACCCCCTATCCACGCCCACATCCCTGAACTTAGTTGCGATGATCTAAAACAGTGTGATGATAATGAAAAAAGTCTAATACATTTATAGGCTAATAAATGCCTAATAATCCTCAAGAATGATATTGGAATGGACAATGTTGGGAAAAATACCATGAAAATATATTTAGCTACAGAAAACAAAATACTTGCTTTAAAATGTATTTTGTATTGTGTACCGTACATGGCTGATTCAGAGTGCTGTATTCTGAATACTTAGAATACATAATGCATTATGTTATAGTGTGAAAGTGTTTGTTTGAGCCGTTTGTTTGTTTCTCACTGTGTTTTCTATTTTTTTCTCTCAAATGCCTTTAAGTTTGAAACTTAAATTGTGTCATCAAATACAATCATGTGTTAACTTGATTTAAGGCAAGTAATTGTGAAAACCACCAAATGACACAGACATTTTACCAGAATACAGCTACTCTAAATTAGTATTCTAAAAATGTATTTTCTTCCCGATGCAAAGGAAGGGAATTTATGTAATTTATTTCTGACATTCAAATCTTGTAAATGTGAGAAATGACAAATTGGAAAGATCACTCCAATCAATGTCTAGTCTGCAAATGTTTTTAAAGAATTGCACAGATTGTGTGTGGTTTTATTTATGTTTTATGTTTAAACGTTGAAAACACACATAAATTTAAAAAAAAAGTACCCCAAAAAAAGCCAAAAATGTTCTAAATATCAACTCTTAAGTGTGAATTTGCCTTTTCAAGTGTCTAAAATCTCTCGGATTTATAATGGCATAATACAGGGTAAACTGGACTAAAGCTGTAACAAACGACCGATACGGCTTGTCCAGGTTTGATCCCAGTTTACTGTTCTGTTCAATTCAATCTTTGTTTATTCTGATTAATGATTTTTAACATATTCAAAGCTGTTTCATTGTTCTAACTTATGAATTACCCTGTTATATCATAATAAACTAAATTATACAACTGTACGTTTAATGTGTGATTGTTATTGTCATTCATTATTTTTAGTCACAAATGATGGTGTAGTCTAAGGCTAAGGTAATTTATTTAGTGGAATATGATTGTAGAATAGCTCTGGAAATGTCTATAAATGGGCTATTAAAGTTGCACACTGTACATTTTCTGAGGGAGGGTTGCTTTTTCCTAGTTGCACTTTATGGCACTAATATGATATTTTATTACATTTTATTGCTGAAAAATAACTTTTCTTCTCAGATCTGACCTGCTGGCGCCACCTGCTTGTGTCTGTAGGGAACACATTAAAACACTTAAAAACACTGGTCACTTTAACAATAATTTAATCAACAACTACTCACTGCACTGTTCACTTTTTGCACTACATCTGTAGATTTAACTGTACATTTTGCGTATATACTTAAGTCTATTTGTTTTTATCTCATTAGTTAATTTTATTATTATTTTTTTTTTTTAATGCATGTCTCATTCGATATCTTGCTTTTATTATTGTTCATTGTTGTATGTTGCACCGAATCAAGTTCCAAGACTGTGAATTTTGACAATGGCAATAAACCTTTTCTGATTCTTCTGAAATACTAGTTTAATGCCGTACAGTCATGATGCACTACTGTCCTCTCACAGTCCTGCAGGGCCATACTATATCCATCTCATGTATTTTATTTCTACTTCTGACTTTATTATTGTTGCCAACTGTGACTGTAATATTTATCTGACTTAAAAGAAGACTACTTTTGCTACAGGCTTTGAGTATTTCCTCCCCCGCAGCAGCTTCTCTCTTCTCTCAAAGACATGTCAACTCCACCTGATGGCCCAGTTCAAAGGCCTGTTTCCTGTCACCCAGCTGCAAATAAACTCATCAGTAAAAGACAGTCCTCTCTTTTATTGTTGATGTTTTCCCTTCAAACAGGTATTACAAATATTGCAAATAAAAGTAAAATATCAGAAAATATTTTACTGGGATTTTAAAACTATTTGTCTGGGACTTAAAACATTTTTTTTTTTAAAGTAGACGAATACCTTTTGGATGTATTCTTGTGTCCCACATTTTCATTTGGTGCTCAAAGTAAACTAAGAAAACAGTAACAGTAGCCTTTGGTGGAGTTGGTTTTGGCCATGGTGAGAGTTAGGGTAATTGATTTACTTTTATAAATATATTTTAAATGTGAGAAAACAGGGCCATGGGAACACGGTTATGGTTATGGTTATGCCATAACCATAACCTTATAACTATGATGCAAAACTTAACCATAACCTTATAACTATGATGCAAAACTTAACCATAGCCTTATAACTATGATGCAAAACTTAACCATAACAAGGTCCTGGTCTTTATTGGAAATGTACAACCACGTTTTAACCATGACAAAAAATGAAGAAAATGTCTAATGGTCTAAATTTTCAAACATGTGTCGGCACTTTCGCCACTTTTTGAGGTACAGTGAATAATAATAAACCGTTTTGTTATACTATAATGTGTCTTGGATCCTCTGTATCCAATTAACACACGTTTGTGAATTTAAGTTGTATAAAAGTTGTATTTTAATGTTTGTAGTGAGTAAACGTTTGCCACGTTTGCAGAAAAGAGACATTTAAAAACATTCAAACAAAGTGACGGGAGTTCGCGGGAAAAATAAATCCGCCAAAAGACAAAACCCCGCGCTGACGCCACTTCCGCCCGACGATCCGCCAATCAGCATGCGGATCCGAGAGCAGTGACGTCAGGGTGGACCAATCAGAGCGCGGTGGCGGGAAACACGGCTGAGACGAGAGCGTTTGGTCCTCGCGTTTCCCAGTCAGTCCGCGGCGAAAACGGGAGCAAAGAAGACACAAGAAGAAACCAGGGACGGCATCAACGACTCTGTAGACTTTTAAGAACGTACTGCAGCTTCCACAACCAGGCAGGTTAGTGTAAACATAAGAAGTCTCACGTTTTCGGACGGTTTTGTTTATTTTTTGGCAGCGCGGCAGCAAATCTCCCGCGTAGTTATGATGTTTCTCGCTGTAAGACCACGATTGTTTCATGTTAACCTTAATATATGTATTATCAAACTGCGTGCTATGAACAAGAGTCATATTTACAATACGGAAAATATGTTAAAAGTGTAGATTACTTACGTTTTAAACACATTTTTAGCTCTTTTGCACCCGGAAGCCAAATCTCCCGCTTCATTGCGTTACTGGATATCAAACTTCTCTCAAAATACATCCATTGTTTTACGTTTTGCTAAAGTTATTTTAGAGTGGATGTAACCCGTATACGTTGTAATAAATATAGAGTTTCGTACCAAATTAGATCAAGGACTATTTATTGTAAAAATGTGCTACTTTAGCTGAGCTTTGTCATTTGGCGCCATTGTATTGTTTGTGCTGATGACTGATTTCTGAAGTATTATTTTACTTTAGCTGAATGTTTTTTTCAGTTTTTCAACTTCAAGATCATAGTTTTGTGTAATCTTCTACAATCTTTGAGGGCATTTCAGTACATTATTGAAGTATTAAAGCCCAAAGTCTTGATGGAAACCGAGGTTTTCGCAGATGCGTGAGAAAAGAGGTCGACAATGGCACTATAAACAAGACTATTATGATGTAAATACCTCTCTTTGTTAGTTTAAGTGGAGGAGGTAGCTTTTTGTCATTTTAAGTTTGATCACAAACATCACTCCAGTAGACCCAGAATGTCCCAGGAGTCAGGGTCTTAAGGATGTGAAGGAGGTCGTGGTGTCAATTATGAACAGTCGGAAAATGTGGGGGGAAACATTTTAATGTCGTACTTCGAGAACATCCCAGTGTATGTTTTAATCACTGTCCTTTTTGTTCCTGACAGACACGATGCCCAGCACTCGCTCTCAGGGCCGAGCTCAGCCGCAGCTTCGTTTTCCCCGTCGTAAATCCTGCCGTGCCTCGACTCGCTCGAACAAAACCGACCCGGGCGAACGTCCGACCACAGACCCCATCAAAGAGAACACCCCGATGTCCCCGCAGCGGCTCCAGACCAAACCTGTCCTCCTGTCCCCGCGGCGACCGGCCGAACAGCACCTGTCCCCGCATCGCCCCGTTTCCCTGACACCCCTGTCTCCACAGCGACAGAAGCTCCCGCAGACGCCGTTGTCTCCGAGTCTAACGGGCAGGGTCCCGCTGAGCCCCAGGAAGCGCACAGGTGAGGGGTTTAGGGCGCTGCACACTAATGTTCTACTCCCACAACAGGGAACTGATGACGACCAATTCATAACTTTACCCTTTTTAATTATTGGAAGAGTTATTATTTTAAGATTTAAACATTTTATAGGGGTTCTAGTTTCAAAAAAAGCAGTGCTACAAAGAGTCATGATATGAAATGTAATAACTGACTGAGGCCAAAATCGTAAACTGAACTAGACCCAATAAATGAATGGATGGATACGATTTCTATGTGAGTTTGGTGGTACTTGAGGCTAACGTTTCTCTCGTTTCCCTTTGGTTCTTTCAGGAGAAGAAAACGGCTGTAACGTGTCGACTCTGGGTTCTCCCCCGAAGCAGAGCAAACCGTCTCCTCTCGCGTCTCCACGTCGTCTCGCCTTCACCGAAAACTCGGAGAACTCTCCGTCTGTGGCGCGGCGGCGGCTGATCCCGACACCGTCTCCACGCAAACCGCAGTCGCCCTGCCCCGCCCAGAAGTACTCGCCGCGGAGACAGGAAACACCCACAGGAAGTCCCCGAAAGTCCAGACTCGACTCGGACAAGAAGCCGCCGGTCGTGCGGCTCTTTGCTGACAGTAAGAACAGTTTGATCTTTCACTGCGTTTGTTCAAGGGTCGATCTTTACTTGGAATGTTCCGCAGTGTGGCATTAGGCGCACCACAGCACTTTCTTAAATTAACTAGTTCTGTTCACATAAAAACCAGGTACAGCGGCTTAAAAAAAAAGAAACATTTGGGCAGGTCAATATAAATAGATTCAAAGAGTTATTGCTCGATGGGTTTCATATTTTTCATCTGTTCCCCTCTAATGCTGCTTTGCTTCTCTCCCCAGAGTCAAGGTTCCTGAGCGTGAAACAGGCGCTGCACACCGCGGTCCCTGAACGCCTCTTGTCCCGCGACACCGAACGCACCACAATACAGCAGTTTTTGGAGGAGAAGGTTTTACAGAAGAAACCCGGGAGTCTGTACATCTCCGGAGCCCCGGGAACAGGCAAAACGGCCTGTCTCAACTGCGTCCTGCACGAGATGAAGGTGAGAGCCCGGCTTAGAGAGTATTTAGAATAGTTACGGTTAAGCCGACAACAACACAACAGTCTGAATTTTAGCAGCGTGCGGCAAAAGCTCAAAAGACGAGTGAAATCTGAAAAAGCTGCTATTGTCTGATGGGCAAATGGAAATGCCCACAACTCTAAAATATTAAGTTTGTACCTTTTTTTTTTAGAGCTGGGTTTCGATTCAAATTTCAAGAATCAATTCGTTAATGTTATTAAAAATGAAATGTATTTGAACCGTTTCCTTCACTTCATGACTGTGTAGAGAAGCAACATATTAAAACTAGTATTATATCAATATTAAACAGCAAATCTTACAAGTGTTGGTAGTTACTGATGGAAGACTGATGAAAAGGTTAAGGGTCAATCTACCTTCAAGAAAGATAATCCAGGAGTCCTGAATTATCTTTCTTGAAGGTAGATTGAAGTTCACTGAGGGAAATGTAGAAAAGAATTTTAATTAAAAAAAAAAAAATCGATCTTTGGACGTACGAATCGATAATCGGTCATTAATATGCAAATCGATTATTTCAACCCAGCTCTATTGTACCTGAAACTCCTGTAAACAGTTGAATTCAATACCCTTTTCTCCCTTTAATAATATTGTGTTGAAGTGTCCTTTATCTCTCATTGTCAATATATTTAATGGCAGTGTTTGTCATTTGGTGGGCCACAACCAAATGTTTAGGACCCGCCCTGGTCACAAGGGCACACTAACCCCGCCCCCGTGTCTCCCCAGTCGCAGTTGTCCTCAGTGCAGACGGTGACGGTGAACTGCATGAGCCTGCGCAGCTCTCACGGCATCTTTTCCCTCGTGTCGGAGAAACTGAAGGCGCCTGGAGGTCCGAACGAGCTCCGGAAAGTCCTCACCGCTCCGGGACGCGCCGTGTGAGTTTTACTGCACCAACACTGCAACTGTGGTTTTCCTGACGAACAATGCGGTTAGATTCGAGGTTTACGGTGTTAAATTTGAACAGAATCTCATTATTAAAATGTAAAAAGCGTCCGGTGGACTGTGCAAAAAGACCAATGGACTGACTAATAAACAAACCACATTTACTTATTCTTATTTTATTCATGATTCTTTTGGAAATTTGACTGACTTTGGACAATTGGACAATTTAATGCGAATTTTAATTTTAATTTTATTTTGCTATATTTATTTTTTTGAAAAATCTAACATTAAAAGTAGTGAAGTAGAAGTGCAGTTTTACTTTTTAAAAATATTTAAACCGCCATGGCTCTTATTTTAGCTGTCTTTAAATGAGAAGAAATTGCATGAAGTTTTTTTTTTTTTTAATTCAGTGTTGAGATTGATTTAAAGTTATGCAAAAACTTTGTTGAAATTTGACTTTTTCTAGGGGAAAAGCCGCATATCATCAAGTTCCTTTTTTAGCGGAAAAGCCACAAAATGAATAATAATAAAGTTTTTAAATTGTGCTGCTCAGGCTGTTGGTGTTGGACGAGATGGACCAGCTGGACAGTAAAGCGCAGGACGTTCTTTACACCATCTTCGAATGGCCTCATCTCCCAAAGTCCCGCCTCTGTCTCATCGGTGAGTCACTATTGGCCGAAACCACAACTTCAGACAACTGACGCTAACTTACATGCTGAACCCACATGACTCCAGTACAATTTTAGATTTAATTAAGAAAACGTTTGTTATATTTGACCCAGAGAAACGCTTGTCCAAACGTGCCTTTATCTAGAGTCCAAACTGTGTCAAACTCTAAATGTCTTTTTTTAATGTCTTCTTTTAGGTATTGCCAACGCTCTGGACCTCACAGATCGGATCCTTCCTCGCCTCCAGGCTCGGCCCGAGTGTCGCCCCCTGCTGTTGAACTTCCCTCCCTACAGCCGCCTGGAGCTCACGGCCATCGTACAAGACCGACTCGAGCAGGTGCGACGGCAAACGTGGAAAACGCGATCAGTCTAAAGTTAGTCATTATGAAGACGATGTGTTGACGACGTGCTGTCTTTCCAGGCGTCCGCAGAGAACCTTCTGGACGCGGCGGCCGTTCAGTTTTGCGCTCGTAAAGTTTCGGCCGTTTCGGGAGACGCTCGGAAGGCTCTGGACATTTGCAGGTAAACGATCAGCACTGAGCCACACGTTCTCGTTTACGCATTCCATAAACGTACAAAAGCTTTTAGAATTGCATCTTTATCGATTTTTGTTTTTCAGGAGAGCCGTGGAGATGGTAGAATCTGACGAGAGGAAGAAGGCGGCGACGGAAGCTAAAGGTGAGGACTTTCTTTCTTGATTTGACATGAAGAACAAATGAAATATGATGGATTCCTTCGCTTTACTAACCGGAGCCTTGTCCGTCCCAGCGTCTCGTGTGAGCGTTCCTCAGGTCGCCCGTGTCCTTGCCGAAGTTTACGGGGACAGAATGGCGGCTCAGACCGAAGGAGAGAGCTTTCCTCTTCAACAGAAGCTGATTGTCTGCTGCCTCCTGCTGCTGATCAAGAACGGAAAGAGCAAAGAGATTCCACTGGGAAAGGTACGACTCGCGCGATGAGATGATCTTTGTGTGAGCCGCGATGAAGGATATCGACGTCTGATATATTTGTTCTTTGTGTCTCTGCAGCTCCACGAGGTTTACAGCCGTCTGTGTGCGCAGAGGCAGGTGAGCGCCGTGGGACAGAGCGAGTGTTTGTCTCTGTGCGGTTTGTTGGAGAGCAGAGGAATCTTCGCCCTCAAGAAAGCCAAAGACGCTCGACTCACAAAGGTGCGCGCTCTCACCGGAAATGCTGCTTCCGCTTATCGTGCAGCTCATTTTCAGCCGTAGAAGTGATTTTATTCAACATTCAAGTCTCGTCCCACTTAAATGTTTCATTCGGCTGTTTTCCACCGCAGCTCATGGTGTTGGGCTAAATTTGTTGGTTTAGAAAAGGGAGTATCCTGCGTTGGGTTTTGTTGCAAACATCAGGGCTGTAACGATTAAACTGGAATAATGGCGAACTAATAAAAATCGTAACCTTTTTATCTGGACTAAACCAACTCTAAACCACAAACAAATCACTTTTTATAACAAAGATGGGCCATTATTAAATCAAAAGTAAAAAAAATTAAAAAGTAAAGATTTTTATCCATAATGCACTTTCCATTTTGAAGCCTTCACTTACTTCAACCTTTTTATTTGGTGAAAAACGAGAGGGACATAAAACATTTCAAAAACTAACTTCCAGCTTTCACTTGTAGATTTTCTTGAAGATCGAAGAAAAGGACGTGGAGAACGCTCTGAAGGATCGAACTCTTCTCGGGAGCATTTTGGCCGCTGGACTCCCATGAATACTTTTTACAGATCTGCTTATTTTGTTGAGCTTTTTAAACAATTTTATCAATCTCGTTTTTGCTGAGAAGCTGTACAGTTCATTTTTATACTGTAGATATATTTTTCTCCCCGAAGTTTGAATCAAATCAAATGTGCACCAGGTGCTCTAATTTAAAGCATGTACATATTTGCTGCAAATAAATGTACAAATGTTATGAAATTGTCTGTTTGATTTTCACTGTTTGATTATTGTCTGTGGGCGATTTTTAAGAAATTTGTAAGTCACGTGACTTATTTCGTCACACATGCTGTTGCATCTTCGCTGTTAGTCATAGTATCAAATCTTTTCATTTTAATGAGTCAGAAGTTCTGGGCTTGAGTCGCTGACACTTAAAAGACAAACTTGTGGACATCTGCTCTTCCTCTGCACTGGACACGCCCTCACAAGCTTTCAAGAGCACAGACTTTGTGTCTGATCCTAAATATAACACCCGGACAGTTAGAAATTGGCCTACTTGCTTTAACGTGCCTAACGTTTATTAGCATAGCCACGTAATACTATGTAAACTATTAGCCGGCTGCTAACGACCTGAAACAATCAGCTCAGCCTCAGTCCACTGGTCTCTCCTGACCAGTCGAACAAATGGTCCAGTCTTTGTTTTGAGACTTCTTGTTGGCACTGCCCACAGTGAGCATGTGACTTTTGTCCTCGAGATGGCAGTAGCAACGAGTGTCACTTTGGACTCATGAATTCATGATTTGAAATTAAACTTTTTCAGATTTTTTTTGGCCTCCAGGTTTTATCAGATGAGGGTGGAAAACACTGTGGCCGGCTGCACTTGGAACCTGGCATACCACTCGACCACTGGGCAGCGCAAAACATTTTCAGATTTTGAGTTTATGGAGCTCAATGGTGAGGTTTGGGGTCCTGGAAGTGAATTTCCAATGTGTGACTTGATGTTTTCCAGCCCTGATTCAGATTGCTGCCATTGAAGTAACAAATGACATCCGTTTGAGCAGTGATTTAGGCAACGTCTCAATCGAACTGCTGCTTTTGACACTGTTAATCATGGGATCCTCAGAGATTAGAGGGCTGTGCCCCAAGGGTCAATCCTGGGACCCCTGCTATTCAACCTCTACGTGCAGTTAGGTCGGTTAATACGTAACAGCGATGTGTCCCATTACAATTATGCAGATGACCAGCTGGTGCCAGAGTCAGGACTAAGCATGGACCGGCCTCCTGCTGGTGCCCAGTGTCAAGACTAAACATGGACCGGCCTCCTGCTGGTGCCCAGTGTCAGGACTAAACATGGACCGGCCTCCTGCTGGTGCCCAGTGTCAGGACTAAGCATGGACCGGCCTCCTGCTGGTGCCAGTCAGGACTAAACATGGACCAGCCTCCTGCTGGTGCCAGTCAGGACTAAACATGGACCAGCCTCCTGCTGGTGCCAGTCAGGACTAAACATGGACCGGCCTCCTGCTGGTGCCCAGTGTCAGGACTAAACATGGACTGGCCTCCTGCTGGTGCCAGAGTCGGGACTAAGCATGGACCAGCCTCCTGCTGGTGCCCAGTGTCAGGACTAAACATGGACCGGCCTCCTGCTGGTGCCCAGTGTCAGGACTAAACATGGACCGGCCTCCTGCTGGTGCCAGAGTCAGGACTAAGCATGGACCGGCCTCCTGCTGGTGCCAGAGTCAGGACTAAGCATGGACCGGCCTCCTGCTGGTGCCAGTCAGGACTAAACATGGACCAGCCTCCTGCTGGTGCCAGAGTCGACTAAACATGGACCAGCCTCCTGCTGGTGTCAGAGTCAGGACTAAGCATGGACCGGCCTCCTGCTGGTGCCAGAGTCAACTAAACATGGACCAGCCTCCTGCTGGTGTCAGAGTCAGGACTAAACATGGACCGGCCTCCTGCTGGTGCCAGTCAGGACTAAACATGGACCAGCCTCCTGCTGGTGCCAGAGTCAGGACTAAACATGGACCAGCCTCCTGCTGGTGCCAGTCAGGACTAAACATGGACCAGCCTCCTGCTGGTGCCAGAGTCGGGACTAAGCATGGACCAGCCTCCTGCTGGTGCCCAGTGTCAGGACTAAACATGGACCGGCCTCCTGCTGGTGCCAGAGTCGGGACTAAGCATGGACCAGCCTCCTGCTGGTGCCCAGTGTCAGGACTAAACATGGACCGGCCTCCTGCTGGTGCCAGAGTCAGAACTAAGCATGGACCGGCCTCCTGCTGGTGCCAGAGTCAGGACTAAGCATGGACCGGCCTCCTGCTGGTGCCAGAGTCAGGACTAAACATGGACCGGCCTCCTGATGGTGCCCAGAGTCAGGACTAAACATGGAATGGCCTCCTGCTGGTGCCAGAGTCAGGACTAAACATGGACCGGCCTCCTGCTGGTGCCAGAGTCAGGACTAAACATGGACCGGCCTCCTGCTGGTGCCAGAGTCAGGACTAAACATGGACCGGCCTCCTGCTCACCCAAATGGAAAGATGAGACATTTGTGAAATATAACACACACGTTTATTTTCTGATATTGTAGTAAACATATTTTTCATCAAAACAAACTCAAAGCCTTGGATCATATTTCAGTCCTTCATAATAAGCTTCAGTATTTTAACAAACCGTAACACAAAATGTAAATCTATTTCCAGAAATATGTGCATAAAATATACAGTATTTACATCTGAACATTTGGATTTTAACAAATTCAAATAAAATACACAAAGTCATGCCTGAACATCCCTAGAACTGCATTTCACAAGCACAAAACTGAAACACATCAATATTGATTCACTTATTTTAGTTTTAGCACAAAAACCTCATTGAAATAAATGTCTTTGGCTGAAATATTTAAAATTTAAAATTGAGGATTTTAGATTCAACTTCTTTCTTGCAGCCATAAAAAAAAACTTGTGAATTAAATAAATGATTAAATAAAATAACCTTAACCTTTAACTCCAGAGCTCAGAGTCAATACAATGTCACACATTTGACCGATATTTGGCATTTTATATTCTGAACAGTGGAAGAATCGTTACTTAAGTAAAAGTACATGTATAAAATGTACTTTGAGTTTGAAAAAAAGTTATGATTTTTGCAATTTCTTAAAACAATATCTAGATTAATGTGATGTGTTTTTGTTTGCGGAAAAAATACTATGTACTTAAGTCCAAAAGTTGTAGTGCACTAGAAAAGTCTGCTCTTGAACGTAGTAAAAGTAACAAGAGTTCACTGTGAAAACGTATAACAATGCATAGAAACAAAAAGGAAAAACAGTACTTTTATTTCTGTACTTTGTTACTTATCACCACAGACTCTAGATAAATATATTTTTCACTTAAAAGAATCCTACTTTTTAAAGTCAAATCAAATCTAAATCACAACCTCCAGACTTTGTTTTTTAAAGATCTTGCGTCGCTGAAATGTCGCACGAAATCGAGTCTCCTCGTTGTTTAAAAGAGAACACAAAGCAAAACTAGGGATGTCAAGACTATACTCACAATAATCACCACACTAAAATGTATTAACATCGCAATTTAACAATTGTTCGCAATTATTGACTTCACGAACGATAAAATCCAAACGTGGCACTCCTCAGTGTGAGACCTGCTTCATGAAATCAAACTTTCGGAACAATCAATTTGACATAAAGTGCAAGATAAAAAGCTCTTTGCCTTTAAGTTTAGTCTTTGGAGGACAGGATTTTCATTTTGCTTCTAAAATCATATTTCTTATAATTTAACTAAAATACATATTTTTTCTATTTTAATAATATTTTTTTAGTCTTTACGATTATATTGTGACCTACATAATTACGGTTATTGATTAACCTAATAATCTTGACATCCCTAAATAAAACTGGTTCATACTGGGGGGGGGGAAGCTTGAATTTGAGGTTTTTGTGAATGGTTTTTCGAATGGCCTGACTCTGGATCTAGTACGAGGCGCTCGCACTGGTTTGGTCCTGGTTTGAACCCAGTTAATCCTGGTTTAGTCCCGGTTTCAGGGTGTTGAACTGTGAACCTTTGAGTTGAATTCTAGAATAGACAAAATGAGTGGTTTCAACATAGATGTGGTGTCAAAATGCTTTCAAGTGCAGTGGGAACGATGGTTTCCTCATGATGGCAGCGTTAGAGTTGAACAAAGAGGTCAGATTTATCCAAAATGGCAATTGTGCTTTTCAGAGACGTGCTGCTAATCTACATATTATACTACATCTAAATCACTATTTAATTCATTTGTTTTACCCATTTTTAGTTTGCCATTTTTATTGGTTGAAACTTGATAAGTACATTTTGAGGTCAAAACAAGATAATGAAGTGGTAAATGTTATGGTCTATTCACGTTTCTTGCTTAACTTGAATCTCAATAATGACATTTACAGAGAAAGTTTAAAAGATTCCAGATGAAGTAAGAAAATGCAGTTATTGAGATAATGCAAAAAAAAATAGATATTCATTTTACTCAATATGTCCCACCCTTAATTAAGCATTCATCTTTGTATTGCATTTGCTCTCCTTGTTTTCAGTGATTCAGGACTTCCTGGACTCTTCTTGCTCGTCTCTTTTGCTCAGATGGAGTTGTGCAGCTCGTCCTGGACTCTTCTTCCTCGTCTCTTTTGCTCAGATGGAGTGGTGCAGCTCGTCCTGGACTCTTCTTCCTCGTCTCTTTTGCTCAGATGGAGTTGTGCAGCTCGTCCTGGACTCTTCTTGCTCGTCTCTTTTGCTCAGATGGAGTGGTGCAGCTCGTCCTGGACTCTTCTTCCTCGTCTCTTTTGCTCAGATGGAGTTGTGCAGCTCGTCCTGGACTCTTCTTGCTCGTCTCTTTTGCTCAGATGGAGTTGTGCAGCTCGTCCTGGACTCTTCTTGCTCGTCTCTTTTGCTCAGATGGAGTTGTGCAGCTCGTCCTGGACTCTTCTTGCTCGTCTCTTTTGCTCAGATGGAGTGGTGCAGCTCGTCCTGGACTCTTCTTCCTCGTCTCTTTTGCTCAGATGGAGTGGTGCAGCTCGTCCAGGACTCTTCTTCCTCGTCTCTTTTGCTCAGATGGAGTGGTGCAGCTCGTCCTGGACTCTTCTTCCTCGTCTCTTTTGCTCAGATGGAGTTGTGCAGCTCGTCCTGGACTCTTCTTGCTCGTCTCTTTTGCTCAGATGGAGTTGTGCAGCTCGTCCTGGACTCTTCTTGCTCGTCTCTTTTGCTCAGATGGAGTGGTGCAGCTCGTCCTGGACTCTTCTTGCTCGTCTCTTTTGCTCAGATGGAGTGGTGCAGCTCGTCCTGGACTCTTCTTGCTCGTCTCTTTTGCTCAGATGGAGTTGTGCAGCTCGTCCTGGACTCTTCTTGCTCGTCTCTTTTGCTCAGATGGAGTTGTGCAGCTCGTCCTGGACTCTTCTTGCTCGTCTCTTTTGCTCAGATGGAGTTGTGCAGCTCGTCCTGGACTCTTCTTGCTCGTCTCTTTTGCTCAGATGGAGTGGTGCAGCTCGTCCTGGACTCTTCTTCCTCGTCTCTTTTGCTCAGATGGAGTTGTGCAGCTCGTCCTGGACTCTTCTTGCTCGTCTCTTTTGCTCAGATGGAGTTGTGCAGCTCGTCCTGGACTCCCGCCTGTTCGCCGTGCGTTTTGATGTGTCGTTTCAGGTGACACTTGTCTCTGAAGCGCTTCTTGCAGACGGCACAGCTGAAAGGCTTCTCGCCTGTATGAGTCCTCATGTGGATTATAAACACGGTCTTCTGCGCAAACGCTTTGTCGCAGACCGGACAGCTGTAGGGTTTTTCGCCCCTGTGCACCGCCGAGATGTGCCTAAGCAGGTTGTGTTGCTGCTTCAACCTCAGGCCGCACTCTGGACAGCAGAAAGACTTCTCCTCTGTGTGCGTTTGCATGTGACGCTTGAGGTTGCACTTCTGATTGAACCCTTTCATGCAGACTGAGCACCTGAACGGCCTTTCCTCTGTGTGAATGCTCAAATGCTTCTTAAAGCTGGACTTGTTTTTGCACGGTTTGTTGCAGATCGGACACCTCAGCGGCGTCTGGACACTGTGCGTGATGACATGTTTTTCGAAAAGTACCTCGCTTTCGAACGCCTTGGGACACACAATGCATCTGAACGGTTTAGGCCCGTCTGAGTCGTC
This sequence comes from Eucyclogobius newberryi, assembly GCF_026437365.1. NCBI lineage: Eukaryota > Metazoa > Chordata > Actinopteri > Gobiiformes > Gobiidae > Eucyclogobius > Eucyclogobius newberryi. Next base: position 6,231,767 of record NW_027316056.1, read on the forward strand.
TTTCACGTTTTGGCCGACCATTTCTGGAAAGAACAAGCTTTTATACAGCGCCGGGATGTCTCCGTCCCCTGAATCCTTCGCTTGATCGTCGTTAGAGCCTTGTCCGTCGCATTGGCTCGATCTTTCGGACGCCGCGCCCCAGCCTTCGTCGCCTTCGTCGGATTCCTCGGAGTCCGAGCCGCTGAACGTTTGCTCCTCTATGTTGTCTAGGTCTACGCTGCAGCCGGGCAGTTCTCCTCCGTCCGCCGCCGTTGCCTCCGCTCCGGGCTCCATGGTCGAGGGAAGAGTCTGTTGAAGGAAAGACGAGTCGCCATCATCGTCTTCGTTCTCTTCGGTTTTGACGGCGGCCGGAGGAAAGGGGAAATGTTCGTCCCCATCTTCCTGTGGTTGTTGGTTACTACAATCTGCAAAACATTATATAAATATTTAGAGGAGTGTAACCCCGGTTGTGTATTGAGTGGTCGAAGTAGAGCTGCAACTAACAATTATTTTAGTAGTCGAGACTTTTAAATACATTATCAACCAAATAATGGGTTAGGGGTTTAGGGGTTAAGGGTATAGGGTTAGGGGTTAGGGGTATAGGGTTAGGGGTTAGGGGTATAGGGGTTTAGGGTTAGGGGTTGAGGGGTGAAACTTGTGAACCTTCGGACTTGTGGGGTTGAACCGTGTAAATGAATGAGGAAACACTGTTATTATAAAGTCAAACGCGGTATTAATTTCCCTGATCCATCCCCTTTAAAACCCTCGTGTGTCAGACAAAACAAGTCGTAGCCTGACCGGAAGCGTGCTCAAAGTCCGACACCGACACTTTATGAACATTTCCATCTTTACAAAGACACATGTCGACGTAAAGCCCAGAACCAGACCCACCTTCTTTGTGCGGGACGCGCGGCGGCGGCGGCTGCAGAAGCTTCGTGCGCATAAACTCCTGCTCATATTCAACAATGGTTCGTTCAAAAAGCGCAAATATCTCGTCTGCGGCGACGACGAGCCGCTCCACCACCAGATCCCGCAGCGCCTGGCCTTTCAGAGACATTTTAGTGCAGACTTCAACAGCCACGGAACCACGGAACCTTCCGACCTCGACCCTGCGCGACACCGGAAAACAACCGACGCGGCCCGGGTTTGTGCGGGAGGCAGCGCCGCCTGTCGGTGGGAAGGAGGAGGACACCGCTCAAATAAATTTGTATTAGAGAAATGCAGCTGATTATTGCATTCATTTGAATAAAACAAGTTTTTATTTTAATGAGACTACGTTAGGAGCAGAGGTAGAAGAACTCCACTACATTTACTCGAGTAAATTCAGACACTTTACTTCTACTTGAGTCATATTTATTTTGAAGTAACAGTCTCATATTTGAGTAAAAGTGTTTCTCTTCTTGCTGTGAGTAAATCTACAAGTAACAAAAGCTTTATGTTGACAATAAGGAATGATCTGAACATTTGTGTTTCTTCAGATCTGGTTTTGTTTGTCTCATTTTGTGTTTTGAGAACTTCAAATTTATAAATCAGAAGTTACGTCCAGACAGTTTCTCTTTAAGTTACTCTTTAGTAATACTTTCCCCAAATACCTTTTTATTCTTGCTTAATTTCTTGGAGCACTAATGTTCAGAACTGGGTGGGCATTTTTTGCAAACCAATGTTAGAAAAAGTTACTTCTCACAAAAAAACTAATGTAATAAGTTGTTTTATTGTATTAACTCAATTTATTGAAACTGTGTTGTGGATATTTTGTTCAAAATGTTTTCAGCGTCGTGTTGTGCCCCTCCGGCCCAGAGGCCTCGGCCCTCCTTTGGCCCTCGGGAAATGTACGTTAGGTGTAGGTTAGTCTCAGGCCTGAGGAGTAACTGAGGCCAGAGTGTCATCTATAGTGTCAACATGGGATAAAAAGTGTAAAAAGGCTTAAAAATGTGATTTATTTTACTGGTTAAAACAGAAACATGAGTGAATGCACTACTCTGCCGTACAGACGATTCAGGTGATACAGGATTATTTACACATGACGGTTATTAAAGATGGAGGATTATTATATTATTATTACAGTTAAAAACAAACACTTACAACCAATTTTTCAAATACATAATTGCGTATTTGCAAAGAATAAAACACAAAATATTAAAAGGTCCACTATGTAACTTTTCTTGTGTTTCCATAGAGATGTTACTGCTTTGCCTGGAGGGTTTCAATGTGCAAATAAACTCTTATATCTTACATCTATTCAACTAGAAGTGTGTTTGGAGCTCACAAATATCTAAAAACCTCATCTCTCCACATGTCTGACTTGTAACTTGGCCTGGTGGCATCATCTGCTTGTCTCCATGGAGATAGATACCTTAAAACAACACCCTACTGTATTACTGGTTAGATCTGTGGATAGACTTTTGTGCAATAAAACATGAACATGGTTGAAAGAGAGAAAAGGTTAATTTAGCATAATCTGTGTCCTTTTAGACAGAGGAAACCATTTGGACACAAGCTTCTGTAGCAGGCGGGCCGGACCCTCCACCAGAAGAGTTACATCGAGCACTTTTAAGTATTTCAGGACATTTGTATTGTATTTCAGGACATTTGTATTTGATGTTTTTAGTTTACATGTTAAAGCTCCTTGGTGTTCTTTTCTTCCGGGGACACCTTTCCAGATGTCTCCTCAGGTACTTTTTACAAGTAAAGGTCTTATTACACGTGGAGCAGCTGATGGAGGAGTTGTGGCTGTTTCTGTGCGCGATCATTTCACCTTTATCCACGAAATCTTTCTTACAAACCCTGCACCTGAACGGCTTGTCCTTGCGATGGACCGTCAAATCGTGCTGGGAGAAGTTTTGCTGAAACTTGAAGCTCAAGCCGCACGGCACGCAATGATACGGCCGTTCTCCCGTGTGCACTCGCATGTGGGATTTTAGATTGCGCTTCTGGGGAAAGGTTTTTGTACAAACCGAACAGCTGAATGGTCTATCTTGTGTCCCGGCTTCTTTGTCATCATATGTCAGCGATTGTGCGTTTTCCCGTTTTCTTACAAACTCGTCACTCTCAGTCCATCCATATTGACTGTTCTCTGGATTTTGGTAATTGCCGCTGAAAAAATCTTCGTTCGAGTCCTGATTAAATGATTGTCCGTTCGATTTTGTTTTCCTCTTAGTGGAAGCGTCCCAATCTTCTGAATTCTCTGTGTCCGAACAGCTGTAAGGTTCGAATTCGTTCATCATGTCCAAGCTGCAGCCCGGCTCCTCTTCTCCATACAGCTGTTCAGTCGGTTCTTCTTGTTGCTGTTGGCGTAAACACGATTTGTCGAGCATTTCTTCAGATTTGAAGGGGAAAGAAGAGAATGGAGCTTCCACTGGCGTTTCTCTATCTTCATATTTCACTTCTGAAGGCACAACAACCGACTGGAAACCTACAGGAAACAATGTACAACGCGGTTAAGTCCAGAAATAATTGGACAGTGTGTTGTATGTTTGACAGTTTTGGTTTCTAAAAACTCCCTAGGCTACGTTTACATTCCATAATTTCATAATATAATTATTTCAGATGGATAGAGCAGTGCCTAAATGGTTATCAAGGTTATCATATTAATCTTATGGTTTATTCATGCTGCCAGACATGAAACTGTATTATTCCAAACAAAAGTATTTAGTGATATTTCTGGTATTAATTTTATGGTCCATTCACATTTTGTGCAATATATTTGAACCTCGACCAAACCATGTACACACACGTTCTTACACTTGCATTTCAATTACAACAGTTATTATTGCTAAAAACAAACAAAAACTACAATCGATTAATCAAAATGATTAACATTTATTCCTAAAGTCTGTGTTTCTACTTAGAGTACAACAGTCCATTCTATTTTTTCCCTAATCCGCAGCCCTATCTGCTGTTTTCATGGAGATGGGCACGTTTAATGTGGAACTTTCCAGGCAAGGATAACAAAAATTGGAGTAGGAGTAAATTCAGAAAAGCAAGCTCCAATGTTTGTTAATTTTGTCCACTGACAGTAGCAATAAAATCGTTTCTGATTCAGATAAATGCAAAACTAGTTGGGTTCAGTAGTCACAACATTTTAAGAAAGTCTTTATTTTCAAAAATAGATGTTCCTCTGCTGGTCTGTTCTCAGGGATGAATAAAAATAATTCTGATTTAGACTCAAAACCCTTTGTTCCGTATTTTATAAACTGTTATGGAAACATTGCGCCCAATCCTTGACATAAACACGTCTTCTCTTAGTACAAACAGTCTGAGGCGAAATAATATAACGTTTTCTAGTTTTATATAATTATGTTTTGTTTCCACAAAATTTCTATAAGAATAATTAAAAATATAATTTGTGGGTCAGATTCATCCAAAAGCGGAATCTGGATGTTTTGTCTGGTGTATTTTTTGTTTGTTTAGAATCTAAACACAATCAGAGGGAAATAAAAAAAACAAAAACTGTAATATAATAAGACAAATACCAGGCCCTGATGACAGTAGATCTTGCTTTTGTGGCTTTCGCGGTGATTTTGAGCGCAGAAACTCCTCCTCGTATTCCGCAAATGTGCGTTCAAACAGCTCAAAAATCTCATTAGCGGCGACGACGAGTCGCTCCACCACCAGGTCCCGCAGAGTTTGGCTTTTAAGAGACATTTTACGGACGGTTCAGCAGAGTTAGCTCCAGCATTAGCAACAAAAGGCTAAAACAACCCGGAACAACAATAACGACACAGACAGAGGGAGATTTGGGAGGGTGGTCGCCCCCTACTGGTCATAGGTGAAATACACCCTCATAAGAATAATCAGACAACGCAATAATCAGATCTGTGTCAGTAAACTGGATTATTAGTGTGACTGTTGTATTTGGGAGACAAAGTACAAAGAACAAGTAAACATTAAACATTTTCTCTTAATTTTTGTCTTTGTCACATTATTTTAGTCATTTTTGAATGTTTTTCAAAAGAAAAGTGTGAACAATCAGGATTAAATCAGATTATTCAAAATTTTCCTCTCCTTGAACTGACACCTTAACGTGGTGGAGGGGTTTGAGCGCCCGAATGATCCCAGGAGCTATGTTGTCGGGGGCTTCAAGCCCCTAGTTGGGTCTCACAAGGCAAACAGGTCCTAGGTGACGGGTCAGACAAAGATCGGTTCAGAAGCCTCTTTTCAGAAGCCCACAGTTTACGTCGTCCGGAGCACCCATCCTGGAGCCAGGCCTGGGATGGGTGCTCGATGGCGAGCGCCTGGTGGCCGGGTCTTTCCCCACGGGGCCCGGCCGGGCACAGCCCGAAAGAGCGACGTGGGGCCACCCTCCCGTGGGTCTATCACCCGCAGGAGGATCCATAAGAGGCCGGTGCAAAGAGATCTGGGCGGCAGTCAAGGGCAGGGGCCTCGGTGACCAGATCTCCGGACACAGAGACTAACTCTGGGTACATGGAATGTCACCTCGTTGGGGGGGGGAAAGAGCCCGAGCTTGTGCAGGAGGTTGAGCGATATCGACTAGATATAGTAGGCCTCACCGCCACGAACAGTTTGGGCTCTGGAACCCATCTCCTCGAGAGGGGCTGGACGCTCCACTTCTCTGGTGTTGCCCGCGGGGAGAGGCAGCGGGCTGGTGTGGGCTTATAGCCCCTCAGCTCAGCCGCCACGTGTTGGAGTTCACCACGGTGGACGAGAGGGTCGCGTCCCTTCGCCTTCGGGTGGGGGACAGGTCTCTCACTGTTGTGGCGGCCTACGGGCCGAACAGCAGTGCAGAGTACCCGGCCTTCTTGGAGTCCTTGGGAGGGGTACTGGACACTGCACCGACCGGGGACTCCGTTGTTCTACTGGGGGACTTCAACGCCCACGTGGGCAATGACAGTGACACCTGGAGAGGGGTGATCGGGAAGAACGACTTCCCCGATCCGAACCCGAGCGGTGTTCAGTTATTGGACTTCTGTGCTAGCCACGGATTGTCCATAACGAACACCATGTTCAAGCACAAGGGTGTTCATCAGTGCACATGGCACCAGGACACCCTAGGCCGGAGGTCAATGATCGACTTTGTTGTCGTGTCATCTGACCTCCGGCCGCGTGTCTTGGACACTCGGGTGAAGAGAGGGGCAGAGTTGTCAACCGGTCACCACCTGGTGGTGAGTTGGATCCGCTGGCGGAGGAGGAAGCCGGACAGACTTGGCAGGCCCAAGCGCATTGTGAGGGTCTGTTGGGAACGTCTTGTGGAGCCCTCTGTCAGTAGGGTATTCAACTCGCACCTCCGGGAGAGCTTCTCCCATGTCCCGGGGAGGTTGGGGACATTGAGTCCGAGTGGACCATGTTCTCCGTCTTGTTGATGCAGCTGCCCGGAGCTGTGGTCGCAAGGTCTCCGGTGCCTGTCGTGGCGGCAACCCCCGAACCCGGTGGTGGACACCGGAAGTAAAGGATGCCGTCAGACTGAAGAAGGAGGCCTATCAGGCCACTTTGGCTTGTAGGTCTCCTGAGGTCTGTTGTGGAAAAAATATAATCTGGCCCTTTACTTTTAACTTTCAATCCTATTTCTAATCAGATTTAGTTCTAACAGCCTGACAACCCCTTTTGGCCTGGAAATTTACATGTCCGGACCTCCTGGAGTGGCTTGGAAGTCCCACGTTATGTTTCACACTAGGCAAGACATGTGAATTGAATTCATGCAAATGTTATGTACTGTCTCCTTCCTGAAACCACTGTTTCTTTGATGTCCCATTTGCTCCTTCTGTGTGTGTGTGTGGTCATGTGACCATCTGTGATTTAAGGCAGGGGACAGACGTGGGACGGGAGGATTTGGGAGACACACATTTTGCGAAGCAGGCAAGAGACAGACGCGTGGACTCGGCCTTCTATGAGAATGGCCGAGTCCACACGAGTTTCTTTCTGATTCAGCCACAAGATTAAACAGTTTACTTTTGAAACGAGACAACTTGCTTCTTTGTCTTAACTAGAGATTTTTGCCACCACAGGTCATTGACAGGTATCGGCAGGCCAAGCGAGCCGCAGCTCGTGCTGTCGCAGAGGCAAAAACCTGGGCCTGGGAGGAGTTCGGGGAGGCCATGGAGGAGGACTATCGGTCGGCTCCAAAGAAATTCTGGCAAACCGTCCGGCACCTCAGGAGGGGGAAGCAGTGCCTCACCAAAACCGTTTACGGTGCGGGTGGAGGCCTGCTGACCTCGACTGGGGATGTTGTCGGACGGTGGAAGAAATACTTTGAGGATCTCCTTAATCCCTCAGTCACGTCTTCTGAAGAGGAAGCAGAGACCGGGGAATGGTTCGCCCATCACACAAGCTGAAGTCACTGAGGTTGTTCGCAAACTCCTCAGTGGCAGGGCTCCGGGGGTGGATGAGATCCGCCCTGAGTACCTAAAGTATCTGGATGTTGTAGGACTGTCTTGGCTGACACGTCCCTGCAACATCGCGTGGCGGTCGGGGACCGTGCCTCTGGACTGGCAGACCGGGGTGGTGGTCCCTCTGTTCAAGAAGGGGGACCGGAGGGTGTGTTCCAACTACAGAGGGATCACACTCCTCAGCCTCCCGGGTAAGGTCTATTCCAAGGTACTGGAGAGGAGAATCCGACCGATAGTCGAACCTCTGATTCAGGAGGAGCAGAGTGGTTTTCGTCCCGGTCGTGGAACACTGGACCAGCTCTATACCCTCCATCGGGTGCTCGAGGGCTCGTGGGAGTTTGCCCAACCAGTCCATATGTGCTTTGTGGATCTGGAGAAGGCTTTCGACCGTGTCCCTCGGGGTGTCCCTTGGGGGGTGCTCCGGGAGTATGGGGTCCGGGGCCCTTTGCTCAGGGCTGTCCGGTCCCTGTATGACCGGAGCAGGAGCTGTGTTCGCATTGCCGGCAGTAAGTCAGACCTGTTCCCAGTGCATGTTGGACTCCGCCAGGGCTGCCCTTTGTCACCGGTTCTGTTCATAATTTTTATGGACAGAATTTCTAGGCGCAGTCAGAGGTCGGAGGGTGTGGTCAGGGGTCGGAGGGTGTGGTCAGGGGTCGGAGGGTTTCCGGTTTGGGGACCACAGGATCTCATCTCTGCTGTTTGCAGACGATGTTGTCCTGATGGCTCCATCAAACCCGGACCTGCAGCATGCACTGGGACGGTTTGCAGCCGAGTGTGAAGCGGCTGGGATGAGAATCAGCACCTCCAAATCCGAGGCCATGGTTCTCGACAGGAAAAAGGTGTCTTGCCCTCTCCAGGTGGGTGGGGTGTCCTTGCCCCAAGTGGAGGAGTTCAAGTATCTCGGGGTCTTGTTCACGAGTGAGGGAAGGATGGAGCGTGAGATCGACAGTTGGATCGGTGCAGCGGCTGCAGTGATGCAGTCGCTGCATCGGACCGTTGTGGTAAAGAGGGAGCTGAGCCGAAAGGCAAAGCTCTCTATTTACCGGTCGGTCTACGTTCCTGACCTCACCTATGGTCATGAGCTTTGGGTAGTGACCGAAAGAACAAGATCGCGGATACAAGCGGTCGAAATGAGTTTCCTCCGCTGGGTGGCTGGGCGCTCCCTTAGAGATAAGGTGAGGAGCTCGGCCACACGGGGGGAGCTCGGAGTAGAGCCGCTACTCCTCCACGTCGAGAGGAGCCAGCTGAGGTGGCTCAGGCATCTGTTCTGGAGAGACCTCCTGGGCGCCTCCGGGCATGTCCCACCGGAGGCTCGGGGAAGACCCAGGACACGCTGGAGAGACTATGTCTCTCGGCTGGCCTGGGAACGGAAGTGTCTGGGGAAGAGGAAGTCTGGGAGTCCCTGCTCAGACTGCTGCCCCCGCGACCCGGCCCCGGATAAAGCGGCAGAAAATGGATGGATATTCAAATTTTTTTTCGTACGATTATTTACAATCTGCATGAAAAGTGTGAAAAATGTGTCTAATAAAGTCTACGGGCAACAAAATGTGATCAAATATAAAATGTTACTTTATATAAGGATATTCCCAGAGCATGGAGTAAACCACAAACTGGTTTCTAATGGGATTAAATCAGATTAAAGTCGCTCTAGGGCCAAAGATTAACCTAGACCAAGAGCACAGAGTAAAGAGGACCAGTCAAGACTATGAACCAGGTCTGAACCAGGTCTGAACCAGGTCTACTGAACCAGGTCTGAACCAGGACTGAACCAGGACTGAACCAGGACTGAACCAGGACTGAACCAGGTCTGAACCAGGACTTAACCAGGACTGAACCAGGTCTGAACCAGGACTTAACCAGGACTGAACCAGGTCTGAACCAGGTCTACTGAACCAGGACTGAACCAGGACTGAACCAGGTCTACTGAACCAGGTCTGAACCAGGTCTACTGAACAAGGACTGAACCAGGTCTACTGAACCAGGACTGAACCAGGTCTGAACCAGGTCTGAACCAGGACTGAACCAGGTCTACTGAACAAGGACTGAACCAGGTCTACTGAACCAGGACTGAACCAGGTCTGAACCAGGTCTGAACCAGGACTGAACCAGGTCTACTGAACCAGGACTGAACCAGGTCTGAACCAGGACTGAACCAGGACTGAACCTGGACTGAACCAGGTCTGAACCAGGACTGAACCAGGTCTGAACCAGGACTGAACCAGGACTGAACCTGGACTGAACCAGGTCTGAACCAGGACTGAACCAGGACTGAACCTGGACTGAACCAGGTCTGAACCAGGACTGAACCAGGTCTAAACCAGAACTGAACCAGGACTGAACCAGGACTGAACCAGGTCTGGTTCAGGCTTATTGTTTTATAATTTTAACTTCCTGGTTGTAAAGGATGACATCATCAGTAGGAAATCCCATGACCAAAGCAACCAAAACTCCTTTAATATTACAGAAATGAAAATGCATGAGAACACCTTTATTTAGATGAATCAAAGTTTAAATGGTCAGAGAAATACGTTTATTTATGTAAATTATGCCAAAGTCTGAGTCTCCTTGACATTTTTAAATATATTTTTCTATTTCTCGTCTTCTTCAATAAAACATGAACATGGTTGAAAGAGAGAAAAGGTTAATTTAGCATAATCTGTGTCTTTTAGACCAGTGGGTTCTTAACCTGAACCTCAGGTGTTCGGCGGAGGTCAAGACACTCATCAGACTCATATGATTGGTGACCCGCCCCGCTTGTCCCGTCTGTGCTGCAGGGAATCTGGTGCTCAGTAGTCGACTTGTGACTGTCGTGATGTACGTCGTGTGATTTCTTTCTTAATATTTTAGACTGAATCAAAGCCCACCTTTCTGGGCAAAGTTTTTGTGTGGCTGAGGTCTTGTTTTTGCCGATGGTATTACTCGTGTACTTTAATTGATGAGAAATAACTCCCACGGGACTCCGATGTAAAAAATAGTTGTTAAAGTTTAATGCACAGTTTTGTGACGCTTCTTACAGGAGTAATCAAATACAGCAATTCTCAAAAAATAGAATACTACGGTAAGAAAACCATTTGGCTCTGTATTTTGCGCTCTCTCCTGCGCTCCTTCCGCGCGTGTTCTCTTAAAGTGACAGTAACACATTTACGTCAGAAAAGGCAAAAGACTACAAATACATTCTACAAATAAAACAAATGTGATCAAATGAATTTAGCTTATTTAAACAACTAAATTATTTATCCGTGAAACATAAAATTACACATTTATAACAAAATATCAACACTGTGTAGATTTCCATACGAACATATACATCAACTAAACTTGGCTCTCACAGTCTTGGTACCAGCTTGCACCTAAAAGGGCCAAAGGGACCAGGGAAATCGCCCAGAGTCTTACCTGTATCAAAACCCCTTTTGGGATAAGACTGGGCAATAGCATGGCCCCAAGAGGGCAAAAAGGACCAGGCCAGAACCCCCAGAGTGTAGCCTGTATGAAAATGCTAATTTCTGGGCTAAGTCTTGGCACCAGTCTGGCCTCCAAAGGGCCAAAAGGACTAGAAAAATTGCCCCAGAGTCTATCCTGTATGAAATCTCTTCTTTTTTGCCTTAGTCTTTGCACCGGCCTGGCCCCAAAAGGGCCACAGAAAAGGCCCTTGAGTCGAGCCTGTATCAAAGCCCTCCTTTCTGGGCTAGGTTTTGGCACCAGCCTGGCCCCAAAAGGGCCAAAAGGTCAGCCTCTGGGGCTATTTCCCTTGTCCTTTTCTATAACTACTATACTATAATATGATATATTTGCGAGCAATCCTTTTTGAGGATGCTGGACATAAAAATTAAGAAAAGGAACAGACTTTGTTGCGAAAATGACATGAGAGTGGCACTTGCCAAGGTAAAGCCTCTGAAAGGCAACAGCAGAAGTCACACTGATTTGCAGTAAATATTCATGATTATGTTTTTGTGTGAAAATGTTGTTCTTTGAACACAGTAATGTTGATGCACGGTTCATTTTGTGCACCAGTAAAATATATACCTTTGTTTTGAATTTGAAAAAATCATATTTTATCTTCACAATTAAGAAGTGTTCGGTGAATGCGCTTCTGAAACTGGTGGGGTTCAGTACCTCCAAAAAGGTTAAGAACCACTGAATTAGACAGAGGAAACCATTTGGACCGTACCAATCCGCCCCAAAGAGAACGACTGGACACAAGCTTCTGTAGCAGGCGGGCCGGACCCTCCACCAGAAGAGTTACATCGAGCACTTTTAAGTATTTCAGGACATTTGTATTGTATTTCAGGACATTTGTATTTGATGTTTTTAGTTTACATGTTAAAGCTCCTTGGTGTTCTTTTCTTCCGGGGACACCTTTCCAGATGTCTCCTCAGGTACTTTTTACAAGTAAAGGTCTTATTACACGTGGAGCAGCTGATGGAGGAGTTGTGGCTGTTTCTGTGCGCGATCATTTCACCTTCATCCACGAAATCTTTCTTACAAACCCTGCACCTGAACGGCTTGTCCTTGCGATGGACCGTCAAATCGTGCTGGGAGAAGTTTTGCTGAAACTTGAAGCTCAAGCCGCACGGCACGCAATGATACGGCCGTTCTCCCGTGTGCACTCGCATGTGGGATTTTAGATTGCGCTTCTGGGAAAAGGTTTTTGTACAAACCGAACAGCTGAATGGTTTGTCTTGTGTCCTGGCTTCTTTGTCATCATATGTCAGCGATTGTGCGTTTTCCCGTTTTCTTACAAACTCGTCACTCTCAGTCCATCCATATTGACTGTTCTCTGGATTTTGGTAATTGCCGCTGAAAAAATCTTCGTTCGAGTCCTGATTAAATGATTGTCCGTTCGATTTTGTTTTCCTCTTAGTGGAAGCGTCCCAATCTTCTGAATTCTCTGTGTCTGAACAGCTGTAAGGTTCGAATTCGTTCATCATGTCCAAGCTGCAGCCCGGCTCCTCTTCTCCATACAGCTGTTCAGTCGGTTCTTCTTGTTGCTGTTGGCGTAAACACGATTTGTCGAGCATTTCTTCAGATTTGAAGGGGAAAGAAGAGAATGGAGCTTCCACTGGCGTTTCTCTATCTTCATATTTCACTTCTGAAGGCACAACAACCGACTGGAAACCTACAGGAAACAATGTACAACGCGGTTAAGTCCAGAAATAATTGGACAGTGTGTTGTATGTTTGACAGTTTTGGTTTCTAAAAACTCCCTAGGCTACGTTTACATTCCATAATTTCATAATATAATTATTTCAGATGGATAGAGCAGTGCCTAAATGGTTATCAAGGTTATCATATTAATCTTATGGTTTATTCATGCTGCCAGACATGAAACTGTATTATTCCAAACAAAAGTATTTAGTGATATTTCTGGTATTAATTTTATGGTCCATTCACATTTTGTGCAATATATTTGAACCTCGACCAAACCATGTACACACACGTTCTTACACTTGCATTTCAATTACAACAGTTATTATTGCTAAAAACAAACAAAAACTACAATCGATTAATCAAAATGATTAACATTTATTCCTAAAGTCTGTGTTTCTACTTAGAGTACAACAGTCCATTCTATTTTTTCCCTAATCCGCAGCCCTATCTGCTGTTTTCATGGAGATGGGCACGTTTAATGTGGAACTTTCCAGGCAAGGATAACAAAAATTGGAGTAGGAGTAAATTCAGAAACGCAAGCTCCAATGTTTGTTAATTTTGTCCACTGACAGTAGCAATAAAATCGTTTCTGATTCAGATAAATGCAAAACTAGTTGGGTTCAGTAGTCACAACATTTTAAGAAAGTCTTTATTTTCAAAAATAGATGTTCCTCTGCTGGTCTGTTCTCAGGGATGAATAAAAATAATTCTGATTTAGACTCAAAACCCTTTGTTCCGTATTTTATAAACTGTTATGGAAACATTGCGCCCAATCCTTGACATAAACACGTCTTCTCTTAGTACAAACAGTCTGAGGCGAAATAATATAACGTTTTCTAGTTTTATATAATTATGTTTTGTTTCCACAAAATTTCTATAAGAATAATTAAAAATATAATTTGTGGGTCAGATTCATCCAAAAGCGGAATCTGGATGTTTTGTCTGGTGTATTTTTTGTTTGTTTAGAATCTAAACACAATCAGAGGGAAATAAAAAAAACAAAAACTGTAATATAATAAGACAAATACCAGGCCCTGATGACAGTAGATCTTGCTTTTGTGGCTTTCGCGGTGATTTTGAGCGCAGAAACTCCTCCTCGTATTCCGCAAATGTGCGTTCAAACAGCTCAAAAATCTCATTAGCGGCGACGACGAGTCGCTCCACCACCAGGTCCCGCAGAGTTTGGCTTTTAAGAGACATTTTACGGACGGTTCAGCAGAGTTAGCTCCAGCATTAGCAACAAAAGGCTAAAACAACCCGGAACAACAATAACGACACAGACAGAGGGAGATTTGGGAGGGTGGTCGCCCCCTACTGGTCATAGGTGAAATACACCCTCATAAGAATAATCAGACAACGCAATAAGATAAGATAAGATAATCCTTTAATGTCACACAAGGGGAAATTTCGTTGTTACAACGCAGTAGAAACAGGAGGAAAGGACAGATCATAGGAAGTTCGAAAACACATTCTTAATAGAACTATTATGAACAAAATTAATAAATAATAAAAAAATAAATTAAATGAAAAATAAATTAAAAAATACATTTAAAAAAAACTCTTATTAACAAAACTCCTCTCCTATCTTAATAGGGAATGGAGGGGGGGAAATAAAATAAAATAGATAAATAAAAAGATAAAGATAAAAATAAAAATAATTAGATCTGTGTCAGTAAACTGGATTTTTAATGTGTATTTTAGAGACAAAGTGCAAAGAATAAACATTAAACATTTTCTCTTTTATTTTTGTCTTTGTCACATATTTTAGTCATTTTTGCATACATTTCTAAAAGTGTGAACAATCAGGATTAAATCAGTTTATTCAAATCTTTTACTCACGATTATTTACAATCTGCATGAAAAGTGTGAAAAATGTGTCTAATAAAGTCTACGGGCAACAAAATGTGATCAAATATAAAATGTTACTTTATATAAGGATATTCCCAGAGCATGGAGTAAACCACAAACTGGTTTCTAATGGGATTAAATCAGATTAAAGTCGCTCTAGGGCCAAAGATTAACCTAGACCAAGAGCACAGAGTAAAGAGGACCAGTCAAGACTATGAACCAGGTCTGAACCAGGTCTGAACCAGGTCTACTGAACCAGGTCTGAACCAGGACTGAACCAGGACTGAACCAGGACTGAACCAGGTCTACTGAACCAGGTCTGAACCAGGTCTACTGAACAAGGACTGAACCAGGACTGAACCAGGACTGAACCAGGTCTGAACCAGGACTGAACCAGGTCTGAACCAGGACTTAACCAGGACTGAACCAGGTCTGAACCAGGACTGAACCAGGACTGAACCAGGTCTGAACCAGGACTGAACCAGGACTGAACCAGGACTGAACCAGGACTGAACCAGGTCTGAACCAGGACTGAACCAGGTCTGAACCAGGACTTAACCAGGACTGAACCAGGTCTGAACCAGGACTGAACCAGGTCTACTGAACCAGGACTGAACCAGGACTGAACCAGGACTGAACCAGGACTGAACCAGGACTGAACTAGGTCTGAACCAGGACTTAACCAGGACTGAACCAGGACTGAACTAGGACTGAACCAGGACTGAACTAGGTCTGAACCAGGACTGAACTAGGTCTGAACCAGGTCCGAACCAGGAGATGTTATTGTCTGAACCAGAACTTAACCAGGTTTGAAACAGGTCTAAAGAAGAACTAAACCAGGACTAACTTAAGGAAAACATAACAAAGAAAGCTGAACCAAGTCTGAACCAGCTCAAACAGAGGAATAAACAGGACTAAACCAGGGACTAAACCATGTCCAAACAGGGACTAAACCAGGTCCAAATAGGGACTAAACCATTAAATCAAGTTGTGTTTTTTACCTAAAACACAAACGTTTGATACCGTGACAACAACACTCTCCAGAACAGTTTTGTATTGAAATCCACTTTATTCACAGCAAACTGGTGACATTAGACAGTGCATGTTTAAAATACACAAGTAAAAGTGAAACATTCAAAAATCTGAAGAAAAAAAAATATTATCAAACGACAGTTTATTGTTCAGAGTTCGTTCCAAACTCGCTCCGTGATTGTCTCAACATTCAAATCCAACTCAAAAGTTCATTTAACACAGTCAATTTAAAAGTGATGTCGGCGTGTTTAAAAGGTTAGATTTTACAGAACGTGTCCAGGCCATGGTTTTGCTTCACAAATAGCCAAATGTTGTACTTTTTAAACACATTTTCAACCAAATAAAGGCTGAAATATGCCGAGTGAAGGCTTCTAGATAGATAATATGAATAAAGTGATTCTGATTAGTCCAGAGAACGATGATCAAAACACTATCATTTATTATTTATTAATTAATTTATTATTATTTAGTGGCTGATTAATCGTTGCAGCTCTAGTAAGTTTCCTTGTGAGGGTTTCGTCTCCATGGAGATGTTGTTGCTTTGCCTGGAATGTTCCACAGTAGAGCATTTAAAGCATATGACAGTTTGGACGACTTGTTTCACTAAAATGCACTTAAGATAATTGTATTTAACATTTTTCTAAAGATTTTACAAACTGAATCCAAGCAATTGTTTTATCATTTTAACTTCCTGGTTGTAAAGGATGACATCATTAGGAAATCCCATGACTGTTTCCTAGCAACCAAAACTCCTTTAATATTACAGAAATGAAAATGCATGAGAACACCTTTATTTAGATGAATCAAAGTTTAAATGGTCAGAAAGACGAGTTTGTTTGTGTAAATTAAGTCTGAGTCTTTGTGTTTCCAAACACAACTTCTATATTTTTTTTATTTCTCTTCTTGTTGTAAAACAATTTATATTTACAACAGGTTTCATCCCACCAAACAATGAAAATCATACAAACCTGTCATACGCACTTTAACTTTCCTATTTCTATGGAGCCTCCAGATCAGATCTGTGGAGAGGGGACTCCTCTCTCTGAAAGAATGCATGTTTTTGTGTAACTGAACAAATACAAATAGATACATTAATGCCATACTATGGAACATTCCACATGGTGCACCTATGAAACAATGAAATGGAAAACGGTGCATCCATCTATTTTACACTTTTATGGTTTCAGTTAGTGTCTTGTTTTTTAATTGTTTTCATTTCGTGGTTTATATATTCCAAAAAGAAAATGTTAATTTTAAATCATATTTAGATATTAGATATATATTATATCTCAGAGAAATATTTCAATCAAAAGGAAAACGTCTCCAGTCGACTTAATTTTAAACCTTTTTGTCGTTTATTTTTGTGCCTGTTTTTAGTTTTTCATTACAGACCAGCTCAAAACCCGTCCTCACAAAACACAAAATCATATATAAAACATTCAGTGACTTTAACTATGATCTGCAGCAGAGTTCAGCCCTAAAGACGCGACAATCAGAATCTCAGCATTTCAATTCAAAATACATCAAATACATTACAATATCACACTTTAAATGCTTGTAAACATATTCATTCATATTGCCCATTGTAAACTTGGTATAGAGAGACTTTTTTTCACTTTCTAAAATGTAGGGTTGATTTTGACAGTACATTTACAAACTTCTTGCAGTTTCACTCTCAAACGTGATCACTTTTTGGTGCTTGGCTCGCTTTAGTTTATAAGAGTTTATGCAGATGATGAGCGTTAGCAGTGAGTGGCAAAAACGCATCAGAGTCAATGTCAAAGAGCGCAAAACGCAACTAAAATATGAAAGAGCAGCTAAAATCTTATAATGAATGTAAAAGTCTACAACTCTGCTGAATGTTTAGTTTTTACCTGACGTCTAATAGAAGAAAATCAAGTAAACAATTGTAGAAAAGCAGATGAACAACGTCACACTGCTGCTACGCTCAAATTTATCACTGATACAGATTTTATCACACACGGTTGAACTCATGACCTTTCTCTCCTTAACTAAGATGTTTCTGAGTCCGTTTGTTGAGGAAATTAATTGTTACGCGGCAGTTGAAGTGTCTTTAATCTCCAACCGTCGTTAGCATACAAGCTAGCTCAGCTCTGCACAGTCGCAACAACAACAACAAGAACAAGAACAACCAGAAACTACTTTCACTTTACATTTGGCCCTGTCAAGTTCATTTGAGCAAAACAAAAGCACGACGGACAGAAATGAGACTGAAAAAAGCATAAACACGCATTTTATCAGTGTCACACATCCGTTAGCACGTTCTGTTAGCCTAATGCTAAACCAATGGAGATTTAAGGGTGATAAATTAGGGTGACCAGACGTCCCCTTTTACCTGGGACAACTCTGTGTCCCATGTCCCAGCAGATGTTTCCAAAACCACTGACTTGTCCCACTTGTTTTGATTTTTGACCACTCGGAGACCCTCCAACAGTAAAGAGGAATGTATCAGGAATGTTTCATAAGCCAAAATATTGAAAATCTGGTTATAGAATAACCAGAACACAAACAATGCTCACTTCAGCACTTTATTTAGTTGTTCCATGGCTTTTTGACAACTTTTTCACAATGTTTTAGCTAATGTATCTCTATGGACGTTCAGCGCACCAGCAATAAACATGGCAGATTTCCATGGTAACGGAGGTATTTGTCATTCGTGACCTTCCAACTTGAGCTCTATAATTCTGCCACTCACTGCCACTCGGAATGTGGAGTATAACCTCTACTCGGCCCGCTAAGACAATATACAGTTTTATAGAACCGTTTATGCTTAAATCCTTTGTAAGTGTTAAAATAGTAGCACATTTCATACTTTAATATTATTTGAAAAAGAAATATCAAAAATAGCTCCGTTTGGTCCTCTCGGTCCTCTCGGTTAAACCTCAGCTGCCTTAGTGAGACGTAAATGTGTGAAGCAGTGCATTAAGAGACATTCATGCTTAAAAATAATGAGTTAATGAGGCTTGAAGAGAATCACTGCTGCACCAAACAGCTGCCAAATATTGTAAACGTTCAGGATCAGGCCACGCCCAACGATTATTTCTATCAGGACTGCACAATATATCGAATAAGTATAATAATAATAATAAATATAGCCGCAAGCGGCAATGATCGGCCCTCGCCACGCCGCCGCCACGCCGCAAGAGGAGGGGGCGCTAACGCGCCCCAATTGTCCTTTTATTGCGCCTACTGCTGAATCTGTGACGCTGTCACATCTTCTCCCCTTTGTTTTACCATCAAAAAGCAATTTTATTTTGAATTCTTGGCACAATGTGCGGCTTTGCCGCACAGACACCGTGACTCTTTGAATAAAAATGTGGATCACTTTTGATGGTCCACCCCTGAAGATGAGTCTCACCAAATTTCAGGTTAATAGGGCTAACGCCCTAAGAGGAGTTTGTGAAAGTATAAAGTGTAAACATGTTCTGGCGATTTCCCCATTGGAATAACATGGAAGGTTTCGGTCATCGTTACGGCAACGCCATAACAATTATGACATGGGTCTCATTGACGTTTTTGATGGAGATGCCAAAATTGAGTTGTGTGTCAAATTTCATATAATTTCGCAAAACTAAACATTTAACCTCCATATAAAATCTGTAGGGGGCGCTGTGGCGCCAAATGAATTTATTTCACTTCAAGTGGGTTTAGGGCAAAGAGTTTAACAACTGATTCTAATTTGACGCAATTCGGACTTTATCTGCGCAAACGGCAGAAATTTTAAATATGGGAGATTTCTGAAATTCTAGCTACAGTTTGCGGCTTCGCCGCACAGAGACCGTGAGAGGTATCAATGTAATTTGGATAACTTTTGATGTCCCACTCCTCAGTAGCATTTTCACCAAATTTCAGCTTTTTAGAGCCAACGCCCTGGGAGGAGTTCGTAAAAGTACGACGTTTGGAAAAACTCCAAAATCATGTTTAGCCATTTTTGAAGCAATATGGCCGACATTTGGTTGGGCGGACGGCGTTGCCGTAATAATATTTTTTACTTCTCTTGTCACCATCTACCTCTGCGCCAAATTTCATGATTCTACGATCAGATTTTTTTTGGGTCATTTCCCATCTCTCAATGCATTTTTGGTACATTTGGGGGCGCTGACGCGCCAATTTTTTTATTTTAGAAAAGGGAAATAGCCAGAATGTAGAGAGGCACGATTTTTAGAGGTGTGCAAATTTTTGTGACTTTTCGTCAATGTTCACTGGGTGAAAAATAGGGGGGTTGGTCCCGAGAAGAAGAAGAAGAAGAAGAAGAAGAAGAAGAAGAAGAAGAAGAAGAAGAAGAAGAAGAAGAAGAAGAATATTCCGATGCGAAAACAATGTTTCCCATTTTTCAAATATCATAAACTATACATTTTCGGAAAGCGCTCGCGCTTTCCTACCTCATGGTGTGGGTCCCTGGTCACTGACGGGTACTTTCGTTAATTTTGAGTGGGCTCCGCCCACTTTGTGTTTTTGGCCCTCTATACAGTAATAATGTTCAATTTTTGCATTACATGCTTATATGCACGGAACATGCAAGAGATGGGGAACGTATTCGTGAGCTACTTAGGGCAAATGAGTGCTTTATATGGGGATGACGACCGCTTCGCGGTCGTCATCCCAATGTAAAGTGCTCGTTTAGTGCGCACTTTTGCACGGGCTTCGCCCGTTTACAACGGTAATGTTCCATTTTCCTACTATTAATTAGTATGCCCGGGGCGTGCGTGAGTGAAGGAGTGCGTTAGTGAGTGTTTGGAAGTGGGCGAGCGCTTCGCGCTCGATTTCGTGCGCACTACGTGCGCACTTTCGCAGCCGTGCTTCGCACGGCCTTACGAGATTAATAGGCCTCTCGCCAGCTTGTGGCGCTCGGGCCTAATAATAATAATTGAAACCGCAACACTCTCACAATAACAACAAGGTCCTTCATCTGACAGAAATGTACAGATTAAAAATAAATAAAAAAGTGAATTATGTTAGTAGTATTAGTGTTATTTTATGCATATTTTTTCCACGTTTAGGCGCAAATTTGCCTCGGTTTTGTCTCTATTGAGTCGTTATGTTTTGTTAGGCAGTTGGACTTGTAAATTAGGCATTTTTGTTTTAATGTAACAGAAATGATTGCGTCAAAAATTACATTAATATATCACAGTCTTTCGTGTCTGTCGTGTAGCCCTAACTTCTATTGCACATTGACATTTTTAAATATTTTTTTACCCAAAGCATTATGTAAATATGGTGACTGAGAATATATATATATGTATATATATATATATATATATAAATGAAAAACAGATTCTCTGTTGCAGCTTTAGTTCACTACAAAACTGTCCCAGTTGGATATTACAAATAAACATGGGACGATATTGCAATTTTGTGTCCCGATTATCATGGACAAAATATCTGTGACCAACCATAATATCACAATAATAATTCAAACTGCAGAGTTTAGCAAAGTATTATGGATATATTTGTAATACTGACTAAGTTCCATGTTTAAACAACTATTATAGAACTGTACTTTGTTACGAGTGAAAACAACAAACCAAATACCAAAGTCTGGCGGTATAACTGCAGTTTAGTTTTTCAAAATAAAATAGAAAATATATTCTCGCTAATCAACTGTGCCTGCTTCAGTCCAGTTCACCTTGTGTCTGTTCTCATACCATTCTTTACATTGTTAAATTATAAAGCATTTGTAAATATTTTAACATCTGCGTCACTATAAACTGATATGATAGAAACTGTTTGAGAATGTTATACTAGTTGTAATGTTTTAACAGCGACTGCAGATGCAAACTAGCTTTTTATTAAAAAAGCAAATCCTCTTCTTTGTTTTTAAGTTTAATGTGTTTGTACAAATAAATAATAAACAAAACGATTTTAGTCGACCTTTTTTCTTGTGATCAACGATATTCTTACTTATTGTCTCATCCCTAATTGCAATACTTGATTCATTTTCTCATTAAAAGCACAAAATATCCAAGCTAAAGGGATCTATTGACCTCATTCTGCTTCTGTCCCACCTTCTGCCGTCTGAGGAAAGACAGCAATCGATTGTAAAGTCGTTTCCTTTGGTTCAGCAGTGATTCTTAAACTAAATTTCTCTTCCCTTCTCAGTCCCGTCGTGGCTCGCTGCGGCTTCTACCTGACGCGAGCGGAGAAGCAGCGCATGTACTCGGTGACCCAGGGGCTGTCGGCCACGGAGAGCTGGGTCTTACGGAGCTTGTCCAGGTCCGCGGAGCGAGTCCTCCTCATGTGAGACCGGAGTCCGGTCCTGGGTCGGCCCGTTTGGACGCAGACATCTGACGTGTGGCTCTGAGAGGAGGACACAGAGAGTTTAGGGAGTTTAGGGACGCAACGGGGGGCAAAATATGGGCGTTTTATTTGTTTGGTCCCACAATTAGATTCAAATTGGGACATTGTTTTCTTAAAATGCATTCTCCTTCAACAGAGATATAAAGTAGCTCCTACACACCAAACCTTAGGATCTTAACTAGATGCTGACAGAACCAACACAAAGATTTGTTCACATCTGATTCTAAGTGTGATTTATTGAAGTTTTAAGGCTAGAAAATTAGGCAAAATTTGAAATTTCAGGCAAATTTTAAGTCAGATCGAGTTTACACAAAATATAAATAATAAATCCAAAATCCCCTCAGTAAAATGTTTTTGTATCTAATATGTCAACAAAATTCAACAGAAAATTTAAACCTGGCTTTTCAATTTTTCAGATTTAAAAGTTTCAAATATGTGCAATTGTGTCTGTTTTTACACATAAAATGCCTTATTTCTACATGAAAACGTGACATGATAAAAAAAAACTCTAATAATTTTTGTTTCTTATGTTTATGTGAGTAAACGACAGGAGAAGTTTCAAATTGACCTGCTGCGTCTGGTCTTAAAAACAAAATGGACTGTAACACAAATAACACTGTCTCTGTGTTACCTTGCACACAATGGGTGAAATTTCCTGCATTTTGGCGGATTTTTCAGTGAGTTTTTTGTCCAATTCCACCGCTCTTTTTACTCGGATGATGATAATATCAGTCTCTATTCATTTATTATACACAGTAATCAGTTCAGCAAAGAGTGGAGACATTTTCAAAGACAAAATGCATTATTTCCACGACATTCAGCCTTTTGTTTCTCATTTTCCGTGCGTTTTCAACGTCTGAAAAAAGGACTAGCCCAGTGTCTTCAGGATTTCCAGCACGTGTAGGAGCCCTGCTGTTATTATCCCGACTGATCTGTTTTTATGTCGATTAAACACCTTTCTCGTGAACACTTAGAGAGTTCGACCTGCTCTGTCTCAAACTGCTCGTAGCTCTTCAGGTTCAGACGCTTTTGTGGATCCTGGAGCAGTTTCCGAAAACCACACTGGCTCCTGTTTTATTCATGACGAGTGTTAAATATCTCAGGTGTATCTGGTGTCGTGCAGGAAAGACTCTGGCAGCTTTACTAACCCACATCCTACACATTTAAACGAGAACTTAGCATTTAGCACGTCGGGCTAACTCATGTGCAAAATGCTAAGTCCTCAACGGTCCAACAACAGTCTTTACTTTAACGTCTATCAGCTTCACACTCATCGGGAGCAGGGTCTGGGCGAGGGAACTGGTCTCTATTGTTGCCACATTTGCCCCGGGGCAGACCAACAGAAGCAGGCCAGCCAATCTGCGCCTACAGCCCCAGTCTCTGATCTCTTACACCTTAATAAAACTGGTCTAAAAACTGGACTTAAAGTGTCTCTATTATGGTGGATGATCTTTCTGCCTCTGAGTCTGTCACACGAGTCGTTCCCAGCCTGAAAATGCTCATTCCGTTCATGTTTTTAGCTTCCTGTTAAAGCCGATTGTGTGGAACGTGGAGCTGCCTCATGTGTTTCGATCAGTCGATGGTGTCCTACGTCCAGTGTTCTCCACACCTTTTTAGTTCAAACTCCCTTGTGTGAACTGGACATATTTCAGTTTTTAAGTCGATTGCACTGGAATTGCACTTTGAGTTTGAGCCAATCACAGCAGCCAAATGAATGACAGGCTTCAATCAAAAGACGGATCAGCCAGAGCGGTACAAGAAGGATTCTCGTGACATTGTAACAGCTGCAGGACAAGGTTCTTTTGGTGTGAACTCTTGTGAGCCTGTGGTCTTCTGTGTGCAATTTGGGTCAGATATTTGGTCATATCATAAAGTAATTTATACTTTTTTCCAGCACTAGGTCATTCCCTTCTTTAATCAACGAATAGATTCAAAGGGCGTGTCTTCAGTCAACCAACATTGTCTTTAGTTACGGCCTCAGGGAACGTACAAACTTTAGTCTGGACATTTTTTGCGTGATATTTGACATATCTCAAAGCTCGGCAGACTTTAGACCTATAACTCCAGGACCTCATATTGGGAAACAGTGAGTGCGGTTACATTCACACTCAAAACCAGACTCCTTTAAAAGGCAGATTTTGGAGTTAAAAGATTATCAAAATGACCTTTAAACAGCAAAACCATCTGATTTCTTTCTGATCAAGCTCCCTCTGGTTACTCACAGCAGATGTTGAGGTCATTTACATCATCTTTAAGGTCCAAAAGTCGGATAAATATCTTTCGGTGTGTTTGTCTAATCCTTTGTGTCTCACTCACGTCGTTGGGCGTCCTCCTGACCTCCATGTGTCTCTGTGTCCAGTCCAGTCTGCTCTCTCGGTCTCTGTTGGTCGGAGGCTGGCTCTTGGCTCTCGTCTTCCGGACCGCGGCGTCGCTGACCCCGCGACTCTGGACCTGGACCTGGCCCGGTTCGGTCTTCTGAGGGCGCCGTCGAGGCCTCTGCCTGGGCCGCGGCCGCAGGGATTCACCGTCGGACGAGGCGCTGTCGATGGGGCCGTTGTCTGTGGGCGTGTCGTCGTGGAAACCGTTCACGGCGGCAGAGTTGTTGGCTTGGCTAGGGCCGTTTTGTACAACCGCGGCGTCTGTTCAGATCCAACACACCAATCAGAGAAGCACCAGTTATTTGTAAAGATATACAACATGATCCTAAACTGTTATTTACAACATCCTCCTTTTCTTTTGCCATTTTTGCTACTTTCATTGTTTTTTTGTTATTACATTGTTGGGCTGCAGCGATTAATAGACAAATAAAAAAGAATCTTAGTCATTTTGATCATCATAATCGTTAACTGGACAATACAAACTCTAAAACACCATAAACCTTTTTACAACAAAGATAGTTTTCCATCAATAATCATTTTATTTGTAACTCATTTCTATCTAGAAGACTTTCTTTGTGATATTTCATCCTCTATTTGGTTAAAAATGTATTTAAAAAGTCTCAACATGCAACAGAAATCATCATTTTACCAGTCGACTGATAAAATAATCATTAGTGTAAGCCCTAGTTGTGAATCAGTATACGGCAATAGTTGAAGGCACAAATGCCAAATTATGTACACATTTTCCCTTAAATAATTGCTTTAAGAGTTAATTTACTTCTGGAGTTAGTGTAATCCCTCATTCGTCCAGGAGTGTTCCATTGTAGAAAAAGCTTCAGTTGTAGTCATCTGGACCCAGTTAGAAAAAGATAGACATTTCGACTCTTTAACACTCTAAACACTTTAAGACAAAAACTGGTTCACCCTAAGGACAAGATGCCGACCCAAAAACAGAGCAATGTAGTTTATTCGATCCAATGCAGTGAAGAAAGTTGTAAAGAACGTTACATAGGAGAGACTAAACAGCCTCTGCACAAGAGACTCTATCAGCACAGAAGAAATACAAGTTCAGGACCACAGAGTGCCGTGCATCTCCATCTTGAAGCCTCTAATCACTCGTTTGAAGACGGTGAGGTGAAGGTTTTAAGCAGCGAGAAAAGATGGTTTGAAAGAGGAGTTAAGGAAGCTATTTTGTTAAAAAAGAAAGACAGAAATGGAGGGTTAAGATTCAACCTTCCTGTAGTCTACAATGGAATATTGAACCCCTGGAGAGGTAGAGGACCATGACATTTAGATGTTAATCAGGTACTCAGGGTGGGTGAGCCAGGGTCTCACAAAGACAAAGGGGAGACTAATAGCCCATTAAAGGGCTGAATAGGCTCGGTAGATACCAAGAGGGTAAGTTTCTGTTGAAACAAACAACTCTTTCCTCTTCAGGAAGGCTCCGCCCAATGGGCTGGACTTACCACAGAATAGTACAAATATCGGAGTTCTCGACCTAAATTCTCTTGTTGACAATGACTCTTGGATGAGAGTCGAAACGTCTAATTTTTTCTAACTGGGTCCAGATGATACAACTGAAGCTTTTTCTACACTTCTGGAGTTAGATAATTATTTTTGGCAGACAGGTATTGTGATGTATTAAAATCAATATTGAGATCACACAGTGCACATTTTAAACCCGTCCAAGAGCATTAACTTTAAGAGCGGAATAACTGAACTGAAGAACAAATACAAATTAAAGCCGCAAGCGGCATCCAACGGCCCTCGCGGGCCGCCGGCCTTCCGACTCTGCTCTCTGCATTTTACAGAGATGGCGCTACTGCAATTGTCTAAGAACTAAGACAGCGACACATTGGACATGTACAATGCTGTGCTTAACCAGTGCAAATGAACACAAATGTCGGTCAAATGTGCAGCTCCAGCGCACAGAGACCGTGACACTTGGAATAAAAATATGGATAACTTTTGATGCTCCGCTTGTGTAGATTATTTTCCCCAAATATGAGCTTGATCGAGCTATTGCCCACAGAGGAGTTTGTTAAAGTGTGAAGCGTAAATGTGAACATTTCAAGGATTTGGCGTTTTTCCCATTTGTGACATATATTTGCGGCTCTACCGCACAGAGACCCTAGTACTTAAAATCAAAATATGGATAACTTTTGATGCCCCGCTTGTGTAGATGATTCTCCCCAAATATGAACTCGATCGGGCAATCGCCCTAGGAGGAGTTTGTTCAAGTGTGAAGTGTAAAAATGTGGTCATTTTAGAGATTTTGCGGTTTCCCCATAGGGATAACATGGGATGTTTCTGTCATCGCTACGGCTACGCTTTACCAAATATGACTTTGGCACCCATACTTTTAATTTGGGGATGGCAAATGAGAATTGTGTGCAAAATGTCATGTCATTTGGAAAAACTCTTGTTTATAGGCCACTCTGAAGGCCAAATAGTCCAAATTCTGCGAAAAGTTTGCGGCTCAGCTGCACAGAGACCGTAAATGTTATCCATAAAATTTGAATAACTTTAGATGCCCCACTTGTCTAGAGGAGGTACACCGATTTTGAGATCGGTGGGCCAAACGCACTAAGAGGAGTTTGTTAAAGTGTGAAGCGTAAATGTGAACATTTCAAGGATTTGGCGTTTTTCCCATTTGTGACATATATTTGCAGCTCCACGGCACAGAGACCGTAGCACTTAAAATCAAAATATGGATAACTTTTGATGCCCCGTTTGTGTAGATGATTTCCCCAAATATGAACTCGATCGAGCTATCGCCCTGGGAGGAGTTCGTTAAAGTGTGAAGCGTAAAAATGTGGTCATTTTAGAAATTTCGCTGTTTTCCCATTCGTGACATATATTTGCGGGTCCGCCACACAGAGACAGTAGCACTTAGAATCAAAATATGGATAACTTTTGATGCCCCGCTTGTGTAGATGATTTTCCCCAATTATGAGTTTGATCAGACAATCGCCCTAGGAGGAGTTTGTTAAAGTGTGAAGTGTAAAAATGTGGTGATTTGAGCGATTTTGCGATTTTCCCATAAGGACAACATGGGATGTTTCTGTCATCGCTACGGTTACGCCGTACAAAATATGACTTTGGCTCTCATACTTGTATGATCAGGATGGCAAATTAGAATTTTGTGCAAAATATCATGTCATTTGGAAAAACTCTATTGTTTATAGGCCACTCTGAAGGCCAAATAGTCAGAATTCTGGGAAACGTTTGCGGCTCCGTCGCACAGAGACCGTAAAAGTTATCCTTAAAATTTGGATAAATTTAGATGCACCACTTGTCTAGAGGACGTACACCGATTTTGAGGTCGGTGGGCAAAACGCACTAGGAGGGCTTCGTTAAAGTGTAAAACATAAAAATGTGGTAATTTGAGAGATTTTGTGGTTTTCCCATAGGGATAACATGGGAGGTTTCTGTCATCGCTACGACTACGCCGTAAAAATTTAGGCATTTTTGTGATTGGCTTTTGTGATCGGGACGGCAAAATAGAATTTTGGGTAAAGTTTAGACAATTTTGGTAAAACTAATTTTTGACCTTCAATGTTAATTTAAAGGTCACTCTGTAGGGGGCGCTATCACTGCCATTTCAATTTTGTCAGCCTAAACTGGTCCAAACTAGAAAGTTTAACAACTGATTCAAATTTGGTCCTAATCGGACTGGTTTTGATCAAATGGGAGCAATTTTTAGACCTGCAATATTCCAAAATAAGTTGTCCAACTTTGCGGCTGCGCCGCACACAGACCGTAAAAGGTATCTCAAAAAATTGGATAACTTTAGATGCCCCACTTGTCCAGAGGACGTACGCCGATTTTGAAGTCGGTGGGCAAAACGCCCTAGGAGGAGTTCGTCAAAGTTTGACGTGAACAAAATGGCTAACACAGCGTGTTTTCATTTTCAAAGGAAGATGGCGGCCATAGGGTAAGTCTGGGGGCGTGGCCACAATAATATTTTTTTTTGTCCTCACGAGAGGAATGCGTGTCCCAAATTTCGTAGCCTTACGCCAAAGTTGACCTCGGGGCGTCTCCCATAGGCGCAATGTATTTTGACTTTTGTCAGTGGCGCTGTCGCGCCATTTTTTAACGAAAAAAAAAATGGCCCAGAAAAAATCAAATTTTTCGCCGATTCTGAATTTTGGCAAAGTTTGGTGAGTTTTTGAGCATGTTCAGGGGGTCAAATTAGAGCTCAAAAAGCAGAAGAACAAGAAAAATAATAATAATTAAAGCCGCAAGCGGCATCCAACGGCCCTCGCGGGCCGCCGGCCTTCCGACTCTGCTCTCTGCATTTTACTGAGTTGGCGCTAACGCAATTGTCTAAGAACTAAGACAGCGACACATTGGACATGTACAATGCTGTGCTTAACCAGTGCAAATGAACACAAATGTTGGTCAAATGTGCAGCTCCAGCGCACAGAGACCGTGACACTTGGAATAAAAATATGGATAACTTTTGATGCTCCGCTTGTGTAGATGATTTTCCCCAAATATGAGCTTGATCGAGCTATTGCCCACAGAGGAGTTCATTAAAGTGTGAAGCATAAATGTGAACATTTCAAGGATTTGGCGTTTTTCCCATTTGTGACATATATTTGCGGCTCTACCGCACAGAGACCCTAGTACTTAAAATCAAAATATGGATAACTTTTGATGCCCCGCTTGTGTAGATGATTCCCCCCAAATATGAACTTGATCGGGTAATCGCCCTAGGAGGAGTTTGTTAAAGTGTGAAGTGTAAAAATGTGGTCATTTGAGAGATTTTGCGGTTTCCCCATAGGGATAACATGGGATGTTTCTGTCATCGCTACGGCTACGCTTTACCAAATATGACTTTGGCTCCCATACTTTTATTTTGGGGATGGCAAATGAGAATTGTGTGCAAAATGTCATGTCATTTGGAAAAACTCTTGTTTATAGGCCACTCTGAAGGCCAAATAGTCCAAATTCTGCGAAAAGTTTGCGGCTCAGCTGCACAGAGACCGTAAATGTTATCCATAAAATTTGAATAACTTTAGATGCCCCACTTGTCTAGAGGAGGTACACCGATTTTGAGATTGGTGGGCCAAACGCACTAGGAGGAGTTTGTTAAAGTGTGAAGCGTAAATGTGAACATTTCAAGGATTTGGCGTTTTTCCCATTTCTGACATATATTTGCAGCTCCACGGCACAGAGACCGTACCACTTAAAATCAAAATATGGATAACTTTTGATGCCCCGTTTGTGTAGATGATTTTCCCCAAATATGAGTTTGATCGGACAATCGCCCTAGGAGGAGTTTGTTAAAGTGTGAAGTGTAAAAATGTGGTGATTTGAGCGATTTTGCGATTTTCCCATAAGGATAACATGGGATGTTTCTGTCATCGCTACGGTTATGCCGTACAAAATATGACTTTGGCTCTCATACTTGTATGATCAGGATGGCAAATTAGAATTTAGTGCAAAATGTCATGTCATTTGGAAAAACTCTATTGTTTATAGGCCACTCTGAAGGCCAAATAGTCAGAATTCTGGGAAACGTTTGCGGCTCCGTCGCACAGAGACCGTAAAAGTTATCCTTAAAATTTGGATAACTTTAGATGCTCCACTTGTCTAGAGGACGTACACTGATTTTGAGGTTGGTGGGCAAAACGCACTAGGAGGAGTTTGTTAAAGTGTAAAACATAAAAATGTGGTAATTTGAGAGATTTTGTGCTTTTCCCATAGGGATAACATGGGAGGTTTCTGTCATCGCTACGACTACGCCGTAAAAATTTAGGCATTTTTGTGATTGGCTTTTGTGATCGGTACGGCAAAATAGAATTTTGAGTAAAGTTTAGACAATTTTGGTAAAACTAATTTTTGACCTTCAATGTTAATTTAAAGGTCACTCTGTAGGGGGCGCTATCGCGCCCATTTCAATTTTGTCAGCCTAAACTGGTCCAAACTAGAAAGTTTAACAACTGATTCAAATTTGGTCCTAATCGGACTGGTTTTGATCAAATGGGAGCAATTTTTAGATCTGTAATATTCCAAAATAAGTTGTCCAACTTTGCGGCTGCGCCGCACACAGACCGTAAAAGGTATCTCAAAAAATTTGATAACTTTAGATGCCCCACTTGTCCAGAGAACGTACGCCGATTTTGAAGTTGGTGGGCAAAACGCCCTAGGAGGAGTTCGTCAAAGTTTGACGTGAACAAAATGGCTAACACAGCGTGTTTTCATTTTCAAAGGAAGATGGCGGCCATAGGGTAAGTCTGGGGGCGTGGCCACAATGATTTTTTTTGTTTGTCCTCACGAGAGGAATGCGTGTCCCGAATTTCGTAGCCTTACGTCAAAGTTGACCTCGGGGCGTCTCCCATAGGGGCAATGTATTTTGACTTTTGTCGGTGGCGCTGTTGCGCCATTTTTTAACGAAAAAAAAAATGGCCCAGAAAAAATTAAATTTTTCGCCGATTCTGAATTTTGGGCAAAGTTTGGTGAGTTTTTGAGCATGTTCAGGGGGTCAAATTAGAGCTCAAAGCGCTGAAGAAGAACAAGAAAAATTAAAGCCGCAAGCGGCATCCAACGGCCCTCGCGGGCCGCCGGCCTTCCGACTCTGCGCTTTCGACTTGATAAAGATGGCGCCCTTATTGTGTCTTGAATAAAAAAAGAACTTGACAGACGGCGACACATTGGACATGGCCAATCCAGTGCAAATGAACACAAGTGTCAGTCAAATTTGCTGCGCCGCCGCACAGAGACCGTAGCACTTGGAATAAAAATATGGATAACTTTTGATGCCGCGCTTGTGTAGATGATTTTTCCCAAAGTAAAGCTTGATCGAGCTATTGCCCACGGAGGAGTTTGTTAAAGTGTGAAGCGTAAATGTGAACATTTCAAGGATTTGGCGTTTTTCCCATTTGTGACAGTATATTTGCAGCTCCACGGCACAGAGACCGTACCACTTAAAATCAAAATATGGATAACTTTTGATGCCCCGTTTGTGTAGATGATTTTCCCCAAATATGAGCTTGATCGGGCAATCGCCCTAGGAGGAGTTCGTTAAAGTGTGAAGCGTAAAAATGTGGTGATTTTAGAGATTTCGCTGTTTTCCCATTTCTGACATATATTTGCGGGTCCGCCACACAGAGACCGTACCACTTAAAATCAAAATATGGATAACTTTTGATGCCCCGTTTGTGTAGATGATTTTCCCCAAATATGAGCTTGATCGGGCAATCGCCCTAGGAGGAGTTCGTTAAAGTGTGAAGCGTAAAAATGTGGTGATTTTAGAGATTTCGCTGTTTTCCCATTTCTGACATATATTTGCGGGTCCGCCACACAGAGACCGTAGCACTTAGAATCAAAATATGGGTAAGTTTTGATGCCCCGCTTGTGTAGATGATATTCTCCAAATATGAACTTGATCGGACAATCGCCCTAGGAGGAGTTCATTAAAGTGTGAAGCGTAAAAATGTGGTGATTTGAGCGATTCTACGATTTTCCCATAAGGATAACATGGGATGTTTCTGTCAACGCTACGGTTACGCCGTACAAAATATGACTTTGGCTCTCATACTTTTATGATCAGGATGGCAAATTAGAATTTTGTTCAAAATATCATGTCATTTGGAAAAACTCTATTGTTTATAGGCCACTCTGAAGGCCAAATAGTCAGAATTCTGGGAAACGTTTGCGGCTCCGTCGCACAAAGACCGTAAAAGTTATCCTTAAAATTTGGATAACTTTAGATACACCACTTGTCTAGAGGACGTACACCGATTTTGAGGTTGGTGGGCAAAACGCACTAGGAGGACTTCGTTAAAGTGTAAAACATAAAAATGTGGTAATTTGAGAGATTTTGTGGTTTTCCCATAGGGATAACATGGGAGGTTTCTGTCATCGCTACGACTACGGCGTAAAAATTTAGGCATTTTTGTGATTGGCTTTTGTGATCGGGACGGCAAAATAGAATTTTGGGTAAAGTTTAGACAATTTTGGTAAAACTAATTTTTGACCTTCAATGTTAATTTAAAGGTCACTCTGTAGGGGGCGCTATCACTGCCATTTCAATTTTGTCAGCCTAAACTGGTCCAAACTAGAAAGTTTAACAACTGATTCAAATTTGGTCCTAATCGGACTGGTTTTGATCAAATGGGAGCAATTTTTAGACCTGCAATATTCCAAAATAAGTTGTCCAACTTTGCGGCTGCGCCGCACACAGACCGTAAAAGGTATCTCAAAAAATTGAATAACTTTAGATGCCCCACTTGTCCAGAGGACGTACGCCGATTTTGAAGTCGGTGGGCAAAACGCCCTAGGAGGAGTTCGTCAAAGTTTGACGTAAACAAAATGGCTAACTCAGCTTGTTTTCATTTTCAAAGGAAGATGGCGGCCATAGGGTAAGTTTGGGGGCGTGGCCACAATGTTTTTTTTTGTTTATCCTCACGAGAGGAATGCGTGTCCCGAATTTCGTAGCTTTACGCCAAAGTTGACCTCGGGGCGTCTCCCATAGGCGCAATGTATTTTGACTTTTGTCGGTGGCGCTGTCGCGCCATTTTTTAACGAAAAAAAAAATGGCCCAGAAAAAATAAAATTTTTCACCGATTCTGAATTTTGGGCAAAGTTTGGTGAGTTTTTGAGCATGTTCAGGGGGTCAAATTAGAGATCAAAGCGCTGAAGAAGAACAAGAAAAATAATAATAATAATAATAATAATAATATTTTTAGCAAAAACAATATAGCCGTTTTTACTATAACAACAAATGATACATCGTTTGAAAGCTCTAAGCCTTCCCGATGCCGCCATGGGGTGGAATTATCATTACGAGCGCTTACGCGCTCGTCACTCCCTATTCCGTCGGGATGCCCCGCCCACTCCCCATAGACTTCCATTGATTTGAGCAGATACAAGCATGGCCCATGCCTGCGGCATGGATTCTCGCATACGGGACGATGCCAGGAGGGTTTTTGGAGGAATGCAGCGCTTCGCGCTGCTGTTGTCAACAATTAGTGAATGGGCTACGCCCATTCACTAATTGTTGACTATTTCTGTCATAGCAGGAGTAAGTATGCATGATCCATGCCTTCGGCATGGGCTAGTTCACTGTACTTGCCAGGGGCGACGGGGTACCAAACATGCGGGCTGCGCCCGCATGTTTGGTCAGACAGTTGCAACGCTGCCTTCTTCGGCAGCGTTGCGGGAGCAATAGGCCCTCCCCCTGCTGGGGCTCGGGCCTAATAATAATAATAATAATATTTTTAGCAAAAACAATATAGCCAACAACGCGCTCGTCACTCCCTATTCCGTCGGGATGCCCCGCCCACTCCCCATAGACTTCCATTGATTTGAACAGATACAAGCATGGCCCATGCCTGCGGCATAGATTCTCGCGTACGGGACGATGCCAGGAGGGTTTTTGGAGGAATGCAGCGCTTTGCGCTGCTGTTGTCAATAATTAGTGAATGGGCTACGCCCATTCACTAATTGTTGACTATTTCTGTCATAGCAGGAGTAAGTATGCATGATCCATGCCTTCGGCATGGGCTAGTTCACTGTACTTGCCAGGGGCGACGGGGTACCAAACATGCGGGCTGCCTTCGGCAGCGTTGCGGGAGCAATAGGCCCTCCGCCCTGCTGGGGCTCGGGCCTAAAAACAATGTACAATATCATTAAAAGGCATGAACAGCTCAGTCATATTACAAACAAGAAATCCCCACTTTACCAAATAAAAGGTGCACATAGATATAGCTTCAAATCATAATGTTTCATCTATAATTTATTGAAGGATATAGTGGTTATGGCGACCTGTTTAGCAGGTTTTAGGTCAGACATTAGTCGTAATCAGTCTGTGG
The DNA here is from genome assembly GCF_026437365.1 of Eucyclogobius newberryi. Classification (NCBI taxonomy): domain Eukaryota; kingdom Metazoa; phylum Chordata; class Actinopteri; order Gobiiformes; family Gobiidae; genus Eucyclogobius; species Eucyclogobius newberryi. Next base: position 6,265,637 of record NW_027316056.1, read on the forward strand.
TTTCTGATTTGAGCAAACTGGACTAATATTTTATTAAGATTATAAAGATTTATATGGGACAATAGTAATAAAAGGACACACGTTCACCACATCCAAATTGGGACTAAATCGAGGTTGAACCTGGACTAGATCAGGACTAAAATGGGCTCAATATTTGTGATTAGTACTTTTCTCTATAAATTATTATTTTTTGATACAATTCTGGTGTTGTGGTGGGTCAGAGACATGTATAGATCACAGAGATACTGAAATATTTTGAGACCTTTTGTGGTTTTGCGCTCCCTCTTCACCCGACTACTGCCCACATAAACATATTCTGCTGATATCATGGTGGTGCTTGACCTCATTCCTCACAGTCTCTGCTCTCACCTGTCTTTGCTCCTCCTCCAGGCTCTCCCTCCGACTCCTCTGCCCCAGAACACTGCTTGGGTCCTGGGCTGGTCCTCAGCTCCGTCAGCTTCTGCGTCACCTCGGCCGTGTCTGGAGGTGCCACATTCAGGGGCCCCACGCGGTTCACTCTGCCCATCGGCGTGGACCAGCCGCTGGACTCGGAGCTGCTCTCCCACGCCTCCCAGAACCAGGGTCTGTGGGCGCCTTCCATCACGCGCCGGGTCAAGCGATACTTCAGCGAATCCTCGTAACATTTGGAAAAACTGTCCCACTTTGGGTCCTTGAACTTCTTCATGTACTCGGTCCGCACTTTCTTTGTCATCATGGCTAAAGTTTGGTTGGATAAAATACAATCTGGAAAACCACAATAGACATATTTATTTCTGAATAACACATGTGTAAACAGCTTTTGCATTTACAATGGTTATTTTGGAGATGTGCGAAATAAGAAAATCCTCCAACTAACTAAAACTATTGAAAATGACCTCAAAAGAGACGGAAAGGTCCGGCGTAATCTCCCAAACAAGAGTATAAAGTGTAAGGCTGCAACAGTTAATCGACTAATAGTGACTAGTGGATTATACACAATAATTGTAGTATTTTTTTGATAATCGTGATAGTTATTTGGACTATACAGATTCTAAACACATACAACAGACCTTTTATAACGGAGACAGCAACTTTATTAAATCAAAATGTAAAAAAAGAATTAAATATTTTGGTTTATTGTCAATAGTGCTCTTTATTTGTAAATCTAGTCTCTAAAAGCCTTCGGTCACCAATTAAAAACCTCTATTTGGTTGATGATGTATTTTAAAAACATCGATGTACAATTGAAAACATATTTTGACAAGTATATTACTAAAATAATGAAGTAAAATTATATTTCTGCCCTTTGTGTCATTGTCAACTTTATTTCTATAGCACAGTTACACCAGCTGTCCAAAGTGCTTCACGTGCACAAATCATGGTAAAAACACAGATAAGATACAAATACGATAACAAACACAACAAATCAAAAATACAGTTTAAAAGCCAATGCAAAATTGTTAGTGTCACAAAAGTGTTAGCGTCACAAGAGCAGATTTAAGCTCCTCATGTAAACCGTTTGTGGTCCATAAAAGTACATAAATCTTGGTGGCGTCCATAAAACTACCCCGACACATGTCAAAAGTCAAAAGTGTCAAAAATCACATACTAATCGATACTAAAACTAGTATTGAAATGTCTCATTTGAAGTATCGATATACAATCAAATCAAATAAATCACATTAACAGGACAAACATTTCCTGAAGAGTTTTGGATCTGACTTGAGCTTTATAAGAAAAAAAACAACATTAAAATTACAATGTGTTTTTTGGTATCGTCGTGGTACTTAAATCGGTTTAGAGTATCGCGCGTTTTCCTTTGTATCTAAATTGAGTTTGAAAATTTAGTATCAAACACAATTTGGAAATAAAATCATCTGTAATCCATTGCACGGTTTAACCACATCCTTCACAGAGATTAGAAGAGGATGAGCCTCATTATAGACTTTACTCCAGCAACCTACAACAAGCCACACAGCGCCACAACAATACTCAATTCAACCAAATATTCACTAAAATACTAATATGGATAATACAAATCACACTAAAATATTTTGAATTGAACACTTCTAAATGGGTTAGACTTCCTACTTAACCATGTATAATCTTCCATTGGGTCACTACTTTCACTTTGCATTTTGCTACATTTAAAACATAATTACGATGCATTTCTCAGGATCAAACAAGAAAAATAAAATTAAAAATATGGTATTATCTGCGTTGAGGTACGTGTCATGTTTTAACACTGAATTGGAACATTTTGCACAATTTATAGCATTGTATTGTATTTGCAAGCAATTTAGACATTGATAGACACATTCTCATAATAAATGGCGAGTTTGTGGAAGACTAGCTTTAAAATGATTAAAAAGCGTGTATTCCTGTGCTATTATAGACTGTAAAGCCAATAGACGGAAAAAAAAGAGAACATTTCGTCTCTGTCATGATATGATATGTATTTCAATTTAAAGTATGAAATAAATAAAGACTTACCAAAGCTTTAATCTAGGGGTTTAGGGGTTTTAAGGGCTAATTATTCCTCGTTGTTGTTGGGCATCGCTGCTGGGCTCCGTTTGACAGAAAACAGCGAGACTCGAGCGTGAAGCCGGAACCAGAGAAAGTGTAACATCCGGAAAAGATTTCACAATAAACCTGATTTGGTTAAAGAGGACCCATGGCGCTTTTATCAAGATTCTTAGTATCGTCCTACAACATAAGCAGATCACCATTTTACATTGTGTTGATTGCAATCCGCAATGTTGATCCAAAACAGTTTAATAATAGAAACAGTTTCATAAACTTCCTGTATCATAAGTCTTCAAAAATAATTACAACTAAATACGGGGATGTAGGTGGAGATAGGGGGTAGGTAAAAACGGACATTTCCTGGGTACTTGAACTTCAGATGCAGGACTAATGAGGGAAAATCAGGGTATGTCTCCTTTAATCAGAGTTGTCATATTCTATTAAAAAAAAAGCCTTTAACTCTGGCAGTAGGTCTATCACCCTCCCTTTAAAGATGCACTACGTAACTTTTCATGTAGATGTTACTGGTTTGCTTGAATCTTCCACAACTCAAGCCAGTCTTTTGTTCCTGTACAATACAATTTAGGCCTCTGTCCCTCGTCCCACTTATTGAAAGGATGTCCCTTTTTCATTGATGCCTCTTTTTAATCAATTATAAAAAGTGAGATTTACATAGAAAACATGATATAATTTCTCCACCAAATAAAGCAAGACTTATTTGGTACAGTATTGTTGTGGGGCCTATATGGGCACTGTATGGGCTGTGTGCATGTTTAATTTGCTTTCATGTGGGATTATTGTGCTCTATTGACCAAAACAAATGATAAACAACCTTTATTTTAAATAAATAGCAAGTCTATATTTTTACTGTGCAATTTATTTTGAAAGGCAGCGTCTCAGTCAGAAATGTAAATCCAGGCACTTTATCCAATTCCATCATAAATGAAAGTGGGAGTATTCCATAAATACACAGGGCCCCGAGTGCGCATGTGCTTCATCTGTTAGAGCAGTGTGCAGTTGAAGAGCGACACCTGCTGACAACGTGACTGTATAACACGTCCCTGTACCTTCTATAATGTAACAATGACACTATTATTTTCACAATTATTTATTTAGAAAAAGAACATTTATACAAAACCTGTTAATAATATTTCTAACGCACATTGGAGAGGTCACATTTGAGCCTGTAGATAATGTTCATAATTGGCTCGAAGCACAAACTCAAAATACGGTTTGGACTTCAGAGCGCTGAGTTCATCCAAATCCAAAAGGTCTTTAACGTCTGGGAGATATGACTGCAGAGGAACTCCTAAAACAGACCAAACAAATGAGTACAAATGTAAAATACAGCAGGAAACTAGTGTTAAAAAGCACAGCAAAACCGTACTCTGTTGAAGTTTTATTAGTTGAATAATAATAATAATAATCTCTGACCTTCCTGTATGAGTTTGAGCAGGATCTTGACAAAAACACTGTCTTTAGCGGCTTCCAGAGGGTCATCGTTTCCATCTGCTGTCGACCAGCTGAAAGAGAAAGGAAAAGTACTTCAGTTTAAGCATCAATCTGAAAAAGTGATTTATATAGATTTTTCAAATATTTCCTGGCTGCCTTTGTGTGGGTTGGAGATTCTTTCATAATTTCATTCAAAACCATTCATTAAAATAAAATATATAAGCAATGAATAATTGTAGACATTAGAAAAGAAACTCGTACTCGTCTTTGTGAAGAGCTTTTCCGAGAATTTCACATTTGAGAGCTTCGATGTCCACTTCGTCCTCCTGCTGCAGAAAACAGACCCCAGTTTTAATGACAATATGTTTAAAATGTTAAGATATTGCAAATCATATTTAAAATGGGCACCTCTTCGATGTATTCGAGCAGGTCCAGAGCTTTCTTAAAGTCATACTCAGTCGCTCGCCTGTTGTCGTCGCAAATGTACAGCTGTGGACGGAAAAACAACACTATTTTTTTATTATCATTAACGAGTAAATAATGATAATAATGTGCAGAAGATGGGATATATTGACCTGTATGAGGTTGTGAGCGCTGAGGACGGGCATCGTGTCTGGATTCTGCTGCTTGTCCTCCAGCAGCTGCCGAGGGAGAGTCTCCTGATGCAACAAGAACCGCTCCTGCTCCACGATGTCTGAAACGCAGAGGAATAAAGAGCTTATCCCGGCTGAAGCACGGGGCAATGAAAGGCGGTAAAAAGAACCTCGTCTCACCATCGACTTGTTTGTTGAGGTCGTCTTCGTTCAAGTCGGAGGCCAGAGCCGTGAGTTTGCTCAGAGCCAAGAGAGTTTTCTTTTTGGTGAAGTATCTCGTCTCTGCGTTGGCCTGACTGTAAAGCGTCTGATGGGCCTGAGACAGAAGGTCAGTGATACTCTGTGTTAATATGAAGTATAAAAACAAAGCAGTACTGTAGGTGTAGCAGACTATTCTTTTGCCGTTTACCTGTTGGTAGTTGTGCACGTGGATGTGGTGCAGCCAGCTCAGGTGTTGGTGCGAATGGAGGAAACTGGCCAACTGCTGGTGCTGAGCGATCGGCTGAGACAGGAGCTTCCCTCGCTTCCCCTTCTCCATGTACCAGCGGAACAGGAAGTCTGCAAAGTTCTGTTCAACACAAATGTGAGCTCTTATAACCCGTTACATTCATCAGCAGGGTTTCTGCAGGACAGGAGTATGTATGGAGACGGGGGCAGAGACGGAGGTGCAGAGACGGAGGTGCAGAGACGGAGGTGCAGAGACGGAGGTGCAGAGACGGAGGTGCAGAGACGGAGGTGCAGAGACGGAGGTGCAGAGACAGAGGTGCAGAGACAGAGGTGCAGAGACAGAGGTGCAGAGACAGAGGTGCAGAGACAGAGGTGCAGAGACAGAGGTGCAGAGACAGAGGTGCAGAGACAGAGGTGCAGAGACAGGAGCAAAATACCTGGTTGGCAAACTTGTTCATGTAGTGCTGGAGTCGGCTCTGGTTCTCCGTCTGTTCACACATCTGAACCAGGATGTCGAAGTCGCAGTATTTTTCAGCCAAAGCCGCCACCCACTGATACTGACCCAGCTCCACTGAGAGAACAGCCAAAATCACAGCTCTTCTTTAGGTAATGTACAGAGGTGGGCAGTACTCGGTCACATACTTGAGTAATATTTCATTTGAAGTAACAGTGCTCCTACTTAAAATATTGTGTTCCTTTCTCCTGTGTGAGAAAGTGACAAAATCTCGATAATATGAAACTGTTTGAACATTTATGTCCTTCAGATAGGAATTCACTTTTTCAAATCTGTGCATCTTTCTTTGAAAATACCCGAATTATAACTTATTAGTGGTTTTGTCCGTCAATCAAGACAGTTATTCTTACTTGAGTAATAGTTTCCCCAACTATTTTTTTTACTTAACGTTACTTCAAAAATAATATTACTCTAGTACAATTTTTGACTACTCTACCACCTCTGGTACAGTTAATACTGACTAGAGGTGGGCAACTTGTATAGAAATTGAGATATTGTGTTTTGAAAATGTGCAGAGGTTTATCAGCTCTTTTTTTTCACATTTTTTACCATAAAAACAAGTTTAACGTCAAAAACGTATAAAAACAGTTTTGAGACATTTTTGTTGGATTGACAAGATCATCTGAATATTGTTATTGGGAAACTCCATTAGTTAACTCATTGTTACAGGTTTATTCTGCTTTAGCGTAAAATGTTGCAATATAATCGTGATAGTTTCTATAACGATGGATCGCACTTCAAAACCACAATGAACTTTCTAAAGTCAGCCACTCACGCAGCAGTCCGAGCATCTCGCCTCTCCTCTGGGTGTACTCCATCTCCAGGGTGTTGAAGCGCTCCTGATGCCCTCCCGCGGGCTTCTGCTGCTGCACGGAGTTCAGCTGCGCCACGAAACCACCCAGGTAGATGTCCAAGAGCGCCACCAGCTGCTCGCAGAGGGAACTGCGCAGTTCCGAGTCGGCCTGAGGGTAAACGGAGCGCAGGAGCAACTCGTGCTGTCGGGAGAGGACGGAGCGCACGCCCGAGGACGCTGAGGAGAGAGGAAAGTGCGGCCGTAAGAAGTACCTATTAACCCTGTATGTGTCCAAATGTAGAGTTCACTACAGTTTTTAAAAAGGTAAAGCCTTTTGTTGGTGAATCTAGACTTGTGATTGTCAAAGCTGCCTGTGTTCCGCTCTCATACTCCCGATTTCCCTGACACTTGAAGGTTGGCAGTTCAAATCCCTTAATATCTTCCAGGGAACTGTGATCGCTGCGTTCATGTGGAGTTAATTTAACATAATTGATTGAACTCATGTCTGAGCCCAGCAAATGTGCGATGTCCTTTATGTCTCCGGTCACAACCTCGACTCAAATCCCTCAAAAAAGCTCAATCCAAGTCCCTTCAGAGCACAAGCCTCTTCGTTTTCCCTTTCGCTTGGTTAAAGACTTAATGGGTGTGTTTGGTCACCTGTCCAGGGGATGTACTCTGGTTCTGTCACCGCTCGCTCTGACGCTCTGTACATGGAGGCTTTGGTCTCTCTGTACTGCAGCGCCGTCTGCAGGACGTCCTGGGACACACACAGAGGAGATTATACTCAGGAGTTATGGTCGGGACTATAATGCGTTGGTCCATGGAGCGTCATTGTACCTTGAGTATGTTGTTGACTGTGAGGACGACCTCGGCCCACTGAACCGAGTCGACAGGATTGTCCTTCAGATTGCGCTCTTCCTCCTCCAACAAACACTCGAACACCGACTCGATCTGAGAAACCTGGACAAACACATTGAAAATAATATAATTCAAAAATAAAAATAAAAACTTTTTATTGTAATAATATCATGATGAGGCCATAAGAGCTTTCCCACACTGCTCTACAGATCTTCTGTCAGATGTTGGCTAAGTAGCCAAATAGTTAGAGAACCTAAAGTGAGAATTATTTCCATGTACAGGAAATATCCATTTTTGTACTTTTTTGTTGTGATACTTAAATTTCCCCTTTGTGGGACAAATAAAGACTTTATTATTGAATCCCCTTGAGCCCCCTTGTGTTCAGTGTGTACTCTCACCTCTCGGAAGAAGACGTCAGCAGAGGTGAGACTCTGTGGGACGGCTGTGTTCCTTTTGTCCAGAGCAGAGTTGATGGTTCGATTCATGAGTTCTGGGTTCTTGGAGTGTTGGTTCTTCAGCACCATCGCGGCCTGGAGCTTCTCTGCGTGTTCACACAGCAGCAGACGAGTCGCCATCGGAGACGAGCGCACGGTCACAGAGCCTAAACGGTCCAATAAACCCACCTGAGACGACAGACGGGGAAGTATCTATCAGATTATAGTCAGGACAGATGTCCCAGTGTGTGGATTCTATGCTATTTTCATTGCAACACCTGCAAATGTTGAGCCTAATATTAGTATTTCTCTGTATATTCTATATAAAGAACTGCCTTGCACTGGTCCTGTCAGGAATACTCTGCACTCTCTCAAATGGTTGGATTGTCCATCAGTGGCATTGGTTGATCATGAAGGAAAAAGTTTGATTTAAGATGAAAACAAGTTGAGGAGGCAAGAATCTGGTGAAGGTTTATTCACCAGGTGTTTGAACAATACCTGCAGCAGGAAGTCCATGAAGCAGCCGTGAGCCTTCATCTTGTCCTCGAGTTGGTGCAGAATAATCAGAGACGTGAGCGGGAAACCTCCGCTCTCTGAAACAGAACACTCTTTATTTCTACATCTTTCCTACATAAACCGTTTGTTAAAACAGTCTCTCACCGTCCGGCACAGACTCGGCCCAACGCGGGTCAGACGCCGGGTAGTCGTCCACCAAGTCCAGGTCAATCGCCGTCACCATGGCATCCGGCTCCGCCCCCTCCTCCGGAAACAGCTCATCAGTGACAGTCTGCGCCCCCACGAGGTCATTACTGGAACAACAAGCAATGGTTCTTCAGTCCAGTCTTAAAGGGCGTTCACACCGCAGCATCAAAAGCGTCCAGTTTACATTCAAAGTCCCTGGCTGGAGTCTCAGTCTTAGTCCCTGGTCCTGGCTGGAGTCTCAGTCTTAGTCCCTGGTCCTGGCTTGAGTCTCAGTCTTAGTCCCTGGTCCTGGCTTGAGTCTCAGTCTTAGTCCCTGGTCCTGGCTTGAGTCTCAGTCTTAGTCCCTGGTCCTGGCTGGAGTCGCGGTCTTAGTCCCTGGTCCTGGATGAGGTTTTACCGGCAGAACTGGAGGAACGCCGTCTTTAGTAGTTTGGTTTTGTCTTCTTCAGCCACAGTTTCCCCTCGACTCTGCGTCTCCATCACAGACGCCTGACAGAAAAGTCAATATTTTACAGTGATCCAGACTAGGGCTGAAACGATCACAAACTGATTTGCCACTAATTGTGGTTGTATTTTGATCATGGTAATTGTTATGTGGACTATACAGACTAAAAGACATACAAATAGATCTTTTATAATAAACACCGTGGAATTCAACACAATTTTTATAATTGTGTGTAAAATGGCCAAAATTGCACGGATTTGTAAAAATGGACAGAACCAGGTTTATTCTTTCTTCATCATGTTGACAAATTTGATTAAAAAAAATTACAGAGGGGAATTTGCACTGCACTACGTAATTTGCCTAAAATCTTTTAGTTAAAAACTTTAATAAATCAAGCTTAGATTTAGACACTGAATCAACAAATCCTTGTGTTGGTTCTGTCAGAATCTTGTCGAGTCCCAGATTGTGCAGTTTGGTGTGATTAAATGAAAGAATAAAACATCTTTAGGAGCAGATTGGACAGTTTTGTCATTTTCAGGTGAAAGCTCTAATGCGGAGAAAGCAAACTGACTAAACAAAAGTAGTGTCTCGCCTTGACCTGAACAGTATTTAAGAGTTGGTGCATTACCTCCGGTGCAGCAGTGAGCGAGGAGCAGAGAGAGTCCTCCATGGTCTCTGGGAGGATAGATGCACTCTCTCTCCCCACCAGAGCCACGAGGCCGCTGTGCTGAGAGAAGAACACGGGCAGGTTTGCACAGCAGCCGCCTCCTCGAACACCGTCGCCTGAAACCATGAAGACACAATTTAGAAGAAGAAATGTCAGTGCATTTACTGCTCTATTAAAACAAGAGTGAAAAGTACTGTTTCCAAGTCTCAAATGTGTATTTTTTAAAGTAAGAAATAGTCTCTTGAACGTAGAAAAGAGATATATGTGATCATTTACATTTTTTTAAAAAAATATTTCTCAGATTTTTAATTCCTCCTAGATTTTCTTTGGTTAATATAAAGAGCAGTAAAGTAGAAGTAAAATAAGTCGGTTACAGCTTTCTTTGTGTATTTAATATGTCCAGCAGCTGATAGTTTCCCTTTATCAGACGTGGCGGAAAAAAAATTAGAATCTTCTTATTATGGAATCCAGAGCTCATGAACACAATAGAAAGACACTGAAAAAACACATCCATAAAACAGAAATGACCTTTCCTGAATAGTTTTAGAACAGTATCGAAATTGGTATGAAGCCTTTTCCTCAGTCTCAATGTCGAGTGTGAAACGTTGTAATGATGCAAGTGAAACGCCAACCGTAGGGTTTGAAGGCCAGTGCTGTGATCACGTTTTTGCTGATTATGATGTATTTTGTCCCAAACTTTGAGTTCAGTCAAATCAAAAGCTTTACCGGGTGCGTTGAAGGTGATTTTCTCGTCGGGCAGCGCGGCTCTGCTCGTCCCAGTGGAGCAGGCGAAAACCAGCTCAGAGTTAAATATGAAGGCCACAGATCCAGGAGCCGGAGGCAGGACGAGACTCACTGACTGAAGCTCCTCCTCGCTCTGCAACGGATGACACTCAACTTTCAAGATCTATGGGCTTCAGAGTGCGGAGAAATAAGACTACGGCATTCAAAACTATCTATCACATCTTTTGAATGGCCAATGGTCAATTTATTTTAGGTTAACATAAGCTTTGAGACAAACAGACTTATTCTCCAGTGAGGTGGTCAAATCGTAAGTTTGACCTTTGACCATGATCGGTGATCCTTGTCTGCTGTGTGATCTTTAAATACTGATTATTTTGGCGCGCCTCAGAAATAAGACGTTTGGAGTCAACGGGAAGCAGCCAACCTGGAACTGTGTGGTGAACTTTGTGACCTCCACAGTGACCTCATCTGAGACGGAAGCTCCGGCGTCGATGAGCGTGACGAGGCAGAAGTACAGAAGACAGGGTGAGTCGAGCGGGCTCCAGGCGGCCGCCAGAACCACCAGGCCACAGCTGGAGAGGAGAACAGACACACTACATAACCTTAAATATTACAAATCCACAAGGCCAGAGCTGCAGGAGAGACAGGAAGGGCAGAGATAAACTAACAGATCAGAGGTGGATATCGGATTTTCAGATGATATGGATACTTGGAGAAATATTGATATTCCACCTGAGCAGATTATACGTCGTTTTAAAGCTTTGACTCTCTAGAATACCAATGTTACATCTCATTTACAGACTGATGCCTCAATATTTAGCACAGCTCCACATTTGTGAAGAGTAGTTTGGTTGTGTGTCTGAGATGTGTGCAGTAGTTTGGTTGTGTGTCTCAGATGTGGCAGTAGTTTGGTTGTGTGTCTGAGATGTGTGCAGTAGTTTGGTTGTGTGTGTGAGATGTGTGCAGTAGTTTGGTTGTGTGTCTGAGATGTGGCAGTAGTTTGGTTGTGTGTCTCAGATGTGTGCAGTAGTTTGGTTGTGTGTCTCAGATGTGGCAGTAGTTTGGTTGTGTGTCTCAGATGTGGCAGTAGTTTGGTTGTGTGTCTGAGATGTGGCAGTAGTTTGGCTGTGTGTGTGAGATGTGGCAGTAGTTTGGTTGTGTGTGTGAGATGTGGCAGTAGTTTGGTTGTGTGTCTGAGATGTGTGCAGTAGTTTGGTTGTGTGTGTGAGATGTGTGCAGTAGTTTGGTTGTGTGTCTGAGATGTGGCAGTAGTTTGGTTGTGTGTCTGAGATGTGGCAGTAGTTTGGTTGTGTGTGTGAGATGTGGCAGTAGTTTGGTTGTGTGTGTGAGATGTGGCAGTAGTTTGGTTGTGTGTCTGAGATGTGTGCAGTAGTTTGGTTGTGTGTCTGAGATGTGGCAGTAGTTTGGTTGTGTGTGTGAGATGTGTGCAGTAGTTTGGTTGTGTGTGTGAGATGTGGCAGTAGTTTGGTTGTGTGTCTGAGATGTGGCAGTAGTTTGGTTGTGTGTGTGAGATGTGGCAGTAGTTTGGTTGTGTGTCTGAGATGTGTGCAGTAGTTTGGTTGTGTGTGAGATGTGGCAGTAGTTTGGTTGTGTGTGTGAGATGTGTGCAGTAGTTTGGTTGTGTGTGAGATGTGGCAGTAGTTTGGTTGTGTGTGTGAGATGTGGCAGTAGTTTGGTTGTGTGTCTGAGATGTGTGCAGTAGTTTGGTTGTGTGTGAGATGTGGCAGTAGTTTGGTTGTGTGTGTGAGATGTGTGCAGTAGTTTGGTTGTGTGTCTGAGATGTGTGCAGTAGTTTGGTTGTGTGTGTGAGATGTGTGCAGTAGTTTGGTTGTGTGTGTGAGATGTGTGCAGTAGTTTGGTTGTGTGTCTGAGATGTGGCAGTAGTTTGGTTGTGTGTGTGAGATGTGTGCAGTAGTTTGGTTGTGTGTCTGAGATGTGTGCAGTAGTTTGGTTGTGTGTCTGAGATGTGGCAGTAGTTTGGTTGTGTGTCTGAGATGTGGCAGTAGTTTGGTTGTGTGTGTGAGATGTGGCAGTAGTTTGGTTGTGTGTGTGAGATGTGGCAGTAGTTTGGTTGGGTGTCTGAGATGTGTGCAGTAGTTTGGTTGTGTGTGTGAGATGTGTGCAGTAGTTTGGTTGTGTGTCTGAGATGTGGCAGTAGTTTGGTTGTGTGTGTGAGATGTGGCAGTAGTTTGGTTGTGTGTCTGAGATGTGGCAGTAGTTTGGTTGTGTGTGTGAGATGTGTGCAGTAGTTTGGTTGTGTGTGTGAGATGTGGCAGTAGTTTGGCTGTGTGTGTGAGATGTGGCAGTAGTTTGGTTGTGTGTCTGAGATGTGTGCAGTAGTTTGGTTGTGTGTGTGAGATGTGGCAGTAGTTTGGTTGTGTGTGTGAGATGTGTGCAGTAGTTTGGTTGTGTGTCTGAGATGTGGCAGTAGTTTGGTTGTGTGTGTGAGATGTGGCAGTAGTTTGGTTGTGTGTCTGAGATGTGGCAGTAGTTTGGTTGTGTGTCTGAGATGTGGCAGTAGTTTGGTTGTGTGTCTGAGATGTGTGCAGTAGTTTGGTTGTGTGTGTGAGATGTGTGCAGTAGTTTGGTTGTGTGTGTGAGATGTGGCAGTAGTTTGGTTGTGTGTGTGAGATGTGGCAGTAGTTTGGTTGTGTGTCTGAGATGTGTGCAGTAGTTTGGTTGTGTGTGTGAGATGTGTGCAGTAGTTTGGTTGTGTGTCTGAGATGTGGCAGTAGTTTGGTTGTGTGTGTGAGATGTGGCAGTAGTTTGGTTGTGTGTCTGAGATGTGGCAGTAGTTTGGTTGTGTGTGTGAGATGTGGCAGTAGTTTGGTTGTGTGTCTGAGATGTGGCAGTAGTGTGTTTGTGTGTCTGAGATGTGTGCAGTAGTTTGGTTGTGTGTGTGAGATGTGTGCAGTAGTTTGGTTGTGTGTGTGAGATGTGGCAGTAGTTTGGTTGTGTGTGTGAGATGTGGCAGTAGTTTGGTTGTGTGTCTGAGATGTGTGCAGTAGTTTGGTTGTGTGTGTGAGATGTGGCAGTAGTTTGGTTGTGTGTGTGAGATGTGTGCAGTAGTTTGGTTGTGTGTGTGAGATGTGTGCAGTAGTTTGGTTGTGTGTCTGAGATGTGGCAGTAGTTTGGTTGTGTCTGAGATGTGTGCAGTAGTTTGGTTGTGTGTCTGAGATGTGGCAGTAGTTTGGTTGTGTGTCTGAGATGTGGCAGTAGTTTGGTTGTGTGTCTGAGATGTGGCAGTAGTGTGTTTGTGTGTGAGATGTGTTTGTGTGCAGGAGTTTGTGTGTGTGAGATGCCGTAGTGCAGCTGAATGCAGCTCCAGAGTGATGCTCCTGTTTGTGTGGCTCTGACCATTCATGGCTCTGACTGAGGCAGCGCTGGATTTAAACACTCTGAACTCAGATACAAACTCAAGAATAAAAGTGAACTTCAGCACAGATCACACCAGTGACAACAAAAGACTTAGTTTTGACCAAAGTGTCAGTGTGGAGAGGAGAGAAGATTCTGATCAGCTAACATTAGCACACAAGCTAGCACATGAGCTGCTGCCGTTGTCAACAACAACAGGCTGGATTATATTCACTACAATCGTCTGAAGTCAGGATTAATATAAATCTTATTTGTGAAGAGTTGTGATCTGAGGAGGCCCTAAAAAAAGTGTTGTAAATCTGTTTTGATCATTGTTTATTTGGTTCACTTTAGTTAGTGCTTAGCACATGAAGGCTCCTGTTGACCGAGTATGGCTCTATACGTGTTAACTGGACTCACATTGACATGTAAATGAGTTGTGAAATTGGCACTGACATCTGTGTGTTCATGTGTCATTTACAGTTTAACCTGAGTGGAACTGATTTATCTTTTTGAACAGAATAATGAGCAAAAATTGTATATAACGTACCAACAATATAACAATTAGGCTGAAAATATGGCTGTATCTTTATGTCATGCAACACATTGTGTAGGAGCCATATTAAGGCCTTGTACATGTTTGAACCCCCAGCCACTGTGTGGCGCTGTAGCTTGTAGGGTCTTGTCTGGGTGTGGGCAGGTGTTCCTATTTAAAGCCTAATTATCGTTCCCTCAGGGGTAAAGTTGGAGGCAGACAGTTTTTGACCGTGTTTAATATGCAGGTGCTAATAAAAGAATTCTTCACCGAACATGGGAGTATCGGGCTCTTTATCCACGTGTCTAAACACTTCACAATCTGTTAGCCTAGTAGCTTAAGCACATAAGTCAAAAACTACCTCCGGATTGGAACTCTGAATGCCTGGCTACAAGTCAAGAGCTCGGCAAAGAGGCAAACATTTTGCAGTTTGATCAGATGCGCCATTGGGGTGTCTCCTGAGAAGGAGTGTTGGAAGAGAAGCAACAACCCGACTGCAGCAGCACACAAAGGGCAGTGCACTGCAGAGAGCTTCATTGGAAAAAACATTTCAAGATTTGGGTACGTTCGTTCTGTTCTAAAAGATTGGCCTAAAGTCCAGAGATGAACCATGCTTGGACTGAAACCAGAAGATGTACTTGTCTTCATTTGTTTTAAATGGCATAAGGGAACTAAACTGTAAAAAATTGCACTGCAAAAATGTCATCAAAAAGCTTTGAAAAATATGGCTAAGGGTCACACAAGAGCTCAAGGAGGGTTGCATTTGAACGCCTTAAAGCACAAGCTGATATGGCAGGACTTTTGATGCAAGGTTCTTATCTTGAAGATTCATGAACTGGATGAACAATTAGGTCATCAGAAGGAAGCGCGAGATTTTACAGCTGGAAACACAAATTGCAGCAGCTGAGGAGAAGCTTGCTACATTGAAGTCCAACAAGCTGAAGTGCAATTCCTCACGTAAATCTGCTTATAAAGGATGTAAAAGTGGATACTACAACACAGGAACAGCAAACGCCTTCGACAGCTGTGGACATTTTTGATACCGACATGTGGCCAGATCCACCAGTGGTCAATTTGCAATCATTGAGAACTGAAGAGGTGATTGATCAAGTGGACAAAACAGGGACCGGTGTGGATGATTCTGAATCTGGGATCACATCTGTTGAATTAAAACAAGCAACTTCTACAAACTCTAGTCCTGAACGTTCAGTGGATCATCAACTGGACATAATCTCACCTCAAACTGTAATAGTAAAGCGTGACTGAGTTTAAAGAAAAATGTATTTAAGCTCCAGATTTATTTGTTCATAACACTAAATAAATCTGAGATGTTTTGAGGTTCATGGTGACGAGCGAACGAAATGTTCATCTTCTTTGAAAATGGAAAGTCATGCATTGATCAGAGTTAAGCAAACAAACTGTTCTTTTTGAAGCCAAGGAAAATGTACAAACATAGAAGATGGAAATACATTGTATTTGTAACTTATGATTCATGGTTTTTTGACATTCTTTATATTATTGGATTATGATTTTAAGAGGGTCAATATGGCTCTTAAGAATTGTAATTGTTCCCCAATTAAGGGGCCGGTGTGTAGGAGCCTTGTACATGTTTGAACCACCAGCCACTGTGTGGCGCTGTAGCTTGTTGGGTCTTGTCTGGGTGTGGGCAGGTGTTCCTATTTAAGGCCTAATTATCCTGCCCTCTGGGCTAAAGTTGGAGGCAGACAGTTTTGGACCGTGTTTAATATGCAGGTGCTAATAAGAATTCTTCACCGAACATGGGAGTATTGGGCTCTTTATCCACACGTCTAAACACCTCACAATCTGTAAGCCTAGTAGCTGGTGGCACAGGGCCGCTGGCCACTACAGATTCATTGATTTTTATTAACAAATGTTTGTTTTTTTACAAAAGGGTAAATTCATTTGTGCACTTTATCATACTTCAAATGTGTGGGCCACTTAACAGCTAGAAAAAGGTAGATTTGTATGTAAACTTACTAAGGAACGCCAAGTTTCACATTTTAAAAACTCACCGTCCCTGCTTCATGTCTAGGTACGTGACGTTGGCGCCTTCTTTCATCTCAAAGTTTGTCTCAGCGCCCTGAAGGACAAGCAGTCAAATAAAAGGACCACAGTATTTGAAAAGGGTGACGTATCAAAATGTTGTTGACACTGACCCAAATGGCGTCAGTGATTCGCTCCGTCAGGGCTCTGTGCTCCCAGCTGTAAACTTGATGTTCATGAGAGTCGCCCAGGTCCCATTTGTTAAGGCTGGAGCTGGAGAGGGAGAAGAGCGAGGACGAGGAGGGCGACCAGAGCACGCTGTGGAGCTGAGGAGACAGAGGGAGGAGAACCACTGTTTATGTACAGGTACTTTAATATGGGTCCTTCAAGAATATCTAGTGCCAAAACACTAAAACAACTGTTTTATCATCATTTAACTGTTTCTGACTGTATTTCAGGATCAGTGTTGGGTAACATTACTTTTTAAAAGAACTCATTAAGTTACCATTAATTATTTAGAATTTACTCATTTTGTAGTGATTAGCGATCTTTCCTACGGCACTGAAGGCTTCTTTTAATAAGTTGAACAGGAGCAGCCGCTGTGTTGGAAAAGAACATTGATGTGGCAAATTTTTTATAGTTTTAATTATAGACAATATGCTCCTAATATTTCCAAAACAACAATTGCGATGTTTTCCAATTTTTCACACATCCCAACTCTACAGAAGAGTTTCTTTAAGAACATTTTAGTTCCTGACCAAGCTCCACAGTTCTTCATAAACTTCATAAATCATGTGCAGATCATGTAAGACTTTAGGCTGGAATATGTAGATTAACACTTTTGTACAACCCCAAACTAAACCAAGACTGGAAGAACCAAGACTGGAAGAACCAAGACTGGAAGAACCAAGACTGGAAGAACCAAGACTGGAAGAACCAAGACTGGAAGAACCAAGACTGGAAGAACCAAGACTCACAGTGTCGCAGGCGGGTGGAGACAGGATCCCGAAGAGGCTGGAGACTCTGCGTCCGATGCCTGAGAGCATGCCCTGCCCCTGAGGCAGACAGTGGCACTGCAGCCGCCCTGAAGAGTCTGCGCAGGCTCTGAGCAGTCGACTCTTACAGGACGAGACCACGAAACCTCCTCCCTGAGACGAAAGCACAAAGAACCATCAGGATACTACAAACATGGTAAAGAAACCTGCAAGGATACCAATACATTTTACATTACTTTGGAAGAGGGAGGTCAAGATTATTCAGTTCAATGATAATCAGGATTTTTGAAGTCGCATTATAAATGTGAGGACTTGAAAAATTAGAAGCTAGATTATGTAGTAGGAATGTCAGACAGTCGTGATTATTGAGGTCACAAAATGAGTCATAAGAACTAAAACATTATAATCATAACCATCTTAAAAACAAAATTAAGTCTTTGATTAAATTATACTCTGAAAATTTAAATCTAAATGTAAAGTGCTTTTTTTAATCAGACTGTTTATGCCACATAGACTTTAATTAAATCAATGGAAAAGTTTAATTTGATAAAGCTGCTCACATTCAGGAGGAACAGTACTGTAGAGAGACGATGTGAATGATGATGTTTGGTGATCGAGTCAATCGTCACCAATAATTATGAAATGCTGATCTTTCCTCTCACAATAATTGTAACACTAAAATTTGATAGTGACATCCCTATTATGTAATCCCTGGAATTAATTTTACACTCCAAATATGTAATGTAAATGTATCTTTTAATCTGGCAGTTTATATTGCATTACGTCACACACCATTTATGAAACTGGCCACATGCAAACAAAGACTGATTTCACTTAGAGTTGCTAAGATTATCGACATATCCTGACTGGTCAACTGTAAAAAAAGTTGTATTTTCAGAATTGTAATCATTCTCTGGACTAAACAGGGCTCTAGAACACATACAAAAATACCTTTTTATAAACAAAGACAGCAACATTATTACATCAAAATACAAAATTACAAAAAGTCTAAAATTCAACCTTGGCTGGGTTGATAACGTAAAATAATTGTTTCACTAATTGTTAGTTGCAGCTAGGGATGTCCAGATTATTAGGTAATCGATAATCGTGATTATTCAGGTCACAATAAAATCATCAGAACAAAAAATAATAATTGTGACAATTTTAGAAACAAAATGTTGTATTTTTTGTTCAATATACAGCCGATCTAATAGAGCTAAATGTAAAGAACTTTTTTTAATATGGCTGTTTCTGTCACATTTAACTCAGTTGTGTCTTTCAGAAATTTAAATTTTGTAAAGCTGGTCACAAACTTGAGGAACATGTTAGACCACGACAATGGTATAATGGAATCCCTCATCCATGCCTTCATCTCCTCCCGCCTTGACTACTGCAACTCCCTCCTCACTGGCATCTCCTCCCATTCCCTCCACAGACTCCAAATGGTCCAAAACTCCGCTGCCCGCCTCCTCACCCTCACCCGGTCCCGTGATCACATCACTCCCGTTCTCCGCTCTCTCCACTGGCTCCCCATCAAGCAGCGCATAAATTTAAAATACTCCTCCTCACCTTCAAAGCTCTTCACCACCTTGCCCCCCCCTACCTGTCTGACCTCCTCATCCCCCACCGCCCCTCCCGAGCTCTCCGATCCTCCTCCTCTCACCCTGACTGCACCAACATCCCGACTCAAAACTTTTGGCGACAGAGCATTCTCCCGAACAGCACCCCGACTCTGGAACTCCCTCCCCCAACCTGTCCGCCACTCTCCCTCACTCACAACATTCAAATCCCGCCTAAAAACATACCTCTTCACCCAAGCCTATGACCTCCCCTACCCCTAGCCTCCTCTACCCCATTGCCTACACTTCTACCCCCTGTTACATCCCCATCTTTTTCTCTCTACTTCTTCTGTCTTGTTCATTTTATCTGTATATTAATGTGTTCTGTACGTGTTGTCCCCCCCTGTCTGTAAATACCCCCCCCTTTTTATTATGTTCAGCGTCTTTGGGTCACTGAAAAGCGCTATATAAATAAGTTATTATTATTATTATAACACTGTTATTTGGTCACAATAATCATTCAATTGTAACACTAAAAGTTGATATTTGTGACATCACTAGTTGCAGCTCACAATTTCACTGTTCTTTGGTCATGGTGTCAACAAACGTACATAATTGTAAAAAAATGAATATTTTTCAGTAAATAATTTAATAAAATTTAAATATATACAAGTGCAATATAAAACAAACATTTTACTCTTAAAACTTAGCCAATATGGGCTATTTAAAAAACTAACAAAAATAAATCTTACCCTGACAGCCACCACAGAGTGTGCAAGGTCTCCAAGGTCCAGCTCCGAGTCAGAGTAGTTCCCTTCGTGAGCCAGACTGGGCCAGAACCGGGCCAAACCCTCCGTGGACAGAGCCAGGACACAGATGGACTGAACTGGTGCAGAGTCCAGAGGAGATCCGGACGAAACCGAGACCAGGTCTGAGCTGTAGGTGTATTCACTGGGAGGCAACTGCAGCTCTTTACACACGGACAACTGAGAGAGCAGGAAGTCATAAATAAAGGGTTAGGGTTAGTAAACATAAACATTTGTCTGTTAGATTAGGCAAGGCAGGTTTATTTGTAGAGCACATTTGGGACACAAAACAATTCAAAGTGCTTTCCAGAACAGGAAAACATGTAATAAAATACATAATACAAAAAATAAAAATAAAAATATTAGATAAGAGAAATGTTGCTATTGTAAACTAAAAGGGGTGAGACAGGGCTGTGCTTGGTCCCCCCTCATGTTTTCTTTGGTACTTGGAACAATTGGCCCAATATCTTAGACAGCCCATGGTGTTACCATGATATTAGATTATATCTGACCAAACCAGAGCCTTCCATACCTAATGTGATGCATTTCCTACATAATATGGGTCCAATGTCGGGATACAAACCGAATACGTTATACAAAAACTGACATGTTCTCTTTCTGGCGACCCCCTTTGAACAGAACATTTCAGTTCAGTTCATGCAGACCTATTCTCTCAAATGTTTGGGCGTAGTTCTCTATAGGGATTTGTCAATCATTTCAGAGAAAAACTATACCCCTATTTTTCCACTAGAAAGTGTTTTTTTTTTTTCAAATTTATTTTCATTTGAAATTTGCAAAGAATTTAAACAAGCTTCTTTTACATTGTCATTATGGGGTATTGTTTGTAAAATGTTGAGCACAAAGAATTTACTTCATTTTTGAATAAGGCTGAAACATAACAAACTGGAAAAAGTGAATACTTTTAGAAATTCTGTCAGAAGACAATCTAAGCTGTCAGATGGCTGACCGAGTGCATCTTTAAAATATTTTTTACCTCCGTCTTGCATTTTACCTTAGCCACTGCCGTCTGACAGATTTTCCAGATGATGAGTTTTTCTCCATAGACCATCCAGGCCCAGCCACTCTCATCCACCTTCACGGAAATCTGATCATCAGCTGAAAACATATGTTAAAAATACATTTTATTGTCATGCCCATTTTTATGTTGAAGTGTTTTATTTCAACTTATTGTTTAATAAATTATAGCTGGAACAATATTCTTTCTGGCTGAATATTTATCGTGCTGCAACCAACTATGAGTTTAATAATCAATTAATCTAGCGATTATCCTTTCAATTAATCAATTACCATAAAAGTTGGACTATAGAGGGCTCCTGATTATAAGCCGCACCAATTCAATTTACAAGGAAAGATTGTTAATTTACATATACAGTTTATATTGTTTGTTTAATTGTTTAGACAAAGTCAATAAACCTTTTCTGATTCGGAAAATAAAATGTTTGACTCAATTTGACAGAGATATATCTCAAATGACATTCTAGGATATCTTGAGTTCTCGAGTAGACTTGGAGACAAAATAGGCTCTCCATCAGAAAGTTCAATGCTCCATGTGTTTCTTGTATCCTTTTCATGTAATTCTGCATTGTATTCTTGCATAGCATATGATTATCTCCATAATTGAGTAGTTGCGATAAAAATCGTTGTTTCAGCCCTTTTAGTAAAACTAGATCTGAACTGCTGTTGGACGAATAAGTAACGTTTACCACCAATTATAGATACTGATCAAGTAATACAGTGCTTCATCTATGTTTATGTCCATTTATTGCAGCTCATGTTTTCCTTACATGAGAAAAGGGTTTACCAGGATTATGTTACTTAGTAGTTTCAATGTTATTGTGATACGTTTCTGTAGCAATATGTATTGTGCTTCAAACCGTGTTATAGTGACAGGCCCATTGTCAGTACAACAAACACACACAAGTTGTACAACAAAAAACATTGATCAGACGCAATTTAATATTTGCGTCGCCATGTTGTGACTGTCATACTTTTGACACTAAAACAGGTAAACAAAGCTCACCTTCAGTCACAGTGAGAGCCTCCATGACTTTGACCGGGAGAGAGGAGCCGAACGTCTGGACATCGTAGCTCAGAGGCTCCGGGACCAAGTGGCTTTGGACACGAGTCGGGGTCGATCTGTGGAAAATAAATATGATTTTGTCCAGGCGTTGACATTCTCTTCTGCTCACACTCCAGCCAGTTTCATGTCCGCTTTTCACTACACCCATTAATATCCTCTTTGGTTTTCCTCAAGGCTTCAAGAATCCAGCAGCACAGTATCCTTCTTCTACATATTCAAGATCTCTACTCTGTACTAGGACTGTAAGATTAATCACAATCGAATTGAAATGGAAAGCAATTAGCAAATTGCAAAGAATGCATGTCGGTGTAATCCCTCATTCGTCCAGGCGTGTTCCATAGTAGAAAAAAGCTTCAGTTGTAGTCATCTGGACTCAGTTTGAAAAAATTGACGTTTCGACTCTCATCCAAGAGTCATTGTCAATAAAAGAATTTAGATCGAGAACTCCGATATTTATACTGTTCTGTGGTAAGACCCGCCCATTGGGAGGAGCCTTCCTGAAGTAGAAAGAGTTGTTTGTGTCAACAGAAACTCCCCCCTTGTATCTACCGAGCTAGCCTATTCAGAATTTTAATGGCCTATTAGAACCCTCTTTGTCTTTGTGAAACAGGTACTCAGGGTAGTTGAGCCAGGGTCTCACAAAGACAAAGAGGATTCTAATAGGCCATTAAAATTCTGAATAGGCTAGCTCGGTAGATACAAGGGGGGAGTTTCTGTTGAAACAAACAACTCTTTCTACTTCAGGAAGGCTCCTCCCAATGGGCTGGTCTTACCACAGAACAGTATTAATATCGGAGTTCTCGATCTAAATTCTTTTATTGACAATGACTCTTGGATGAGAGTCGAAACGTCAATTTTTTCAAACTGAGTCCAGATGACTACAACTGAAGCTTTTTCTACTACGCAAAGAATGCAGTTTTTCCACTAAGTGCCATAATTTCCTCCACAAACCACAAAATATCCCGAGTTATTCTGCAAAAAAATCTGCTAACTCAGGGCAAACATGTTTGCCGGTTCATATTTCAAACTAATTTGCCATTTATTTTTTAATAATAGGTTTCTTACATTTTAGTTAATCTAATCACTAAATGCTTCTCAGAATATAGTAACTACCGGTAGATATTTTTACCAAATCGTTCAGCCATCGTTCTGTACCATAATTTTTCAAGGTGGCTTAAAGCTGCTAAGCCTGAAAGACTGTTCAAAGAAAACAGCAAAGAAGACCAAATGATCCTCTCAAATGACCCCTATCATCCGCTCTGAGTTTGTCCTCCTCTGTTTAAGATAAACTGGTCTACCGCTTAACATTAATACCTCAAGGAACAACATTCTTGAATAATTGAATTAAACTGTGCAGAACATACATTCTACGATACGCTGCTGAAGTCAGTCATGACCCCTTAATTAAGTAGTATAATTAAGTAGTTAATTAAGTCTTATTCATTCTTAATAAACTATTTAAGCCTTTGCTTTAGTGAGGCTATCAAAAGTGTATTAAGTGCCACCTACTGTAATGTATAAATATGTCCAATTTTGTAAGATAACAAAAAGTAGCTTTTACACAAACCAAATAATATATTAAGAGCCTGATTCAGAGCAGACCTCTTTGCAATAACATTTTCTGACATACTTTTTCAGATAGTTTAGTCTGACACAGAGCCACAATCTTGTCACAAAATCCAATAGAAGAGAATCTGTCAGACTGAAGCAGCGGGAAATTAGCGGGGCCCCGTCTCTCACCTGACCCCGGCGAGAGGCGTCCTGCGCGGGGAGAACAGCAGGCTGGACCCCGCTCCTCCGACGCTCTTCCGGGCTGAGGGTCTGTTCGACTGCCGGCGGCCGGAACCCGTGCGGGGGCTGAACATGTTCCCGAGGCTGAAGAAAATCCCCGTGCAGGAAGAATGTGAGAATAATAACAGAAAAAGCGGCGTGGTATTTCAAAACTAAATGGCCAAACAGCGCGCGGTTTGGTCCATTAAAAAGTACGTCATCAGTAAGTGACAACATCTATTTAATCTATTTTTCTTTTCTTTTTTTTAAACAAATAAACATAATTCAAACAAGCTGTAAATCAACACAAACGTATTGATATATACATAAATATTTATCGTTTAAATGTATACGCATTAGATGTATGATTTGGGGATTAGGAATAATAATCGCTCGCAGAAAAAACTACCGCAGCTCGAAAAATCGTGTCAGGAAACTCAATCGATCCTTAGCATCTTAGCATCATAGCATTATTGAAGATGCACGCATTATCACGTAAAGCAGCCTAGTTTAACCCGGAAAGCTTAAATCATAACCTTGAAACATATTCGAGAGTGACGAGGGCAAACGAAAAATGCAGTAAGTTCCAAATTATATTACAATTGATAACATCCCGCGGAAAGTTCACATTGGGCCGCAGAAAATGACCGAGTTAGCCGCTATTTCGCTCACTCTCAAAACACCTGACTTTTATAAGCAAATTATGTATTTTTATGTTAAACTGTCTCTGTTTGATTCATTTAAGAATCATTCGCAAAAGGCAGCGGATCCTGCCTTCAAAAGTTCTATAATATGATGCTAAAAACTACAAATGTTTTGAATGTCAATCAAATGTAAGAAGTACATCTACATAAACAATTGCTTACTATACTTATGAACATAATTAAAAAATAATTACCACGTGGCTTTTCTATTTAGTTTTAAGATGTAAATACTGTGGAACTGAAAACAAATCTGTTTAAAAAGTGCAACGTTATGATTGTAGGGCTGCAATGATTGATTGGAATAATTATGACTAGTCGACTTTTAAAATAATTATTGTTGTATTTTGATAATCAACCTTACAGAATCTAATAACATACACATTTGTAATACTAAGACAGTGACATAATTAAATAAAAAATATGAAAAAAGATTAAACAATGTTTTATTTTCATCAATAATGCACTTTATTTGTAAATATTCTCTGTATATAAGTCACCATATGTCATCTTTATTTGGTTAATATTGTATGTTAAAAGTTTCAATGTGCAATAGAAATAATAATTGTACTAGTCGACTAATGGATAAAAGTGATTGCTGACAATTTGAATTCTAATATCATAGTTGCAGTCCTAAAATATAGTGTTAAAATATATTTTCAACCACCTCAATTGTTAAAGAGGTTCTGTGGTTTTTCAGCTTTACCTGCTCACATTGTTTACTGTTGTTCTGTCCTTAGGCAAGACAAAAAAGTTGAGCTGTGGTAGTGACAAAATAAATCTCCTGATGTTTTGTGTGTGGAGGTGATGAAGCGTGTGCGTACGGAGCAGATTCAGTACGCGGTGGCGCAGTACCTGAAGAGGAGGCAGTATGTGGACACCGAGAGCTCGCTGAAAACTGCCAAACTCTGCCAGACGCCTGAGGAGATGGCCGCCAGCATCACCGGTAACTATAATAGGACACAAATACATCCAGTTCTATCATCATAGGTCCACGAACTTTGAAATGATAATGGAATGTTTTGTAATGGTTTTCTGCGTGCGTTTGAATGATTGAGCCCTGGATGGTGGCTCTCTGTTTGTGTGTCTTCAGTGCAGACAGAGTCGGGCTGTGCTAACATCGTGTCGGCTGCTCCTTGTCAGTCCGACTCTCAGCAGTACGAGGCGCAGTTCTCCAGACTACACTCCTTCCTCTCAGGTAAAGGAAGCGTGTAAAAGTGGCACGCTGTAGTGCAAGGCAAAAGCTCTCAAAGCTATAATTAACTGTATGACCTGAGCAAATGTTAGAGCTGGGACTATTCGCTTTGTCAGTTCAACACACTCGCACACATCACAATCACAGGGCCACATACTATATATTGCACTGCACGATATATTGTGATTTGATGTTAATTAAAAGTACTGCAGTACTTTACCTACAAAAGATAACCCCAAAAAATACAAGAGCACTACAGACCAATACAGTCCCTAAAATTATTTAAATATTGCACAAGTCAAGTTTCCAAAAGGGATAAACTAACAGTAAGTCAGTCTGGAGTTTGTAAAATTTGCAGATGCACATTAATGTCTGGAGTTGTAATATGAACTTTTCTACCCTATATTTCAGCTTAATTATAAACAATGTTTATTGTTACGTGTGGTGCGATACAAAACAACAAAACCGTGTGACAAGACAATATATTGTCCCAGACCTACCAAATATCTCACAAGACCACAAACTCACAAGATTTCATGCAACAATACCTATTAGTACAGCAAAGCATTAGTAAACTAACTAATTTACCTCCAAATCCTCATAAGCCCAGAAAATAATTACTCGACTAATAAAACGACTACGCAACTTAAAGGTTGAATGGACGATTTTTTTGGCCCAAATCTGAGTCTTATTTCCTCGTGGCGTGGACTGCCGATTAGTCCTGCCACGTATCAATCATAAAACGCACCTACCGCTCACCTGCAGCCGCGTGCGGCTCGTCCCCATGAGAGCAGCACGTTTCCATGTGTCTAAGCGCATTGATCTATCATAATATAGTTCCCTCGGTGTACGGGACAAAATGAAGACAAAGACTGTTCGAGTTGACTCATAAGAGACGGAAATCTACGGGAGACGAGAGATGCGATCCGTCGCGCTAATAAACAAACGCATGTGTGTGTTGTATCAGTCCGCACGGGGAAGTGCGCATGCGCACTTCCGCCTGCATTCTCAAATCGCCGAAAAATCGTCCATTGCGCCTTTATGACCTGCAGCTCTGATATATTAATTTACTATTTAAAGCATGCCAACCTAACTTGTCTTGTAAACTTGTACATTTTGTATATTTTAAAGAAACTACACTGCTGTTTGCTGCATCAATTTACAAGGCATTTTAACAGCGCCAAACCTGGAGGATCGCGTCTGATTCATTACTGTGGGATGAGAGCTAATCGACTGACTTCCACTTCTGACCCATGACCCGTCTCTAACTCACGCAGGCATTGGATCAAAACTCTGCAGTACTGGTCAGAGTATTCAGTAATCACATTTTCACATAGACTGTTTGATGTTTGCTCCTCAGAGACAGAAATCCCCTGGGCAAAGGAGGTGAGCTCGGTCCTCTTCCCGCTCTTCGTTTACCTGCACCTGGACATGGTTCGCTCTGGACTTAAATCTGGAGTGGACAGTTTCTACAGCCGCTTCCACTCGCACTTCCTCCAGGAGCCGGAGCAAAGGGCTGTTGTGGAGCAGCTCCGACACGTCCTCTCCTCCCAGGTAAATCTTTATCACACAGGTTAACTGCTCTCCATGATAAGTCTGCTGCTTTTTATGCTGCTTTTTGAAAAGAATAAACTTGACAAAAGAGAGAAAAAACATGTAAAACATTTCTGCCACTGACAGAATAACCCCTCTTTTGCTATGTCGGTGTAATCCCTCATTCGTCCAGGCGTGTTCCATAGTAGAAAAAGCTTCAGTTGTAGTCATCTGGACTCAGTTTGAAAAAATAGACGTTTCGACTCTCATCCAAGAGTCATTGTCAATAAAAGAATTTAGATCGAGAACTCCGATATTAATACTGTTCTGTGGTAAGACCCGCCCATTGGGAGGAGCCTTCCTGAAGTAGAAAGAGTTGTTGGTTTCAACAGAAACTCCCCCCTTGTATCTACCGAGCTAGCCTATTCAGAATCTTAATGGGCTATTAGAATCCTCTTTGTCTTTGTGAGACCCTGGCTCAACCACCCTGAGTACCTGATTAGCATCTGAATGTCCTGGTCCTTTACCTTTCCAGGGGTTCAGTAACCCATTATAAATAACAGGAAGATTAAACCTTAGCCCTCCATTTCTGTTTAAAGAAGGTCTTTCTTTTTTAACAAAAATAGCTTCCTTAACTCCTCTTTCAAACCATCTTTTCTCCCTGCTTAAAACCTTCACCTCACCGTCTTCAAACGAGTGATTAGAGGCTTCAAGATGGAGATGCACGGCGCTCTGAGGTCCTGAACTAGTATTTCTTCTGTGCTGATAAAGCCTCTTGTGTAGAGGCTGTTTCGTCTCACCTATGTACCGTTCTTTACAGCTTTCTTCACTGCATTGGATCGAATAAACTACATTGCTCTGTTTTTGAGTCGGCAACTTGTCCTTAGGGTGAACCAGTTTTTGTCTTAAAGTGTTTCCTGGTTTAAAATAAACAGGGACTTCGTGTTGTCTAAAAATTCTCTGCAGTTTTTCCGACAGGCCAGACACATAAGGGATAGAAACACCCTTCCTTCTCTGTTCAGTTTCCCTTTTGTCCTGCTTCTTGGTTCTCTTCACTCTGTTGAGAGCCCAAGCGGGGTAACCACAGGCTGAGAGGGCATTTTGCTATACATAAACTTTGTAACATTAAAATGCATCATATTTGATTGATACTTATCTCTCAGACCAGAGTTTGTGTCAGCTGAAAAGTGGACATCACAGACAAGGAAAAAACCCTTATAATAAAACCTAAAAACATGCATAATATGTTCTAATTATTAAACTAGCCAAAAGCCGCACGGCAATCAAATGAAAAATAGAATTGTGCAATATTTGACGCATGAAGTTTATCACATTTGTTGCTTTGTACAATATATTTTATTCACTTTAGTCCAAAGTATTAGAATAAAGAGCACTTGAAAAACTGATGCTTATTTGTTAAGGATGGGATGATACAATTTCCATGAGAACAAGAAAAGATTTTGAATCATAATTTTAAATAAATAAATTGTACAGTTCAGTTCACACTTTCGGCCTCACAATTTTGTATTAATTTATTATACAGCTTCTCAAGATATGTATTGAACCTTTTTGGTCCAATCCAAATGTAAACAGTTGGGGAAATGGTTCTGAGATCCGAGTATAATGTGTGGATTATTGATGATTAATCCTCTTTGCTGCAGGACATCAGCGCGAGCTCCAAACTCAGTGCCTTTCTGAAGAACAAGTTTGTGGTTCGTCTGAGCGAGCCGGCGTATGGATATCTGCTGCGGTACCTGCAGAGTGAAGACAACAGCGCCCTCTGCAGAGCACTGAGCACACAACTGCAGCTGGAGGTCACCACGGCCTCTCGCACAGACTATCAGGTGAGAGCGTGTGTTCTAGCCCACCAAATGTGCTTATTCATGACTATTAAAAGGTTATGGTAGACATTTATTGTCCAGGTGGGGAAATAGACCCGTTTTAGATGATAAGACAGGATGAGTTGTTGATGCGAAAAAGGGAAAAATGTCACTTGAATCTTTACAGTCTTTGTAATTTGTGACAGACCATTTAAATAACGATTTATTGACTTTGTGTGACTAGTGTACCGCAAAAAATAATTGCAATAGTAATTTAGTGGACTATACAGACTCCTAAACACATACAGAAAGAGAAAGACAGTGGCATTATTAAATCAAAATGTCAAAAGAACCTATTTCAACCTTTTATTTGGTTAAGAATGTATTTAAAAAGCAATAGAAATAACCGTTTGAGTAGTCGAATACTGAAATGATAATTAGTTGTCGCTCTAGCCGTGATTACAAAGCTGGAAAAGTGCTGGAAAGTTATTTCAAACAAAGCGTGGGAACTGTGTGCTTCAAGAATGGCACTGATATGTTTTTCTCCTCCAGCTTTACGGGGCCCCGGGTGCTGCTGCCTCGGCCCCAAACGCAGTCTCATCCTGGACAGGCGTGGACGGAGCGGAGGCCGGTGCGGAGGGCGTGGAAGTCCCAGCGGAAGTCCCACAGAACGAGGCGGCTTTAGACGCTCTGCAGGAGGTGATAAAGAAGGTCCGTGAAGGCCCGCCTTCCCTGACCACGGTGTGCTTTTACTCCTTCCACCACACGGAGGCGATGCTGAACACGGCAGAGGTCTCGCCCGACAGTCGGCTGCTCGCGGCCGGGTTCGACTGCTCCGCAGTGAAGCTCTGGAGCCTCAGAGCCAGAAAACTGAAGGCCAAACCGCACCAAGTGGACGTGTCGCGCATCAGACTGGCCTGTGACGTGCTGGAGGAGCAGGTACTGGTTTAGTCTGGCTTAGTCCTGGCTTAGTCCTGGCTTAGTCCTGGCTTAGTCTTGGCTTAGTCTTGGCTTAGTCCTGGCTTAGTCCTGGCTTAGTCCTGGCTTAGTCCTGGCTTAGTCCTGGCTTAGTCCTGGCTTAGTCCTGGCTTAGTCTTGGCTTAATCTTGGCTTAGTCTTGGTTTAATCTTGGTTTAGTCCTGTCTTAGTCCTGTCTTAGTCCTGTCTTAGTCCTGCCTTAGTCCTGTCTTAGTCCTGTCTTAGTCCTGTCTTAGTCCTGTCTTAGTCCTGTCTTAGTCCTGTCTTAGTCCTGGCTTAATCTTGGTTTAGTCCTGGCTTAGTCCTGGCTTAGTCTTGGCTTAGTCTTGGCTTAGTCTTGGCTTAGTCTTGGCTTAGTCTTGGCTTAATCTTGGTTTAATCTTGGTTTAGTCCTGTCTTAGTCCTGTCTTAGTCTTGGCTTAGTCCATGCTTAGTCCATGCTTAGTCCATGCTTAGTCCTGGGTTAGTCCTGGGTTAGTCCTGGCTTAGTCCATGCTTAGTCCTGGCTTAGTCTGGGCTTAGTCCGTCCTAGTTTTTCCTGGTTTAGGCAAGGCAAGGCAAATTGTGGCAAGTCAACTACAAAAAACATTTGTAGTCGTATTTTAATAACTATAATAGTTATCTGGACTAAACAGACTCTAAAACGCATACGGACACAAAATATAACAAATACAGCAGTTTTGTTAAAGGAAGGTGTGTAGCCTGTGCTCTTACTGTTTTGAAAAGTAGCTATAATCACACTGAGCCTGTGTCAGAGCCTTGACCTGCAGAAGAGACACAAGTGTTCAACTCCTTCTCAGAATCCCAGTCTTTCTGAGCTGCAGAGGCTGAACTAGCTCTGATTCATGATGCGTGCAGGAGCTGGGCTTTAGGCAGAGACAGTTCACCTGAGGACAAAGTCACACTGGATTTATGCTTTAAAATTGGCAACACAAATTACAATCTGCTTTCTGATTGGACAATTCTCTTGAACTAAAACGCCAAAGGATATAATTTACAACTGTCATCAGTAAGTTATATTTGATTTGGAAATATTTCTCTGCCTGTGAAAAATATATATTTAAAAAAACTCACTTATGGTTGGTTCCTTTTTTTTTATTCGAAATGTCAAAAGAGAATAAAAGGGTTTTTTCCAGGTTTTTATTAATACTACACTTTTCGTAAATATGCTCTCCCTAGAAGCCTTCAGTCACCATATTTCACCCTTTTATTTGGTTAGAAATGTATTTAAAAAGTCTTGATGTGCAATAATTGTTTAACTCGTCGACTCCTGAAATAATGGTCAGTTGCAGCTCTGATGACGATAGACTCTGAGCTCTCAGTTTTCCCACTCTGTCCTTCAGGTGGACGACGAGGACGACGGCGGCAGTGAGCTCCAGACCCTGCGCGCTCACAGTGGTCCAGTCTTCCGCACGTGCTTCCTGTCCGACAGCTCGGGCCTGCTCTCCTGCTCCGAGGACTCCACCGTGCGATACTGGGACCTGAACAGCTTCACCAACGCCGCCCTGTACCGCGGCCACTCGTACCCAGTGTGGGACCTGGACATCAGCCCCTCCAGCCTCTACTTCGCCAGCGCCTCGCACGACCGCACCGCCCGCCTCTGGACCTTCTCGCGCACTTACCCCTTACGCACCTACGCCGGGCACTTGGCCGACGTTGACTGCGTGAAGTTCCACCCAAATTCGAACTACATCAGCACGGGTTCGACGGATAAAACGGTGCGGCTCTGGAGCACGCAGCAAGGAGCCAGCGTGCGTCTTTTCACCGGGCACCGAGGTCCCGTGCTGGCCTTGGCTTTCTCTCCGAACGGGAAGCATTTGGCGTCGGCCGGCGAGGATCAGCGGGTGAAAATCTGGGATCTGGCGTCGGGCACGCTGTTCAAAGACCTGCGCGGACACACGGACAGCGTCACGAGCCTCTCGTTCAGCCCCGACAGCAGCCTGGTCGCGTCTTCGTCCATGGACAACTCCGTGCGCGTCTGGGACATCAGGAACTCGCACGGCGCCGCTCCTGCCGACGGCTCGTCCAGCGAAATGGTGGGAATGTACGCGGGGAACACCAGCAACGTGCTCAACGTGCAGTTCATGGCGTGTAACCTGCTGCTGGTGACGGGGACGGCTCCCGAGAAGTCGGAACAATAAAGTGTCACGGATTAAATGTATCGCCGTTTTCCTAAAGCCTTGGTCATCATTTTCAGTTTCAGCTTGTCTCCATCGCTTTGCCTGGAACGTGTTCAAAATATCATGCTAAGATTAATTTCATTTGATTATACTTTTTTTATTACTCAAAAATACCATAGAAAACATGCATTCAAGTGGAGTCAAAAAGTATAAAAGTATGTATTTGACCCAAACGGTACTTGCAAGACTCAACAACTATTTACAGAAAAGTACCGGTACAAGAAAACGGGGTATTTATATGTAAAAACGCAGATCAGACTCGTGATTTATATCCAAATCTTCAGCTAAGTTTTTCCTTCCTGTTGTTGTGGTTCTCAAACCTTTAACTCCTAGTGCAGCCAAGAAAATGTTTGGCCCTCAGAGTATCACCAGATCTAAACCAGGCCTAAAACAGGACTATTCTAGTTCTACATAATTACATTACTCGTACTAACAAGGACAAACACAAGTTTTAATCTTTAAATTAACTTTATTTTCATCAAATATTTGGACTGCAACATCTGAAAATTTAAACACCATCGACCGATTAATCGCATACAAAACTAAAGGATTATGTATAAAATGACAATAGCGAGTGCATCGTCTGTAATTAAAACGGTAAATGACCTGAAAAAGAGACGGAAAGAAATGCCCAGTGTAATCTCCCAAATTAAAGAGATTTTTGTCATTTTTTGTGGTTCATTTTATGATCCGTTCGCATGTTTTGGCACATTCCTGATGCTTTGGTAAATTGTCTGAATATTGTTTCCGATATTCATTTTTGCCAGTCCCATCCCTAATTCTCCGTGTGAGTGGACTCGCCTCGCCACAGATCTGACCTGTAACTTGCCTGTCTGTCTCCGTGGAGATATATGTGTTTATAGAAGATTTATAACAATGTTTCATATTCAAAACAAGATTAATAGAAAGAATAAACACACAAAAGGAATATAAAAATAAACTTACAAACTAAAGTGACCATAAAAGTATTTTTCAAAAACTCTTGGGCCTCTAAATGTCCTCAGCTTTCCCTCTTGAAACGAGTTTAATGCCATATTTGCCAACATTCTAGGCAACGCATAGTAAAAATCGCATTTCTATTCTCTGTTTCATCTTTAAGGAGGAGTCCTGGCACATTATACTTACTAAACACTTTTTAATGATACAAGGGGTGTCAAAGTATGCATAGTCCAGGTTGTTTTTAGACTATGGGGGGCAACACAGTCTCCTGCAATATAAAGTTCTGTTACAGCTACAAAACAAGCAAAAAGAACTGGAGCTTTTAAAGTGAGATTTCACACTTTCTTCTCGGTCTGGGTTCAGTTCTGCAGAAACAAACCAAGACTGTGCCATGTCTGTTCCACGTAAATCATTTACAGTCTTTTCAAACGAGTTAACACGGATCAGACCTGTCGGCGAGGCCAATGAGCTGAATAAAAGCTCTTTCAAACAAAGCCGCCACGTGAAGCCGTTTCTAAGGACCAAAGTGCAGCTCCTTCACGACCTGCAATCTTGTTTTAAGCTACGAGTTTAATCACAACCCAGTCAAAGTTTAAACCTCTACAAACGTGTGTTTCTTGGATTCGTTCAGCCGTATGCGTTTGGGTTTTCTCTCAAATGATTCGTCTCCTGGACGTGTTTAAAACTCGAGATCCAGGCCAATATTTCTGGATGATATTTGCACTTTTTGGCGTATCAGCTTTTGGCCATTAAGCTCACACTATGACTAAAGAAAGCACTGCTCAAACTGTAATCACACGGCACTTTTATGGGTTTGTAGTGAAACAGGGCTGTGGATATATACAAAATCATTGCTATATAGATCTTATTATACTTTTCTTATGTTAAGAAATAGCTTGTATAGACAATAATTGAGTTTAGAGTTATTTAAGCACATTTCATTTTGGGAAAAGCATCTAAATCAGCTTGATTTATCGGCAGAATTTATTGGCCATTGTTTGTTCTGAAGTCTGGAACATTGGGGGGGAAACATATTGGTCGAGCTTGACTTAAAACTATTAAGACACATTTCTTATTACAAGGTTTGTCCGTAAAAAAAGCAAAAACACGTATCATTCAGCCCAGCTCATTAACCAACACGTGATGATTTTGCTCCTGTCTCTCCGAAAATTGGGAAAATGTGTCTGTCAAAGTCAATTTCTTGTCGTTACAAGTGAAACAAATAGTTTATAGTTTGTATATAACAGTGTATATAATAATTTGTAACCTCTTTGTTATCACAGTTTGAATAAAATAAATAATCATTTCATTTGATTTCGACTGTGTGAATACTTTAACCTTGGAGCTAAAGAACATGAGTCGTTTCGTCAATGAATCGACTGATGCTGTCATTTTTTATTAGTCGCCAACTGAATTTATTTGTATTTGTACGGAGTTTTGGACAGTTTAATCGGCCTTTTCGCTGATGAAGACACTGTTTTTCTTTCCTAATACGTCTGTTTTTTGAGGCTTTTGTGTGAGATCCTAATCATGCCGAGAGATTTTAGTAGATTAATCGGTACAGGGCGTGAATTTAGTGGACTGCAGCTCTGCCAAAGCACATTAAAGGTGCTCTGTGTCTCCTGGCTGCTGAGTTTGAAGGGTTTCCTCAAAGCACGTCTCCACAAACCAGTCCAAAATATTGTGTTCAAGTTTCTTTATTGGCCCGTACTGCCATTAACCTTCGTAAATCATGAACGCAAATCCACAATTCAAACGGTGTAGGCCACGTCTCGACCTAGCACCGCCTGTGCAACCCTTTCCTGTGCCTTTCATACGGAAAACGGTCACCAGGACATAAGGCCCACTGCGCTCAAGAGAGGAGGGACATTTTGGCTCCTACAATGGCATTAAACATTGTATATTTTCACGGAGACAAGCACATGATGGAGCCAGGCTAAGTCACAGGTCACAGTGGTCTCATTTACAAAGCATGTGTACGTACAAAAATGCATACATAAATTATGTTTGTGATCTATAAAGAGAAAGCTTGACATAGAAATGAGCCATAAATTTTCCCAAAACTGTGATTTGTACTTTTTCAGAATTGAGGCAGAAGTTGATCTGAGCTAAAGGAAATGAGAAGTTAGCAAGTTTGAAGAAGTTTGTGTTTCATCTGTACGTACATTTTTAGTTTTTATAGTTTTATAAATGAGACCCCAGATCTGTGGAAAAGTGACAGTAAGTATGCTTGTTTTTAAGTGTTTTTTGACGAATAGAACCTTTAACTGTAGTAATTGTGAGTAATTGTGACTAGTCAACTACTGAACAAATCTTATTTTGATCAATTGTTCTCTGGACTGTACAGACTCTAAAACACACACAAAAATACCTTTTTATGATAAAGACATGCAGCATTATTAATATATTAATATATTTACACCTATCAGCAATAGAAATAATTAGTCAACTAGTTGACAACTAAAAGAATCCTGAGTTACTGCTCTGCTATACGCTGCTGTACTGTGGGTCATTCCAGGCAAAGCAATAAAATTCGCTGGAGAGAAGCAATTAGCACAGTCACCAGAAATGTTACATGGCCCGAGTTACGCTGAGCTCGTCAGATCACGTCACGTCTCTCTCACCACTCTCACAGTTCAGGAACAGGATGTAGGCAGACTATTTCGGAAATCCAACCTGTCTGGCCCAGCAGCTTGGGGGCCAGACATTAAGACACTGCGCAGGCGAGCTGGCCCCTGTCTTCACTGGCATTTTTAACTCCTCCCTGGAGTCATGCCATGTCCCAGCCTGCTTCAAGTTGTCCATCATTGTCCCTGTCCCCAAGAAGCCCCGGATCACTGGACTTAATGAAGTCACTTGAATGCCTGGTCCTCCCCCACCTCAAGTCCTTCACTTCCGCCCTGCTGGACCCCCTGCTGGACCCCCTGCTGGACCCCTCCTGGACCCCCTGCTGGACCCCCTGCTGGACCCCCTGCTGGACCCCCATGCTGGACCCCCTGCTGGACCCCCTGCTGGACCCCCCTGCTGGACCCCCTGCTGGACCCCCTGCTGGACCCCCATGCTGGACCCCCTGCTGGACCCCCTGCTGGACCCCCTGCTGGACCCCCATGCTGGACCCCCTGCTGGACCCCCTGCTGGACCCCCTGCTGGACCCCCTGTAGTTCACTTACAAAGCCAACAGGTCTGTGGACAACGCCATCAACCTGGCACCTGCTGAGAAGGTGATCACCTTCTCAGCAGGCTGCAGACTTACATCTCTGCAGGACCTGTACGTCTCTAGGACTCTGGGACGAACAGGTCAGACCACACCCTTCTCACCCTGGACACGGACTATTTGAGCAACTCCCCTCAGGCAGGAGGCAACGGTCCATCCAGATCAGATCCTCGCGCCATAAGAACAGTTTTTTTCCCTCTGCCGTTGGACTCATGAACACTTCTAAACACAGTCACTTTAACCATAATTTAATCCATCACTGCACTGTTCACTTTCTGCACTACATCTGTAAATTCACCTGTAAATGTTGTGTATGTTGTGTATAGAGAAAGCCTATTTTTATTTTATTTTTTATCCTATAGCAGATTTAAATTGTTTCTCTTTTTGACTTTATATAGGTTGTTTTATCATTGTTCATTGTTTTATGTTGCACAAAATCACCAAAGCAAGTTTCTATGCTTGTGAATTCTGTTCATTGGCAATGGCAATAAACCTTTTCTGATTCTGACTCTGACATAGTGCAGCTTTAACTATTACATTACGTAAATATAAACCGAAAGTGAACAGCTATAATTTTGATGATTAATATCTTTTCTTATAATCTTTTGTCATAGTATATGAAATGAAACAAATGACCAAAACTGTGACTAATGTACAAGTATTTACAGCAACTAAAATGAAACAGAAAGGAAGGCGAGTGGGGGCAAGTCCAAAGATACAGTTGTAATGTCTTGATTTTCAGTCTAAGAGCCACAAACAAGAGCAAGAACAAACCCAAGAACCCAGGATACAAGTCAAGGGTGAAATTGGCCCTGATCTGGTCCTGGTCCTGGTCCTGGTCCTGGTCCTGGTCCTGGTCCTGGTCCTGGTCGGACCATGGTCCTGGTCCTGGTCCTGGTCCTGGTCCTGGTCCTGGTCTGGTCCTGGTCCTGGTCTGGCCCTGGTCTGGACCTGATCTGCTCCTGGACTGACTCTCGTCTGGCCCTGGTCCCGCCCTGGTCTGGCCTTGGTCTGGCCCTGGTCTGGCCTTGGTCTGGCCCTGGCCCTGGTCTGGTTCTGGACTGGCCCTGGTTTGGTCCTGATCTGGTCCTGGTCTGGTCCTGGTCTTGCCCTGGACTGGCACTGGTCCTGGTCCTGGTCCTGGTCCTGGTCCTGGTCCTGGTCCTGGTCCTGGTCCTGGTCTGGCCCTGGTCTGGTCCTGGTCCTGGTCTGGTCCTGGTCTGGTCCTGGTCTGGTCCTGGTCTGGTCCTGGTCTGGTCCTAGTCTAGCCCTGGTCTGGCCCTGATTTTGGTCTGGTCCTGGTCTGGTCCTGATCTGGTCCTGATCTGGCCCCGGTCTGGTCCTGGTCTAGTCCTGGTCTTGCCCTGGTCTGGCCCTGGTCTGGCCCTGGTCTAGTCCTGGTCCTGGTCCTGGTCCTGGTCTGGCCCTGGTCCTGGTCTGGTCCTGATCTGGTCCTGGTCTGGTCCTGGTCTGGTCCTGGTCTTGCACTGGTCTGGTCCTGGTCTGGTCCTGGTCTGGTCCTGGTCTTGCCCTGGTCTGGTCCTGGTCTTGCCCTGGTCTGGTCCTGGTCCTGGTCTGGCCCTGGTCTGGTCCTGGCCCTGGTCTGGTCTTGGTCTGGTCCTGGTCTTGCACTGGTCTGGTCCTGGTCTTGCACTGGTCTGGTCCTGGTCTGGTCCTGGTCTTGCACTGGTCTGGTCCTGGTCTGGTCCTGGTCTGGTCCTGGTCTTGCCCTGGTCTGGTCCTGGTCTTGCCCTGGTCTGGTCCTGGTCTGGCCCTGGTCTGGTCCTGGCCCTGGTCTGGTCCTGGTCTGGTCCTGGTCTTGCACTGGTCTGGTCCTGGTCTGGTCCTGGTCTGGTCCTAGTCTGGTCCTGGTCTGGTCCTGGTCTTGTCCTGGACTAGCCCTGGTCTGGTCCTGGTCTGGTCCTGGTCTGGTCCTGGTCTGGTCCTGGTCTGGTCCTGGTCTGGTCCTGGCCCTGGTCTGGTCCTGGTCTGGTCCTGGTCTTGCACTGGTCTGGTCCTGGTCTTGCACTGGTCTGGTCCTGGTCTGGTCCTGGCCCTGGTCTGGTCCTGGTCTGGTCCTGGTCTTGCACTGGTCTGGTCCTGGTCTGGTCCTGGTCTTGCACTGGTCTGGTCCTGGTCTGGTCCTGGTCTGGTCCTGGTCTTGCCCTGGTCTGGTCCTGGTCTTGCCCTGGTCTGGTCCTGGTCTGGCCCTGGTCTGGTCCTGGCCCTGGTCTGGTCCTGGTCTGGTCCTGGTCTTGCACTGGTCTGGTCCTGGTCTTGCACTGGTCTGGTCCTAGTCTGGTCCTGGTCTGGTCCTGGTCTTGTCCTGGACTAGCCCTGGTCTGGTCCTGGTCTGGTCCTGGTCTGGTCCTGGTCTGGTCCTGGTCTGGTCCTGGCCCTGGTCTGGTCCTGGTCTGGTCCTGGTCTTGCACTGGTCTGGTCCTGGTCTTGCACTGGTCTGGTCCTGGTCTGGTCCTGGTCTGGTCCTGGCCCTGGTCTGGTCCTGGTCTGGTCCTGGTCTTGCACTGGTCTGGTCCTGGTCTTGCACTGGTCTGGTCCTGGTCTGGTCCTGGTCTTGCACTGGTCTGGTCCTGGTCTGGTCCTGGCCCTGGTCTGGTCCTGGTCTGGTCCTGGTCTTGCACTGGTCTGGTCCTGGTCTGGTCCTGGCCCTGGTCTGGTCCTGGTCTGGTCCTGGTCTTGCACTGGTCTGGTCCTGGTCTTGCACTGGTCTGGTCCTGGTCTTGCACTGGTCTGGTCCTGGTCTGGTCCTGGTCTTGCACTGGTCTGGTCCTGGTCTGGTCCTGGCCCTGGTCTGGTCCTGGTCTGGTCCTGGTCTTGCACTGGTCTGGTCCTGGTCTGGTCCTGGCCCTGGTCTGGTCCTGGTCTGGTCCTGGTCTTGCACTGGTCTGGTCCTGGTCTTGCACTGGTCTGGTCCTGGTCTTGCACTGGTCTGGTCCTGGTCTGGTCCTGGTCTTGCACTGGTCTGGTCCTGGTCTGGTCCTGGCCCTGGTCTGGTCCTGGTTTTCTTGACTGGAGTTTTCTTTTGAAAGTCCAGAGCTTCAGAAAACAGGAAGAGCTTGTTGTTTTGTTGGACCGGTTTGACACTGACACTCTTTGTCTCTGCAGCGTTTCACCAGGAGCTTTGTGAGTCACTTCTCCTTTATTTCATTATTTACTTCAGATTAGGATGTTTGGATTTCATGTTTGACCGTAATTTACTCAAAATACTGAAGTAATTATACTGCTACTTACCGGTACTTCAAAATGC
This sequence comes from Eucyclogobius newberryi, assembly GCF_026437365.1. Taxonomy (NCBI): domain Eukaryota; kingdom Metazoa; phylum Chordata; class Actinopteri; order Gobiiformes; family Gobiidae; genus Eucyclogobius; species Eucyclogobius newberryi. Next base: position 6,304,764 of record NW_027316056.1, read on the forward strand.
TGATATACTACTAGAACAAACTTTGTGCTCATCACATTTGCTCTTGAGATTCTTTCCTATTTGCTTCATGGGCACTTCACTATTTTGCTAAATGTACTTATAACAAGTCAGAAATGTTTTGCAACTAGTGAATTGTTCTACCTCACAGTGGAACTTTCCTTGTTAAATAAGGGTCAACAAAATAAAACAAAAACCCTACTCAAATTAAGATTAATATTCTGAATTCAGGAAGATAGTTATTCAGCTTATGCATTGTATTTACTTTAGTTATTGACATAACCAGGATAAAACCAGGACTTTACTGTGATTGCTCTCATTTTTATTTGGTCATTTATATAATATAATCACATAAATCAAAACCAGGACCAAACAAAGACCAAACCAGGACCAAACCGGGACCAAACAAAGTCCAAACTAGGACCAAACCAAAACTCAATCAGGACCAGACCAGAACTAAATCGGGTCTAAATTGATACCAGCTTGTCGAGGGATCTCCACAGTAATGCTGTTTGTGTGTCTTTGGGCAAAACACTTTTCATATAAAAGTGTGTGTAGTGTGATTTTTTGTCTCAGAATCACAGTCAATCTAATTCTAAAAGTCTTACATTCAAGCTTTAAATACTGTTGAACTTCTGTTTCAGTGTATTCAAGTGTATGGATGGAAAACACATTATTTATATGAAGCTTTGTGTGTTGTGGACTTTAAACTTACACACTTGCTGAGAAACATTGTGTATAAATCTGTGCATTTATATTATATTTATTATTATATGCATTATTCTATTCATTTCAATAAGACCGAGACCATAAAAGGGCCTGTACCTGACGACTATTTCTTCCAGTTCAGGGAGAAACACCAGCCTTTGCACTGCAGTATTGTTAAAGATATGTATTATGCATAACATTTTATTCAACAAACAAATAAAAAAACAAACAAACAAGTGTGACACCCTTTTAGCTGGATTTGGCTCGTTATTGGAAGAGAACATGAGGAAACAGCTGCTAGTGTGACTATTCCAGTTCTGCCAGTTGCCAGATTTTCAGTGAGCAACAACCAAGCCTTTGAGCAGTAAAAAGCCCCCAAAAAGCCACGCCAGCCCTACAAAAATAAGTTAAACATAAGATTTAAACATTGTGTGTCTAAAAAGTGCTAATGAGATGTACATATTTTTAAAGCATATTTAATGGAAATAAAACACGAAAGAACTGTGTCTGCATCTAATCATAGAGCATTTTATTCTTTGGAAAACCAGAAAGGCACCCCTGTTCCTTTAGTTGTGCGTTTTGTTTTTTTTATTAACAGAAATACATTTAGAATACATAGGTATTTACAAAAAAAACATTTATTCTCCACAGTTAAGTATTATTAATAAATAATATAGACAAGAATCAAGTATCAGAAAAAAACTGAAAATAAAATAAAAAGGAGGCCAAGACATATACACAGACAATTAACACAATGAATGACATCAAATATATATTAGTGATACATTTGAGAGAGAGGAAAGGCGGGTACATTATATGTGATGTATTATTGGTTAGTTTGCAATGGCCAAAAACAAAAGTCACCACTTTAACTTAAAGTCACCAGGATTTAACTGAGCAAATAGGCACAAGCCTTCTATTGGATAATTACTGCATGGGTGATTATCTTTCAGCTGCAAACAAGTTATTTAACCGCAGCTGAAGTCATGAGTAAGTTCTCACTTCTTAAACCACCACATCCTGAGGTCATGGAAAATATGTCAGTGTGTTTGAAAAGGGTCAAATCATTGGCATGCATCAAGCAGAAGCAGAAAACATCTAAAGAGATGCAGAAACTACTAAAATTGGGTTAAGAACTGTCCAAACGCATTATTAAAAACTGGATGGAGGAACCGTCGTCTTCCATGAACAAATGTGGTCAGAAAACAATCCTAAATGATTGTGATCACTTAAACATTTGGTTCAAACCAAATTGAAGGAAAACAACAGCAGAACTCAGGGGTTTGTTTAATCGTGAAAGTATGAGCATTTCCACATTCACAATGTGAAGCTTAAGGGATTGGGACTGAACAGCTGTGGAGCTGTAAGAAAGCCACTAATCAGTAAAGCTAACCGGAAAAAGGCCTCATTTTGCTATAGAGCATAAAGACTGGACTCAAGGTCATGTGATCTGATGAGTCCAGATTGACCCTGTTACAGAGTGACAGGCGCATCAGGGTAAGAAGAGGCAGGTGAAGTGAAGTGCCATCATGCCCCCTGTACACGCCCATGGGGCAGTGCTATGATCTGTACCCATCATGCCGAGGGCCTCCTGTACACGCCCATGGGGCAGTGCTATGATCTGTACCCATCATGCCGAGGGCCTCCTGTACACGCCCATGGGGCAGTGCTATGATCTGTACCCATCATGCCGAGGGCCTCCTGTACACGCCCATGGGGCAGTGCTATGATCTGTACCCATCATGCCGAGGGCCTCCTGTACACGCCCATGGGGCAGTGCTATGATCTGTACCCATCATGCCGAGGGCCTCCTGTACACGCCCATGGGGCAGTGCTATGATCTGTACCCATCATGCCGAGGGCCTCCTGTACACGCCCATGGGGCAGTGCTATGATCTGTACCCATCATGCCGAGGGCCTCCTGTACACGCCCATGGGGCAGTGCTATGATCTGTACCCATCATGCCGAGGGCCTCCTGTACACGCCCATGGGGCAGTGCTATGATCTGTACCCATCATGCCGAGGGCCTCCTGTACACGCCCATGGGGCAGTGCTATGATCTGTACCCATCATGCCGAGGGCCTCCTGTACACGCCCATGGGGCAGTGCTATGATCTGGGGTCGCTGCAGTTGGTCAGGTCTAGGTTCAGCGATCGTGTGCCTGTAGAATTAGGTCAGCTGAAGTCCTGAATAAACTGAATGAGGTCATTCCAGCAGTGTATTTACTCTCCCCTAATGGCACGGGCATATTCCAAGATGACAATGCCAGGCCTCGGGCTCGGGTTGTGGAAGAGGTTCAGGCAAGCCCCTGGAAGCCAAGATGGCCGCCATTGAAACCTATGGAGTTGCTCATTGGCGCATGGTTCCAAAAAAGTTTTTTAGTTCCGCATTACTTCCTGAACACTGGTATATCTCCTCCCACGTTTTGTGACGTCATCGCCGTGAGGCTTTGGCGTCGGGAGCGAGCACGTCACAGCAGCGTGAAAGACTGAGAAGAGTCAACACGGACTTTTGGAATAATTCGGCTTGAAATATTCTGTTTACGTAACGTATAATGATGAATTGTTATATCCATCTATAAATATACATGTATCATGTTGTAAAGCTCTGATATTTAAGAGAATTATAAAGAAGTGTTAAGATAAAAAGTCTGGTTTAATGACAATGAATTACATTTAGCGGTCGAATAACGTCCTCATCATTTTCTGTAGTTTTTGGTTTGGGTATTTATTTTGTTATTAACTTTTCAGTTATTTATTTACATAATATAATTTGGCCAATATGCATTTTTTTTAATCAGATGAGAAGAAATATAATCATCGATTCTGTTACATAATTGAGTTAAGAAGTATTTAATTATATTCAGTTTCCTTTTGTGTAGTTTTTTTTATCATGTCTATCTTTAATAAATACAAAACACATTTGTTTATTAATGTATTTAATAAGAATAATGAACATGAATGAACTTGTTCAATAAATGCAAATCTGATCATAACTACAAATGATAAATTGATTTTAGCCAGTTTTAGTTGAGTTTTAAAGCTACAATGAGTTTTAAAGCTACAATGTGGGAGTCCCTTATTAAGGAGTTTGAGTCTGTGTACTGTTCATTATTATTATCATCATTAATAGAATCAGAAAATGTATTGCCATTGTCAAAGAACAGAATCCACAAACAGTGGAACTTGCTTTGGTGATTCAGTGCAACATAAAAATATTAACAATGATAAAACAACCTGTATAAGTCAAATAGAACAAACTGAATAAGATAAGATATTCCTTTATTGTCCACACATGGGGAAATTTTGTTGTTGCAACACAGTAGATACAGAGGAAAAGGACAGATAACTTATAGAAATTTAAAAAAACACTCTTAATAGATCGATCTTAATAGAAGAACTCTTATAAACAAAAACTCCTATAGACAGAACCTCTCATACCTTAATAAGGAATGGAGGGGGAAAATAAAGATAAAATAAAAACAGCGTAAGACAAAATAATACTAATAATAATGGTAAAATAAACACTCTTTTTACATCAGTTATATGCACATGAATATCTCAGTATTTAACAAGACTTTGTTTCCATGGCTACGCAGTCTTCTGTACTTCAGTAACTCCTCCGTTCAGCTCCATCGTTTGACTGAGAGACAAACAGAACATGTCACAGCTTTAGATTATACAAGTCATATAACATACACTTCATATGTTTAGATTATACAAGTCACATAACATACACTTCATATGTATTAGATTATACAAGTCACATAACATACACTTCATATGTATTAGATTATACAAGTCATATAACATACACTTCATATGTTTAGATTATACAAGTCACATAACATACACTTCATATGTTTAGATTATACAAGTCACATAACATACACTTCATATGTATTAGATTATACAAGTCATATAACATACACTTCATATGTATTAGATTATACAAGTCACATAACATACACTTCATATGTATTAGATTATACAAGTCATATAACATACACTTCACATGTTTGTCCTGAAGCTGTTTTACAGACACATGTGACACAGCAGTGGCTCTTTTGAAGAACAATTATCATTTAGTTTTTTGGTCATAACAAAACAGACATTTTATAAATTCAAAATACTGATTCTACACTGTTTACTTTTAGTCGAGGCAGAAGTTATTATTAAAATACCTTTTGCTTTGGAGTCGTCAGGAGTTTACTTGAGATGACTCTGTGTCTGCAGTGATTAGGTCTGCAGTGACCTGTAGTGACCTGCAGTGACCTGTAGAGCTCTGGTCAGCACAGACAGACTAAACTCACTGGTCAGCACTCTGAAGATGAGAAAGATACTCATTAGAACATTGATATATTATGCACATTTAACAGAGAAAAGCTGGAATATGTTATTGACAGATTTACAATTCGCTCTGTAACACAAAAGTTCCTCTTTTCACATTAATTTTTAAAGCTAGAACCAAAAGTCATTTATTTATGCATAAGTTTAAACCTTAGAAGTTAGAACATAACTGACATGTTTGCTAAATCTCTACATATTCCATGGAAGTAAATCCATGACATTCCTATAGAAAACAAGCATGTGCTTTGTTTAAACACAGCACACGTCATTATGAAATATGTAATAAAACCTCAAATGTGGTCTCAGCCCCTGTAAGTACAGCACTGTCACTTTTAAACACCTTTACATTTATATATGTAAGATATGACCCATTATAGCAGGTTATATTTGAATTATTGGTTGTTTTTTATAGCACATAATACAAACATCACTTTATTTCCCTTCTTTCTCTAGTTTTCCTTGATCTGTGCTTAACCTCTTGTCTCTTAGAACATTTAGTAAGATAAATAATTTGTTATTTATTTGCAGAAGCACGAGCCATCGTGACGTGTTGCTGCATCTTTGTGTAGCTAAACTTTAGCTTACGTTAGCTCGTGTTAACTGTGTAATCGTTGATTTACACTTCATATGGAACGATGTGTGAAACGTGAGGAATGACATACAAACACAACTTACGTGTATCGTGGTCTCGTCTCGTCTCTTTCTTCTGCTTGTGTTTAGTTTCCGTCACATGTTCTTCTGAGGCTCGTTCATGAGGGTCACGTGCGCGCTCGGTGCGCGTACACCATTCACCGGAAGATTAAAAATGTATTTTTTAAGTATTTTAGAAACAGTTGAAGAGTGAAATTCCTTCTATTTTATTTTTAGACTAAAAACAATTTAGCATGTTTGGTAATTTTAGAGGCCGAACTCCTGAAATGGTCCGACCAAAAGGCTGCATTCTGCGAAGTGGCCACTACTCAATTTGGAGCCAGAGGCAGAGGGGGCGTACCCTATCCAGATAATATAATACATCCATGGGTTCAGGAAGCATGAGAGATCACTTCCACATGATGGATTGGCCACCACAGAGTCCAGATCTGAACCCCAGTAAGAATCTTAGGGATGAGCGGGAGAAGGCTTTGATATCGTTTTTATGTGGAATTTGACCAGCTGAATCTATGTATTTTTAGCAGGTACAGTGCCTTTAATGTGCGACAGACCTGAAAAAATGCCAAAATTTCCAAGCAACTTTCCACAAAATAAAGCCCAAACGTCCCTAAACCTAGGCAGATCTGAATGAGAGAAGGGAGTATAAAGAGGTGAGGCTAAACTATGTTCCTCACTCATGGTTCAGAATCGTGTCCTTCAGTGTCCACAACAATGTCCCTCTGTCCCTGTCACTCATCTGTGACTCACTGCAAATCTAACGTCACAGTCTAACATTTATTTACACGTTCAGGCGAGTACAAGGAACATTCTTTGCAGCTGCAGTAATCAACAGTTATTGACAAAGAAGTTCACATCAATGGTAGAATTAGCTTGTTTACCGTGAAAATGCAAAGGTTTTGATCTGGTTTATGATTCATATCTCTGTAATTACTGGGCCTATCCACATGAAACAAAACCAGCACTTAGTTGCAGCTTGACAGAGAAGATCAATTATTTTGTAGAAATGTGTATTTTTATCATTCTTTCAATTAATCAATTCAAGTTTCAACCACAAAATAAACTTTGAATATGAGTTTTTTGGTCTGATTTAACCTAGTTAAAGCAGAAGAGAATCCACTTGAAGACCTATTGGTGCATTATATTTATAGAAGAAAGAGTGTTTCAATCTAAAACACAAACATTTTTGTAAAACTGCTCTGTCTGAATCATAAAATGTCTTCTCTGAACATATAGCATTTTGGAATCTTTTTATTGCTGTATAGCCCTTTTAACAAATATTCAATTACTAAATGAGTTGATGATTACTTTTACAATCAATTAGATGCGATTAATCCATGAACTTTTATCCCCAGTATAAATAAGCAAAAGTACATTTATTTTTTCAGAATATCTCCAGAAAGTGGTGTCAGTTGAAAGGACTTTGAAAGGCTGAAATAATGACATTATCAGACTTTTTTGTAGCTGGTCTTCAAAGTCCCCGATGTCTTCCTCCGGTCCCAAATCCAGTCCTGGTCCTGATCCTGAACCAGACCCGGATCCTGTCGTGTACGGACAGCTCTTTGTACTCGGGTAAGTGAGCCTGAAATGTTCATATTTTAAAGGGACAGTCTATGAGGCAAAATATTGATTTCATTATGTAGTTTTTTTATTGCACTAAAGAAAGTTGGAAAACACGCATCCTGATTGTGGCACCGACATGTTTCATCAGTCTAAAACTTGATTCAGGTGTAATGGGTCGCTGCCAGGCGGAAACACGGAGCGGCTGAAGAGTCATTTCGTTCTGCGTCGAAGGAAAACGCCAAACGGAGTGAGAAAGAGCACCGTGCACCCCAACTACACGCCGCAGGCCGCAAAGGTACACGTGCTTTTAACTGGAGATGGTATGGATTTATTCAGCCAGCACCGATATCCGATATTTAAAGGAGCGACATCCTTCATCTTTTTTTCCTTTGTTAATAATATAAATGTGACTTGGTTGTGCAAATAGATGAAATATTTGATGTATTCAGTCAAGATGAATGTTCTTTTCATTTTGTTTGTGCAGGTTGTGAGCAGTCGTCTGCAGCACAGCATCTCCTTCAGAGTCAACCACAAACACACTGTGGTGGTGGAGTACGTCCCAGACAGCAGCACCGACATGTTCCAGGTCTGAAGTGTGCAAAACATTACTGTGTGTTTAATTCAGCCATGTATCTATATAGAACATAAAACTCCAACAATGGAAACGATAGATGGATACCTGTGGAATGTACTTTTGGCTGTAGCAGCAAGGACAAAACCAATTGTCAAGTACTGGACTGAACTGAATATTCGTCATTTTATTGATTAAAAAAGTACTTTTATAGTCAATTTGAAAATGAACCAGACATTGGGACAAATGGAATAAATAGGTTTTACTGTTTTTCTAATTATGACATAGTTTGGTGGGATAGCACCTGAGGTAAATATTTATCATAGATTTTAAGACATTTTGAAAAATAAAAATCCAGGAAGCTGTCCTAAAAAATAATCTCTCTGTGATGTCATCAATGTGCGACGTGCCATTGAAAACACAGAGACAATTAACTGACACTTTTCTAACAGTTTAAATGATCTTTCAACAAAAATAAAGGTGTTATATAGTATTATTGTATGTCAAATTGTAGCTGTTGTGTAATTTATATTGATTTCGGCTCTTGTTTAAAGTATGGTTGCTAGGTAACAGCTGTGGAATTACCTCTTCCTATGTCATATTTGTGCTCATGTTCAACCAGGAAGTACAATTATAAACTTTACAGGCAAAATGTTTAGTCAAATCTGAAATATAATTGTGTCCTGGATGTTTTAGTGAAAAGTGTAATCTAACCTGTCATACAGCTCCAGTAAAATGTCTACTCAAAAGTATTTGTATGACTTGACACAAATGACAAATGCAGGACAGTACAGGATTCCTCATAGGTGCTCACTCTAAGTCCTCTGTGTTCTTGCGTTTGCAGATCGGGCGCTCGACAGAGGATCCCATAGACTTTGTGGTGACTGGTTCGGACCCGGCTGCGGTCTCGAGGTTTTCCTGTCGTATCCTCTGCTCCAGAACGCCTCCGTACAGCGCCAGGATCTACGCCGCTGGGTTTGATGACTCCAACAACATCGTCCTCGGGGTGCGAAACGAGAAATACTGAAATGTCTGCATTTGGTCATGGCGACACTGTTACCAGGGACTTTATGGAGTCTAATTATCTGGACTCATTCATTGTTATCTAGGCCAGTGGTTCTCACATTACCACCTAATTTAACACCTATGATAATATTTGGGTTTTTGAGTATCACCAGATCTAAACCAGGACTTTATCATGTCTAAATGTGGTCTAAAATGGGACTGAACCAAGTATAAAATGACAAAAAACCATGAATAAAGCCGTTCTAAATATCCATTAACTCAAAAAATATGACCAGATTTGTCTCTAAAGAAAAACAAATACTCAAACTGCAGAAGCTGCAAGTGGTACACAAACAGTTTGCGAAACACCACTCATCTTTATATTAATCCAAAAACTGATATTCTTCTTTGCGTTGCTTTTGACCACTTTTAATAAGAGTAAAGAGAATCAGAGGCCAAAACAGGAGTCAGGACATTTGTTTATTCTCCAAAGGTTCAAAACAGCTTCAGTTTTATTAGTTTTGTCAAGTGATAAAGTGTTTTTACTGCTGCATTCTTTCAATGAGCGGAGTCGCCTCGCCACAGATCTGACTGCGCCTTTAATGATTTTGTTGGTATTTATTTCCAGGAGAAAGCAGCAAAATGGAGAACAGTAGACGGTCACATGGACGCTCTCACCACAAACGGGGTCTTGGTCATGAATCCTAGTCCGGGCTTTGGTCCAGAGTTTAAAACTGAATCATCAGAGTCGTTTAAAGCCGGGCTGTGGAAAGAAGTGTCGGTGTGCGGAGACATCTTCACCTTAAGAGAGACACGAGCAGCACAAAAGAGAGGAGCCAGGGTGAGAAATACACACTTTGAGTAATACGTCCTTCTTTATTCAAATAGGGCTGAATCATGACTAGTCCACTGCTTAAATAATCTTTATCATAATTTGATCATCATACTCATTTTCTGGACTTTACAGACACTAAAATACAAAAATGAAGTTTTGTCACAACACATTACTAAATAAAAAAGTAAGTTAATAAACCATTTGGAATTTGCATCTATAATTTGTAAATCCATCTAGAAGTTACCATAATTCAATACTTATGTGGTTGAATGAATAATGAAACAGGTAGAGCAATAACGGTAGAACTATGGGGACTGAAGGCTTCTAGATAGAGAATATTATAATTCATAATTAATATATTTTGTTATAGACTGATAGTTCGGTTTGCTAAAGTCGATATTTTGTTTTTGCCGACTTTCTACCTAAAAAAACACACATACAACTTTATTTTAACATTGTATTGCACTGCTCTTATGTGCAGTTTGTGCTTGAACAGCGCTGTGGGTGAGTTTGTAGTAAATGATCCAATCCAACAATTGCATCAGTCAAGAAAAGAGTTTGTAGTAAATGATCCAATCCAACAATTGCATCAGTCAAGAAAAAAAAAAACATTTTAGTAGTATTTTATTTTGTCTACGGCAGTGACCGTAGACACTGCTTTATTCTGGCCTGTGTGGCGCCCCCTGCAGGTGAAAGGCGAGTCTAACGTGCTGGTGGACGGCTCTATGGTGGACCTGTGCGGCGTGATGCTGCTGTGGCGCTCCACCGAGGGACTGTCCCGCTGCCCCACGGACGCGCTCCTCGAATCCCACCGACAAGAACTCAACTCGGACCGACCGCAGTGCCCCGTCGGCTACTTCACGCTCTCCTTCCCCTCCAGGCCGCCTCTACCGGACCCGAACCTGGACCCGAAGCAGCCCTGGGTGTACGTGCGCTGCGGCCACGTGCACGGGTACCTGGAGTGGGGGAACCAGTGCCCGATGTGCAGGACTAAGAGCGCCTACGTGCCGCTGTGGTTGGGCTCGGAGCGCGGGTTCTACGTGGATTCGGAAAAGCCCACGCACGCGCTGGTCCCCTGCGGTCACGTCTGCTCACGTCGCACGGCCGAGTACTGGAGGCACGTGCGCACGCCTCACGCGCACGCTCCCGCTCAGGCGCACGCTCCCGAAGACGCGCGCGGTTTGCAGAGCTCGTGCCCGTTCTGTTTGAAGCCGCTGGACGCTCGGACGCCAAATGTGCACCTCATCTTCCAGACGCCAGTTTAGTCACGACATTTAAGCACAATGTATTTCTACAGAAAATATAAAGAACTCATTTCTGCACCAATGTGATTGGATGAGGACACCACTAGGGCTGCAATGATTAATTAACTAATTTAAAGTATAATCGTTGTCATATTTTGATAATCGTTATCTGGACTAATCAGACTCTAAAATAGAAACAAAGAGACCTTTTAAAAACAAGATTTTTGGCATTATTAAATCAAAACGTTAAACAAGAAATCAATAATACACTTCATTTGTGAATATTTTCTATCTCAAACCCTATAGTCACCACATTCCAACCTTTACTGGGTTAAAAATGTATGTAAAGCCCCGGCACATAACTTTTTGCCCAAAATTTCCTAAAACAAAAGCATGTTTTTTTTTTATTTTTATCTTTTATTGCACAAAAAAACGAAGTGCTTACTGTGAACCGGCTTGCATCTCCACAAATCTGACTCGGCCTGGAGGAGTCTCCAATGTTGTTCCTTTGGCTAAAATATTCCACAGTATGGCATAAAACTCACTTCAGAGAATGTTCTGAAGTGTGGCGTCAACTTACTATGTTTTTTAAATCATGCAACATATTGTTGCTTTAATGTTTGTGAGAAAGCCTTGTACAGATACTTTATATATTTATATCAACTGAGCTTGACAGTTAAAATTATGCACTATGCAAACAGTAAAAACACATCAGATTAAACATTAGACTCTTACCTGACCCTGGTTGTTCCTCTAAAGAGAACAGATCATGTAGATTGTTCCTGAATCACTTTCTACCTTCTTATGTCCTCAAAATTGTCCTTGGAGAAGTTTGATAAATATATATATATATATTTTATATATATATTTGTATTAACTGATCTAGACAATTAAAATGATGCAATCCATAAAATAGTAACAAACATGTACCCTAATGTGACACTGTGGCCCAGAGGTCAGAGGGTAATTTAATTTAATGTCAAACAAAAGTCAAAAATGAAAAGTAAAAGCTTTAATTTAAAGCAGGATGATTTTTTTATTGTTCAGTGTTCAAAGGCATGACCAACAAATAAATAGCAGAATTATAATAATAATAATAATAACTTTTATTTATATAGCGCTTTTCAGTGACCCAAAGACGCTGAACATAATAAAAAAGGGGGGGGTATTTACCACAGAAGTTACTTATTCCAACTTCTACAGATCACATACAAAATAAATAGTACAAATCTACCCTCCATTGCAAGATAATGTACACATGACAAATAATGAGACCCAAAATGAATTGTTCCAGCAATAATTTATTATTTCATATTCAGTTTACTCCCAATTATTAAACTTGATGGAAATGATTGTGTCAAAGTTACTTCAAAGTGACACAAGACAGTTGTGCGGTTCATGTTCCACTGGTGGTACATGAGGTATTCTTGTGCAAATGTAATATTCAGGTGTTATTGTTTTTTTTCTGTATTTTATTATCTTACTGATTTCCTTCTTCTTGGTCTCAAATTGTTTGCAAATGACAAAACATTTTAAATAAACTGACATCAATTTAAGTGTTCCAAGTCTGCACTACTTTATATATCTTATAAAATGCATTACAACAAGGCTTAAACAATGTGCTAAAATTGAAAACACCATTTCTGTTGTTGATATCCCATTTGAGACAGTTTGAAAATGACTTTGTTGTTTAACTGTATTTAAATGGCTTTAATAAAACACAAAGGCATGTTTGACCCATTTATGTACATAGTTACCTTTGAGGCAGAAACTAAGAAGTGTAATACAGTAAATTCTCCAACACTGTTAAGATAAGATAAGATATTCCTTTATTGTCCCACATGGGGAAATTTCATTGGTGCAACGCAGGTAGATACAGAGGCAGATACAGAAGAACAGATCACTTATAGGAAGTCTGAAAAACACTTTCAGTAGAAGATCTCCTATAAATAAATAAAAAATAAAAACTCCCATAGACAAATAAATAAATACATAAATACATAAATACCGTTGCATGTGATCACGACAGTAATTGCACATGAATATGTGTCACGACAGCACATAGATTGCACATGAATTGCACATGAATCACGACAGCAATTACACATATGACAGAATTGCACATCAGTATTAGGTTAGGTCAGTATTGCGAGTGTTCAGTACTAACAGTTTTTGTTATAAAGTCTGACAGCAGCAGGAAGGAAAGACCTACGGAACCTTTCCTTCACACAGCGAGGGTGGATCAGTCTCTCACTGAAGCTGCTCTCCAGAGCGGAGAGAGTGTCCTGCAGGGGGCGACACTCATGGTCCAGCATAGAGGTGGGTTTAGCCAGGACCCTCCTGTCCCCCACCTCCTGCACCGAGTCCAGAGCACAGCCCAGGACGGAGCTGGACTTCTTGATGACTTTGTCCAGCCTCTTCCTCTCCCTCTCTGTGATGCTGCTGCTCCAGCAGGCCACACCTACAGGAGCTGATGCCATCACAGAGTCGTAGAAGGTCTTCAGGAGTGGCCCTGTCACTCCAAAAGACCTGAGTCTCCTCAGGAGGTAGAGCCTTATAACGAAATATGTAAATCTATGTTACAACAAACATTTTAATGGAGGTATTCAGCTTTACAACACACATGACAATTAATGCATTTTCAAAGTATTTTTCCCAAGTTATCACAGTTGGTAGGATTTCTTGACATCTGCCTAGAATTTTGTTTCCCATGTGGAGGCTTGTGTCCTGTTACCTGAGACCGCATTGGGCTATTACATTCAAAATATAACATATGCGTGTCTTTAAGTCTTTATTCTCAATTCTATCTTATAATGAGAAAACATGAGGTAAATGCGGCCTCACGCGCGGACACGAGACTACGGAAACCATTGGAAACATACCGCGCGCGAGTCCCTCCCACTTTGAGACGTCAGGCTACGACTTCGCCAATGGTCGCGTCAGTAGGCGCGGCCGCGGTCCAAATTTTCCGCGGCGCTGACAACGGGCCGAAACAGAAGAGCATCCCGGTTTCAACTGGTTCAATCCGGTCTATGTGTGACTGAAGCATGGGCAAAGAGGACCAGCTCCACGCACCAACGCAAACAACACTGCTCTGCAACTGTGTGCGCGAACAGAGACAGAAATAAACCACCAGACTGACTCACTGAAGCGTTTATCACCCGCTATTTAGGCGACTTTTGAGCGAATCTGAAGGGTTAGCCTAGCTGCGTGGAGGAAGCTAAGCTAAAACTCGATTGGCTTGCGTGCAGCCGAGCGAACCGCTGTTAGCCTCGTAGGTTTACCGAGTCATCTCTTTGAAATATCTCTGGTCACCGGGAGAAATTGTACATTATACCGCATTGAAACGACAGGAAGCGTTTTAATACATCGACAAGGATAGAAAAGGGTTTAATTTTAAGTTAAATAGAAAAGGCTAGTGTTAGCATTAAGGCTAGCTGTGAATATCGTTCAAGTTTCTTCGTGAGGGTCAACTCGTCTGGCAAAATCCTTTTATTCTGGTTGTTTTCGGCTTAAAGGCAAGACAATAAAGGTAAGATTTATTCGAATATTAAACCTGTATGAGCTAAAATAGGTTGAGCACCATCCTCAAGTTTATAATTCAGTATTGTGAAAGTATTGTTGCTATATGTTCACCTTTTCTTAAAATTAAACTCTGCTCTTCTTCCACTTATACATAAACAAATCTGTAACAATTATTAAAGTCTAGCAGTTTACTTAGAGCGATTTGATGTTTAAAGATACATTTTCAGTATTGAACAGTAGATGGCGCTGTTTCATATTTTGTTAATCAGTTATACAGAATTTTTAAAACTTGCGTTTTCATGTAATTCATGTAATTTGGACTAATACAGAGGATAACAGTTTAGCAAAGCATGACAACCTTTATTAGTGGTCGACAAGATTTGCAGTTTAGCTTTTGAATCAGTATTTCAAAATTGGATTATTGATTTATAAAGTTAAAACTATATAAATGACCTCAAAAAAAGATCATCTTTAGTGTAATATTTCAAACAAGGGTATAAAGTGATAGTTTTGCAATTGTGTGATGGGTAGTTGTCTATAAAAAAGAAGCATTATTAAATCAAACTGGCTAAAAAGACAACATTTTCAGATTTTTATTAATAATTCACTTTGGTCACCTTCAGTCACCATATTTTAACATTTATTTTGTTAAATGTATTTAGTCTCAATAGAAATGATCGACTTACTAAAATAATTTACTTACCGCCCTAATTTGTTGAATTTCCCTTGTGTATATTTTTAATAAGCTTGTTAAAATGAGCTCTACAAGACATTCACAGATACATTTTTAATACATTCCTAAAGTATTAAAGTTTGAAAATATTGAGCTATACATTTTTGTCCATATTGCCCAGCCCTACTGCACACGCCCTGGAACATTACAATTTGAAAGAACTTAATGAAATGTGAACTTCAAAAATATTATACAAGAATCTCATGCTTTTCAGAACCTGTTTGTAGAGGTCTGAACTACATACATAATATATTATACATAATGCAGCCCAGTCTGGGTAAATCTGTGTTTGAGGTCTTTAGTCCGAGTTCTGTCTCCTCTCGTTCCAGAAGCTCTATGCCCGCTGAAATGACCATGTTGGCCGATCACCCAGCACGACAACTGCTGGACTTCAACCAGAAACTCGACATCAACCTTTTGGACAATGTCGTTAACTCCATGTACCACGACATCGGATCACAGGTGAGATGCACCGCAACAACAAACTGGGAAGATTAGACCTTCAAACAGAGAAACATGAACAAATATGACTGGAGAATACCATATTTGAATTATTTAGATTTTCTGCTCATTACTCTGATGGAGAATAGAAATACTTGTTTTTGTTAGTCCCTGTGCCAGCCTGCCTTGGCCTGCAGCATGTCTTCCTCGCTCACGCTGCACTGTCCGGTCTAATAAAAGCTACAGGCTCAAAAAGTCTCCTAGCTTAGAAGAATACTTTATCCATAACTCATGTCCACATCTGATTTAAAGAAAAAAAATCTCTCCACACTTGATTTGTTTATGTTCGGCATTTATTTGCCTGAGATCCAGAATGCACTTCTTCTGGTCACCTCTCCCTCTGTCGCGCCTCGAGTCAAACTCAGACAGAACTGTGCAATCAGATTTGTTTATTTCTGTGACGCAGTGGAAACAGACAAGTTCATTAGTCACTTATCAAACTCCTCACACTGCATTTTTGTGCTTTGCTCATTGATTCTGTAACAATTCAGGATATTGTTCAGTCCATGTTTGTTTTTGATACAGACGGCCCATGCTCAGCCACGATTGGCTAATCCTCCTGTCATTCTGATCCGTCTGAACTCAGAAGAAACTGACCAGTCTGATATTGATCTGTATGAAAGTCATATCAGTCAAAATACATGCTAAAGACATGTACCAAAAATACATGCTCAGAATACTCTATTTTGAGTTACTGTGCTCTGATCAGACCATGTAACAGAATATGTTACAATATACACTTTTAATGCAGAGTATTCTTAATACAAATAGTCATTTAGTGATACGTTATAAACGGATGTGTTTGTTTTTAGCAACGTGTGGCTCAGGAGGTTCTGACAAACCTTAAAGACCATCCGGACGCCTGGACCAGAGTCGACACCATCCTGGAGTTTTCACAGAACATGAAGACCAAGGTACAGCCAGTAAAATACCTCAGTCTCTAAAGAGTTTGTGGGTTTGACTTCTGCTCTTCTGTCGCAGTATTACGCTCTGCAGATTTTGGAAGCTGTGATTAAAACGCGTTGGAAAATTTTGCCCCGACACCAGTGCGAAGGCGAGTCTTCAACACCTAAATAATTCCCGCTCTAAACACAATGTCATGACACTCAATAATACTAATTTTATGTATTATTATTACTTCAGGCATCAAGAAGTATGTGGTTGGATTGATTATTAAGACCTCTTCGGATGCTACGACTGTGGAGGTCGGTGCTCCTCAGACCTGTACAACTTCTATACTACTATGGCTTTTATTTTGTTTTTAAAAAAAAATATGTGTATTTGCAGAAAGAAGGAGTCTACATTTCAAAGCTCAACATGATCCTTGTTCAGGTGAATGTTGTTTCTGACTATGACTTTGACAATGAATGAAATA
The DNA here is from genome assembly GCF_026437365.1 of Eucyclogobius newberryi. Taxonomy (NCBI): domain Eukaryota; kingdom Metazoa; phylum Chordata; class Actinopteri; order Gobiiformes; family Gobiidae; genus Eucyclogobius; species Eucyclogobius newberryi. The sequence continues at coordinate 6,321,819 of NW_027316056.1, forward strand.
CGTTCAAACACCAGGGATTTAGATGGTTATTCAAGGCTATAAAGGGATTTCTTCCCTTTTTGTAATACAATTCCTCGCTTATTCATGTTTTGTGCGACACTTTTAGCACATTTTTGATACAATTTAGTCAAAATATTACCTGAATATTGTTATCTAAATGGTCATTTCCACATTTCTAAGTTGATGTAGGAATGAAAGCGGAGCCTTGTCTACGTTATCAGTTTTCTTTACGTTTTCCTTTTAGATCTTGAAGCAGGAGTGGCCGAAGCACTGGCCAACATTCATCAGTGACATTGTAGGAGCGAGTCGGACGAGCGAGAGTCTCTGTCAGAACAACATGATCATCCTGAAGCTTCTGAGCGAGGAAGTGTTTGACTTCAGCAGCGGACAAATGACTCAGGTCAAGGCCAAGCACCTCAAGGACAGGTCAGTACAGAACACACCACACAGGGACTGGAGGTAGTTTTAACGTATCTTTTAGCTGATAAAAATCACAGATTTATTGTATTTTCCTCTTACTGTAATACTGATATTTAATGTTTTTGTTTTTATTTTTGGAAGCTCTTATTTTTTCTGCTGGTCAGATGAATCTAACGAAAATGATTTCAACTTTAGGATGAAAAGTAAAATTGGGTTCTCATTGCTTTTTCATCTGGCTGAAGCTTCCTCTTGCCGTTCTCATACTTTGATTTCTTAAAACGGTAAAGTTACATACTAGAGGAATGAAAAAGGCTCTAATTCTGAATAATTGTTTTAAAAAAAAAGGTGATGTTTCTCCTTGCAATATTCATAACACTAACGTCTCTAGACACCGCCGTTAATCTCTCAATAAATCTAAAAGTATTCAAAGCCGAAGTTTTACATTGGCTTTTGCAAATTAAATTGGATTCAATCTTAAAGTTAAATCCAAAATACAATATATTTACTGTAAATATCTTGCCTGTTCTTTCTTCTGTCTAATTTGTCCAAAGAATTTTACAAATAAAGATGACTTATTATGATGTAGTGGTGGTTACAAATATGTGCCTTAAGCAGCGTTCACACTGCAACTGCTCCACTGCACATGTGTGCTTTTTGTACCAGGATGCACGTCTGACGCGTCCACCTTCAAATATACTGGCGCGGAATGAATTTGGTCTGAACGTTAGAATAAATGTGCCTTTTGATTTCCGCAAATTTAAGCAATTGTTTTTTCTTTTCTTTTTCCAGCATGTGCAACGAGTTTTCTCAAATATTTCAGCTGTGCCAGTTTGTTATGGTAAGATACATTCATATATTATTTATGATCTACTTTTTTCTTTTTTTTAAAGAGATAATAAATGTAAATGAGTTCATAGACTTTGGCACTAATGTTTAGGAGTCATAGAAGGTTTGTTATACACAAATATATTATTTGTATATGAATGCAAATATACTGTCTCATTTAGCTTTTGGTATTTCATGTTGGTCACAAGCAAATGAGATGACAATAAAACCCTGGAATCTGTTGACAAAGAAAGAACATAATCATTGCACAGTTAGCAGCCATAACATGTTAATTTATTTATAACAAAACAAGTGCCAACATGAGTAAACAATGCAACTTTGTCTTTTAGGAGAACTCCCAGAATGCTCCTCTGGTCCACGCCACGTTAGAGACTCTGCTGCGTTTCCTGAACTGGATTCCTCTGGGATACATCTTTGAGACCAAACTCATCAGCACTCTGGTCTACAAGGTAATAACTACTACTGTATTAATACTTGTACTGCACCACCTGCTCTCATTCATTATTAGTTCAAAACTGAGAGAAAAACTATAATATGCCATCTTAATTCTCCTTTAGTCTAGCCAACAATGTTTCATCTAAAACTGTATAAATGATCTTTCCTTTCACCTTTTTGAAGTCCAGAAGATTTACAGGTTTGCAAAGAAGCTGTTCATTGAAGTTTTTAAAATTAATAATCTGTTCAAATTTCAAATATGCTGAGATTATCGGTGATAAATGTGAGCGTAGCTGCAGTGTGACATTGTACACTCGCTTTTCTACAAACGTTTCATTGATTTTCTTCTTAGATGTCGATTACAAACTCAATATTTAGCAGAGTTGTGAACTTTTACATTCGTTATAAGATTCTCTCACATTTTAGTTGTGTTTTTTGCTCTTACAGGAGATAATGTGACTTCTCACCTTTGACACTGTTGATTGTTTTGGCCGCTCACTGCTAACACTCAGAATGCTCTATTGTGTGTTTTAGTTCCTGAACGTGCCAATGTTTCGTAACGTGACTCTGAAGTGTCTGACGGAGATCGCCGGCGTGAGCGTGAGCCAGTACGAGGAGCAGTTTATCAGCCTGTTCACTCTGACCATGTGCCAACTCAAACAGGTGAAAACCCACGCGGAAATAACAGATTTTAAATTAAATTGTGATTGGACCAGAGCAAGCTTTCCAACCTTAAAGGTCCCATATCATGCAAAATCGCTATTGGTGCCTCTCATATGTGTCCAAAGTGGTGTTTTGATTGATTCCTGCAGTCTTTAGCTCGAGATAAATCTCTATCCTTCTCCTCGGATTAACAGACGGATGGGCACTTTAACTGAGTTGATGATTGCAAATGTTAACACTTGTGGGGGAGTTTTTAAAAAAATAAATGCCATGTGGTCGATTTCACTGACGTTAAATTGCACATTTTGTTTTAGATGCTGCCTTTGAACACAAACATTCGCGTGGCGTATTCGAGCGGGAAGGATGACGAGCAGAACTTCATCCAGAACCTGAGTCTGTTCCTCTGCACGTTCCTGAAGGAGCACGGGCAGCTCATTGAGAAGCGAGCAAACCTGCGCGAGACACTTATGGAGGTGCAGTAACACGCCGCCGCCTCCAGGGGACAGACGGGCGGTTTACAGGGGAAGAATGCAAGACGTGAAAAACCTGTCCATTTTAAACTCTTTGCGGCTCAACTCATTACAAGCATCCGAAATATTCAGAGTTTATAAGCACTTTCAAAGGCCAGAGCGAGTTTAACATCACGGTAAAGCAAAAGGTGCACTTCCTACTTTGCAAAAAATTAAATGCTATAATTAGACACAGACGGCACTCTTCGGTCTGATTCTGCTTTAACAATAGCTGTACTGGGGCTAAAATGATTCTTTATTACCTCTTATTAAGAAGAGGTCTAATTTTAAGTAGTATTCATAAATAGCAAACCTACTTGTTTGAGCCTAAACCCTCGCGATACAATACGTATCCCGATGCAGGTGTCATGATACGATACGTATCCCGATGCAGGGGTCATGATACAATACGTATCCCGATGCAGGGGTCATGATACAATACGTATCCCGATGCAGGGGTCATGATACAATACGTATCCCGATGCAGGGGTCATGATACGATACGTATCCCGATGCAGGGGTCATGATACGATACGTATCCCGATGCAGGGGTCATGATACGATACGTATCCCGATGCAGGGGTCATGATACAATACGTATCCCGATGCAGGGGTCATGATACAATACGTATCCCGATGCAGGGGTCATGATACGATACGTATCCCGATGCAGGGGTCATGATACAATACGTATCCCGATGCAGGGGTCATGATACAATACGTATCCCGATGCAGGGGTCATGATACGATACGTATCCCGATGCAGGGGTCATGATACGATACGTATCCCGATGCAGGGGTCATGATACGATACGTATCCCGATGCAGGGGTCATGATACGATACGTATCCCGATGCAGGGGTCATGATACGATACGTAACCCGATGCAGGGGTCATGATGCGATACGTATCCCGATGCAGGGGTCATGATGCGATACGTATCCCGATGCAGGGGTCATGATACGATGCGTATCCCGATACAGGGGTCATGATACGATGCGTATCCCGATACAGGGGTCATGATACGATGCGTATCCCGATACAGGGGTCATGATACGATGCGTATCCCGATACAGGGGTCATGATACGATGCGTATCCCGATACAGGGGTCATGATACGATGCGTATCCCGATACAGGGGTCATGATACGATGCGTATCCCGATACTTGTATATTCCGATACAATTCCCTCATTACGATATGTATCATGATACATTTTTGAAAAAGGGGTAAAAAATTACTGAATGGGTAATGTTTTTACTCTGGATAAGAAAATTTATAAAATGTCATGTTTATCCACAAAGCACTTATTTATAAATCCATTCTGCTCTAATAACTTCATACATCCAACCAACTGATCCAAATGGAAATATAAGGAACGCATTCTAGTAAAGTATTGCATGTTTCTTGCCAAACAATTGGCCTGGTCTGAACATGCTGCAGCAGCATCTTCTGCACAGATCAGCTTCTGATCAGGTCCACAGCTCCTTCTCACTCGGCCCAGAGGAGCGCAGCACAAACAGCAGATCAAAAGTACTATTCCACCTCGTTTGAAGCCTACGGGCCACAAAACATAAAAAAAAAAAAAAAGATACTGTGATTCTGTATCGATACGCAGTCCGTGAAGATATATCACCGTATCGATATTTTGAACACAACCCTAGTGCATACGCACATAGCGTCAGTACAATGCTGTGTACACATGCTCTTATCTTTTGACTTAATACCGCTTTTTATATTTCATTTAATGCTATTTTGCGTTGTCGTACTTTATGTGTACTTTATGAAAAAAAAAAAAGATAGATTATTGATTTCTAAATAAAATTAACTGCGGCGGATCCGTAAGCCAAGTAATAAAATAACCGCTATAGTGTGACTTTAATGCATACACATTTTTTTACTTTGATTTTTACAAACTTGGTATAGAATTGCTCCAAATGGATAAATCTCCTCCGTTTGGTCTAAAATCCTGTGGTTTCCGGCTCCAGGCGCTGCACTACATGCTGCTGGTCTCTGAGGTGGAGGAGACGGAGATATTTAAGATCTGTCTGGAGTACTGGAACCATCTGTCTGCAGAGCTGTACCGCGAGAGCCCCTTCTCCACCTCGTCCACGCCTCTGCTGTCCGACGTCCCCCCGCGCAGACACCTGTATCTGCCCGTGCTCTCACAGGTAACGCCACTTTATTTTATCATAGCAAAAGATAACAACACATTTGTTCAGGTAATGTTGAGTCCGTGTTTGCATCGCCTTGTCTTGGGTTCTAGAAAATAAAGTTGAATGTATTAGCCGACAAAATGAATACTGCTGTTGCGTACAAGGTCTCGGGCCACATTCTACTGCCTGAAGGTGAAATACAGTCTGATTTGTGTGGCTTCTCAGGTGCGTTTGTTGATGGTGAGTCGAATGGCCAAACCCGAGGAGGTTCTGGTGGTGGAGAACGATCAAGGAGAAGTCGTGCGAGAGTTTATGAAGGACACGGACGCCATTAACCTGTACAAGAACATGAGGGAGACTCTGGGTAAGACTGTCCAACACTACATCTAAGTCTGATCAACTTAGATGTAGTGTTGGACCTTTTCTATCCATCTATAAAGTGCATGTAACTGTTAAGATTACGATTCAAGTATACTAGGGTACAGATGTCATGAATTTGGAGTCCGACAACCAAATAGATGCAGATGACGTTTCCATTTGAATGTGAAGATGATTTGAGCAAAACAGCTCCACAGAAAAAAAATAAAAGCAAAGAAACACTTTTAATCAAATGTGCTGCCCATTCTGCCACTCACAGCCTCTGCAGAGCTTTTTATTTCCCCTTATATTTAGCCCTGGTTCCTTTTTAACTCGTTTGTGTGATGTGATCCTCAGTGTACTTGACTCATCTGGACTATGCTGACACCGAGCGCATCATGACCGAGAAGCTCCATAACCAAGTGAACGGGACGGAGTGGAGCTGGAGGAACCTGAACATGCTCTGCTGGGCCATCGGCTCCATCAGCGGCGCCATGCACGAGGAGGACGAGAAGAGGTTCCTCGTAACCGTCATCAAGGTCTGAGGAATGACCAATCCGGGTAACTCTCGGCAAAGACGCGCTTTTGACGTTCCCGTTTGTTTCAGGACCTGCTGGGTTTGTGTGAGCAGAAACGTGGAAAAGACAACAAGGCCATAATCGCCTCCAACATCATGTACATCGTTGGACAGTACCCGCGCTTCCTCCGGGCGCACTGGAAGTTCCTCAAAACAGTCGTCAACAAACTGTTCGAGTTCATGCACGGTGAGGACAAGGCTAAAGGAGAAGCGAAAAGTGCACCATTGACCACTAATAAACAACACATTACGCTAGATCGACTTTCCTGAGCTTTTAGCATTTTTTCCTCATCACAAACATCGCTGGAGTTGTGTTTAGCTTCATTCACACTTGTTTCATTAATGCTGTTTACAAGCTCGTCTTCTCTGCTCGCTCTCTGAGCCTCAGAAAAATTCTCAGTTTCAAATATCCCAGATTTTTGACTTTGTCGTCTGTAGAGATCCGTCTGTAGGTCTCCTGTGCAGTCTTTAAGTTCAGAAATGAGCAGTTCTGCCTCAAATCAACTTCATTACTGTGTGTTCACATTCATATGTCGGGAAGCTTGTAATCTTGTTGAGGGAACGGTGGTATTCAGCACATGCATTATTTTTTTGCTGATTATATAAAATATACATAATTTCCTGTGTTTGTCAGAGACCCACGATGGCGTTCAGGACATGGCGTGCGACACCTTCATTAAAATCGCTCAGAAATGCAGACGGCACTTTGTTCAAGTTCAGGTCGGAGAGGTGATGCCTTTTATCGACGAGATCCTCAACAACATCAACACCATCATCTGTGACCTGCAGCCGCAGCAGGTCAGGCCCGGGACGCTTATTTAAAATGTCTTTAATATTTAAACCTGGTTATTATCTTCCCAGCTCCCTCGGGGCAGGGAAGTTATATGCATAATGCATTGTAAAAGATACTTGGAGTATCAAAAATCAAATGCATTATTTTTGGTGACTTGCTAAATTTAGTGTGATGCAGACAGCACACAGCGGCCTCATTTTGACCCAAAGAGCTGCTTTTACAATATCTGTGCTCGACTACATCAAATTTGTTTTTGGGTACACACACTTTAATTAGTGCATCCAAGTGAAAAATTCACTGCTGGATTTCCCCTTGGCACTCGGTGTTGGAGTCGTCATCTGCATAACGTCTTTGTCTCCTTGTGTCTTGTAGGTGCACACGTTTTATGAAGCGGTGGGCTACATGATCGGAGCGCAGACGGATCAGGCAGTTCAGGAGCTCCTTATAGAGAAATACATGTTACTGCCGAACCAGGTGTGGGACAGCATCATCCAGCAGGCCACAAAGGTGAGGCTCTGAGCAGGTCCAAACACACAGGGGGGCCCAAGACCACATGGCAACATAAAGTACTAGTCAAGAAAATAAATGGCTGTATTGTTACTTTAAACCAGATTCTCAAACTAGACTAGGAATGCTCCGTCTTAAGTCCTCAGCAAATGTCACGTTTTGAAGTATTTGTAGTCCAGATAGGGATTTGTTGAACAGTGAATTATTTAAGAATTACTGAAATAATTATTTGCAATCAATCTATAAGTTGCATACTGCACCTTTTTACCCCGGCGTTGTTGGATTGGTCAACACATGAACATTGTGTTTTTCAGAACGTGGACATCTTGAAGGACGCAGAGACGGTGCGACAGCTCGGGTCCATCCTGAAGACCAACGTTCGCGCCTGTAAAGCCGTGGGTCACCCGTTTGTGGTGCAGCTCGGACGCATTTACCTCGACATGCTCAACGTCTACAAGTGTCTGAGCGAGAATATCTCCTCCGCCGTCAGCTCCAACGGTCAGTGTACCAACATTTGTAGTCACTAAATAAACTGTTATAGTCGCAAAACTAAACTGTTAGTATCGCTCTGTTCTAGGTCCTTGTCTTTACCCCTGACAATTTAATGTGATGGAAAATATTAGAAAAAGCTTCAGTTGTAGTCATCTGGACTCAGTTAGAAAAAATAGACGTTTCGACTCTCATCCAAGAGTCATTGTCAATAACAGAATTTAGGTCGGGAACTCCGATATTTATACTGTTCTGTGGTAAGACCCGCCCATTGGGAGGAGCCTTCCTGAAGTAGAAAGAATTGTTTGTTTCAACAGAAACTCCCCCCTTGTATCTACCGAGCCTATTCAGAATTTTAATGGGCTATTAGAATCCTCTTTGTCTTTGTGAGACCCTGGCTCAACCACCCTGAGTACCTGATTAGCATCTAAATGTCCAGGGGTTCAGTATACCATTATAGATACCAGGAAGATTGAATCTTAGCCCTCCATTTCTGTTTAAAGAACGGCTATTTTTTCTAACTGAGTCCAGATGACTACAACTGAAGCTTTTTCTACTATGGAACACGCCTGGACGAATGAGGGATTACACCGACATATTTCCAAGAATTTTGTGATGGAAAAATAATTTAATTGCTCAGAGGAACCTGGGTTCTTGACAAACTCGAGGGCTACAATTGGTTTAATAGTCGATGTCAGTAGGTCTGTAAAGCAGTCGTTTAATTCTATAATCAGTTGATGGTGTCTTAGTCAACCAAAGTTTGTATTAATCGACTATTTTATTTAGGAGGATTTATGTTGTAGAATTTCATTAGACAATTACAGCCATATATGTCAGGAATTATTTTTTATTTGTTGATTTATTTCTGTTGTACTTTGAGACTTTTAATATAAATGATCAACCATCTAGAAGCCTTCAGTCGCCGCATTTTAATATTTATTTGGTTGAAAATGCATTTAGATGGTCTCGATGTACAATTATAAAGTATGTATATGAAAAGCCCCAACTGATGGTGTTCCTATCTTTTATTGAACAATAAGTAATATACCGTACTTTTTGCACTTTAAGCCACTACTTTTTTCCCACGCTTTGAACCCTGCGGTCATCACAACAGTGCATCTAATTTGTAGGTTTCTTTTTAGAGCCAGTTTTAGTACAGATCCAGTTTTAATTTGATAACAGTTTGAATTTGTTTCTTGCAAAAACTTTTCTTCCTTGGTACTGATCAGGTGCTGTTTTAACTTATATAAGGTTGTGAGGGAAAGCTTTTTAGTGTTGCGTTTATTGTGAGAAAGAACATTACAATTTCGTAAAGATTATTTCATGAATAATCGTTAAATTGTGAATATAAAGTTGAATTTGACAGCCGGATTAAAAAAAAAGTTGTATACATTGAAGTCTATTTTCGGACTATAAATTGAACCACAAAACCCTGAATAATTACGATTATCAATTAATCTAATAATCTGGACATCCCTACACATGAATTGGTTTGATGGAGCTTTAATGTCCGCTCTTTGACGTCTTGACCAGCAACACTAGCATGAGTCACCAAGTACAGCCTTATGACATATGAACAGATTGTGCGACATTACAGTGGAGATGCAAATGAGTGTGCATTTGCATAAAACAAGTGACCATTAGTGGGTCGTTATTACTCATTAACTAACACATGTACACGTCTATCACAGACTTCCACAGACAAATACTTGAACTGACTTCCCGCTGCTGAACTGTGTAATATAACGTTCTGTGCAAATCTAAAAAATAATCCTTTTCATCAATCTTTTAACCCTGTTGTTTCATCAACTACAAACATGTTCTGAAATGCACAAGATACTGGCTAACGGCCACCAGGGGGCACTCTATCAGGAAGCACAAGCAATTAGACACACTGTTGAAGAAGATGTCAGTGGACAGTGGTCACTGTATTTTTATGTTTCAAAATGCTGTGTGTTTTATTACAGTCTGACTCATATTCATAGAAAAATTGTTCAATGTGGGCACCTGCGGCCCGTATATGTACAACTTATTTGTTCTTTGTAAATTTCGTTGGCACAGCTTTTATTCACGCTGTATAGCCCAAAAAGTATGGTAGTGATTTTGACAATTTCCACCACTATTTGCCACTACTTCATTCTAGACTGTAGCTCTTCAGCTGTTTAACTTGTTTCCTCTGGCGTTTGTTTTCAGTATTTCAGCTGTTTAACTTGTTTCCTCTGGCGTTTGTTTTCAGTATTTCAGCTGTTTAACTTGTTTCCTCTGGCGATTGTTTTCAGTATTTCAGCTGTTTAACTTGTTTCCTCTGGCGTTTGTTTTCAGTATTTCAGCTGTTTAACTTGTTTCCTCTGGCGTTTGTTTTCAGTATTTCAGCTGTTTAACTTGTTTCCTCTGGCGATTGTTTTCAGTATTTCAGCTGTTTGACTTGTTTCTTCTGGTTGTTTTCCAGGAGAGATGGTGACAAAGCAGCCTCTGATCCGCAGCATGAGGACGGTGAAGAAAGAGACGCTGAAGCTCATATCTGGATGGGTCACTCGCTCCAATGACCCGCAAATGGTAAGAGATTTGACTAAGTCAGTTGTTTGAATATGAATGTAAAATGTTTGAAAAGTGTTAAATTCTGGATAAGGTCCACTTCAGGTTTCTTTTTAGAGACAGTTTTAGTACAGAGCCAGTTTTTGTACAGATCCAGTTTTAGTTTGAATTTGTTTCTTGCAAAAACCTTTCTTCCTTGGTACTGATCAGGTGCTGTTTTAACTTATATAAGGTTGTGAGGGAAAGCTAAGCACTGTAGGATGTGTGCTGGGACACTTCATCCAAACAATACTCAGAGTGAGGGAGGACGCATGAAAAGAGATTTCAGAGATTCACTTTATCAAATTTTAGTGTTACATTTATTGTGAGAAAGAACATCACAATTTAATGATTATTCATGAAATAATCTTAACGAAATTATAAAGATAAAGTTAAATTTGACAGCCGGATTAAAGAAAAAGTTGTATACATTGAAGTCTATTTTCGGACTATAGATTGAACCAAAAAACCCTGAATAATCACGATTATCAATTAATCTAATCTGGACATCCCTACACATGAATTGGTTTGATGGAGCTTTAATGTCCGCTCTTTGACGTCTTGACCAGCAACACTAGCATGAGTCACCAAGTACAGCCTTATGACATATGAACAGATTGTGCGACATTACAGTGGAGATGCAAATGAGTGTGCATTTGCATAAAACAAGTGACCATTAGTGGGTCGTTATTACTCATTAACTAACACATGTACACGTCTATCACAGACTTCCACAGACAAATGCTTGAACTGACTTCCCGCTGCTGAACTGTGTAATATAACGTTCTGTGCGAATCTAAAAAATAATCCTTTTCATCAATCTTTTAACCCTGTTGTTTCATCAACTACAAACATGTTCTGAAATGCACAAGATTTTTCAACCGTTCAGATCTCAGGCTTCTCTCAAATGTGAACTTTGGACAGAATTCTACAAATAAAACTTATGTATATTGCAGGTCTACTCACAGTGCTTGTCAGAAAAGATATATAAAAAAATGGATATAAAAAGACCAGAATTGAACCATTTGTTAAGTTGTTCTTGACTGGTTCTATGTAATGTCACGTCAAACCTCATCTTCACACTTCTCCCTGATGTTCCGGTGTCTTCCTGTAGGTGGCGGAGAACTTCGTGCCTCCGTTGTTGGAAGCCGTGTTGATCGATTACCAGAGGAACGTCCCGGCGGCGCGTGAGCCCGAGGTACTGAGCACCATAGCAACCATCGTCAACAAACTGGGCGTCCACATTACGCCCGAAATCCCCAAGATCTTTGACGCAGTGTTCGAGTGCACGCTCAACATGATCAACAAGGTCAGTTGTGATGAATATCCAGCTGTAGTTTCACATAATAAAGTCTACCTGGTTCTCCATTAAAAGTCATTTTTCTTGTGTTGTCAGGACTTTGAGGAGTTCCCGGAGCACAGGACAGACTTCTTCTACCTGTTGCTGTCGGCTACAGGGATGTGTTTCCCGGCTTTTCTTTCCATCGCTCCGGCTCAATTCAAACTCATCCTGGACTCCATAATCTGGGCCTTCAAACACACCATGAGGAACGTCGCAGACACAGGTACAAACAACATCCTTATATCATCCATTTGACGTCTCTCAAATGTCTCATAATTCATAAAGCAGTGTACTCTTCACATTTTCATACAATTAACTTATTTGCATTTGTTGTAAAGATGCAACAATTAATCAACGAACAATGACTAGTCTAAAAAATGATTGTAATCGTATTTTGATAATTGTATTGGGTTATTTCTCTGGAACTATGGTTCCCAAAGTGGAGGTCGCGAGGCATGTGCTGGGGGTTGTGAGATGATTTCACATTGTTGTTTTTAAAATTAAAATAATTAAATAATAATAAATAATTAAATAAAGTTTCAGGCGAAACTGTAAACAAGACTGGCTATTATCAGTGGGTTCCGTCCGGTGGGGAAAGCTTACTTGGAGTAGGATAAATACTTGAGTTCAAGGACTCTTGGATGAGGCGAAACATCTTGTTTAAATAATAATAAAAAAAAAATACTGTCCAGATACAAATAGTTTCTGTACAAATAGTTTAGACGATTTTTCGGCGATTTGAGAACGCAGGTGGAAGTGCGCATGCCACTCCCCCGTGTGGACTGATACAACACACACGTGCGTTTGTTTATTAGCGCAACGGAGCGCATCACATCTCTCGTCTCCCGTAGATTTCTGTCCACTTCTGCGTCAGCTCGAACTGTCTTTCTCCGTCTTCATTTTGCCCCGTACACTGAGGGAACTATATTATGATAGATCCATGCGCTTAGGCACGCGGAAACGTGAGCACGAACCGCACGCGGCTGCAGGTGAGCTATAGGTGCGTTTTATGATTGATACGTGGCAGGACAAATGATTTATCCACGTCACGAGGAAATATGATAAAAAATTTGCTGAAAAAAATCGTACATACCACCTTTTAACTTAGGTTCGTGAGCAGGACCACGTCTCCACCACAGTCCTTTGTGGTCCTTGCTAATGAACTGAATGTATATTTTTTCAATTGAACACTCCAGGAGAAAAATATTGACTTGACTTAAAGATAAGATAACCTTTATTTGTCCCACAATGGGGAAATTCCAGTGTTGCAACACAAAGTAGGTACAGAAGTATAATAATAAACGGATAACTTGTATAACAAACGCCTACAAAAAAACACAATTTCACATTTCTTCTAGTCCTGCCGCTGAAACATGTCCGGTAAATAAGCTAACGCTTGTATACCGCCGTCTTGTTAGAATAAAAGGGAAATTTGACTTTTCAACATTGTTTCCTCGTCAAACACCGCAGGAGTTTTATTTAGCTTCATTCGCACTTTAATAAATCTTGTTTTACAAGGTCCTCTCCCTCTGACCCTCAGAAATCACTGTTTCAATCTTATTTTTTCATTGTTTATTCCCTCATTGGGAATGCAGATGTGGATGTTAAAGTGTTTCCTAAATGTAGACGTTATATTAAGTTAGAAAATGTAAACTGCTATTACCTAAAGGACTAAAAGCAGGTTTATTTGCCAATTAACGCACCAAAAACATGCTATATATGCTTCGCATTGTTAAATATTGTGGTTTTGACTTAAGATTGAGAGCTGTATTTCACCTCGCTGTCGTGTCCTTCCCAGGGCTGCAGATCCTGTACTCTTTGCTGCAGAACGTATCGGCAGAAGAAGCAGCGGCTCAGAGCTTCTATCAGACTTACTTCTGCGACATCCTCCAGCACATCTTCTCTGTGGTCACCGACACCTCGCACACGGCAGGTAAGAGTTATCCACAAACGTACTGAGTGTCCAATGAGCTTGAGTTTAAAGGAATAATGGAGGAAGAGTAGATGGAAATATCCACAAGTTTGTCTTTTAAGTATCAGCGACTCACCGCTGTAGATAAGGATCAAAGCCCAGAACTATAGACGCTTCATTTTCATGCTGTTTTCATGACTATCAGTCAGTGGAGGGACAACAGCATGTGTGACGTCTACAACATGTGACAACAAATAAGTCACGTTTGACTCAAACACATGGAAAGCAGCGCTACTACTGCCAGCTAACTGAGACATGGGTAAAACTCTGAGCGAACAAGTGCCACCCGTTTTGAGCGTATTAAGAATAATTGTGACCTTTGAGACATATTCATTTTGAGATTGCCTTTGATCTTGAGACTCTAAATAATGTTGTTTTGGTTGTTCGTCCTGACTGCCGTTTTCTTTTCAGGGCTGACGATGCACGCCACCATCTTGGCCTACATGTTTAACCTCGTGGAGGAAGGAAAAGTCAGTGTTTCACTCAGCGCCGCGAGCCCAGCCAACAACCAGGCCCACGTCCAGGAATACATCGCCAACCTGCTGAAGAACGCCTTCCCTCACCTGCAGGAGTCAGTGCACGCACACACTTTGATCAAAACTAAGCCCACATGGTGTGATCTGTGCTGAAGTTCACTTTTATTCTTGAGTTTGTAGCTGAGTTCAGTGTTTAAATCCAGCGCTGCCTCAGTCAGAGCCATGAATGGTCAGAGCCACACAAACAGGAGCGTCACTCTGGAGCTGCATTCAGCTGCACTAAGTTAAAGCATCTGTATGTTTTTAAAAAAACAACAACATATTTTTCAATCTTACATAAAATGAGGCCTTTTGGTCTTGTGGTGATTAATTACCACGCCACTGAACCAGCGCTTTCCCCCCTTAGATTAGAAAATAAATAAATTAGAAATCTACTGGTGGAATTTAGCTGCTTAGCTCACAAGCGCTTCGCGGTCGTCATCCCAATGTAAGCTGTAAAGCGCTCCGCACTTTTGCAGCCGCGTTTCACGTGGCCCGGACCTAATTGGGCGTCTGGCTAGGTTGTGGCGCTCGGGCCTTATAAGACAAAAGTACAATAAAAGCTGTACTTATTGACTATGTTCTTATATTTATTTCAAACTGAAGTATATTTGGTTCTTAACTCTGGATATAGTGCGGATTCTACAGAACTAACATTGGCTGTTCTGTTATGGTTTGTCTGCTGTCGCCCCCTGCTGGTTGGTGTGGGAGTAACACTTTCTTCCTCTTCAGCGCTCAGGTCAAAGTGTTTGTGACCGGCCTCTTCAGCCTGAACCAGGACATTCCCGCCTTCAAGGAGCATCTCAGGGACTTCCTCGTTCAGATCAAGGTGAGCCTAAAGGTTAAAGGTCACGATAACAAATGTCCAAGTGCCATAATATCACAATAAATAATAATATACCACATACCGCTGGAGAATCCCCCCAAACGGTCCAATATTGTTAAAAATCTTGAGCTATGATAAATATATGGCTCAATGAAACATACAGCAACTTATTCTACTAACACAGGAGTGCGGGGGGTCAACACAGGAGTGCGGGGGGTCAACACAGGAGTGCGGGGGGTCAACACAGGAGTGCGGGGGGTCAACACAGGAGTGCGGGGGGTCAACACAGGAGTGCGGGGGGGCAACACAGGAGTGCGGGGGGGCAACACAGGAGTGCGGGGGGGCAATACAGGAGTGGGAGTGGGGGTCTGACCAGCAGTTGTGACGGACAACGCTACAAATAATGGTTGGTGCAGTGGAGATGCAGCAGCTGATGCACGTCACACTGAACTGAGCCTCACAAACAGCTCTAAAAACTACTTTATATTTCAAAATTGCACTTTTGAGACTTGACAGTTTGTTTACAGCTGAAGTTTAAACTGTCCAATTTACAAGTTTGCACTTAAAACCTGTTTATGGGGAAAAGTAAAAATAAAGAACATTTTTATTTTGTAACACAATTGAGCCATTTTCATTATTTAAGAGCAGATTCAATTGAATTGAATCGAATCGTGATTAATCGATTCAGGACGTTATGAATCAAAATCAAATCGATTTATGAAATTGGCCATGATACTCAGCCCTAATTCAAACAGTTCTCAGCAGAAGCGTGTTTGTCGTGTCCGGGGAAGTTACATATAGTTCCTTTCAAAGACTTTGGACAGTTTAATGATGCCTGTTGGTTTGTGGTTGTCAGGAGTTCGCCGGCGAGGACACCACCGACCTGTTCCTGGAGGAGAGAGAAACATCGTTACGTCAGGCTCAGGAGGAAAAACACAAAATCCAGCTGTCGGTGCCGGGCATTTTGAACCCTCACGAACTCCCAGAAGAAATGTGCGACTAAACTAAAACCATTTCAGCTACTTTTGGACCAAGACAAAACTAAAAAGGGAGACTTCCACTTTAATGTGAAGGGTTGAATTTCCAAAACGGCTGACCAAACGCGTGTGAATATGTACAAAAAAATGACAGTTTTGCATTTTGCTCATCTAAACGAATAAGCCAAGTTTTGTTTTTGATATATTTTATACTAAATTTTCTGTGTCAACTGTTTCTTTTTCTGTTGCTTGAATTAAATTTGCCTGGACTAGATTGGATTGTTAAAGGTTTTCTCACGCTTTTTGGTCTCTTCTTCCACCAAAACGGAGCTGGCTTGAAGAATCGGCTGAAGGAATCAAACGACACTTTGAAATGGTCTTGTTGCTTCCTCTTCCCACTTGTTAATATGTAATATAAAATAATGCACAGTTTAGCGGCAGGTTGAATGTAAACTCGAGCGGTGAAGGGTTTGTCATGTGTCGTTTTGAGTTTTATTATTTTGTTTTCATGTTCTTTGTGTGGAAATGATGGTTTGGAGATGGAAGTGAAGTTTGGAAAAGCTGTCTTTGACTCCGAAGATAAAGTTGGCTATTTTTACAAAAACTGAATGTCTTTGTTTTTATTGTGTTTAGGTTTAAGATTTGGACTGGTTTAGTCTGGTAATGTATAGTTGAAGAAACTATTTACTGTATCTATTGTAACTGATGCCTCAAGATGCAAAATGTCAACATATACTAGTAATAAACATAACATCCTTAGGCAAATTTACTAAAAATGTTAGGATTTTTTTCTAAAAGGTTTAACCCTCGGTTCAGGGTCATGTTCATGTTATGCAATATTTTTTTTTAATAATTCAAAAACAAAAATAAATGTTACATTAATGGATTACATTTTGTACTGTATTTCAGTACTACCAAACAGCTACAGTTACTTTCAAAATAGTTACACGTTAAAAGAAAAACTATTTGTGACATGTACAGAGCCAGGTTTAAGGTTCCTTATTTAGTATTTCAGTAAACTAGTTTTACAGATTTAAAAATATATATATTTTTTGTGACTTTAAGGACTGATCTTTGTCTCAGAGGAAACCACTTTAGAAGTCACAATGTCCCAAATAAATCTTGAGTGAATTTAATGAAATAATACAATCTTTTAGTGCAGATAAGACCGTTTTGTATTTTCCACATGAAATTGGAAGTGTTGAGGACAAAGTGATGAAAAATCTAAATCAGTTTGCCTAGAGTCTCGTCTTTTAAATTTTAGTCCAGGCTTTTGTCCATCCGTCTTCTGCTTATTCAGGGCCGGGTTGCAGCAGTCGAAGCTCCTCCCCCTCTCGCTAAGGGACCAGCACCCTGCGGTGCTCATGACCATAGGTGAGGGGAGGAACATAGTGACCAGTAAATCGAGAGCTTTGTCTTTCGACTCGGCTCCTTCACCAGTCGGATACAGCGACCACATCACATTCCATCCTCTCCACACTCTGAAACACTCAACTACATCTACCGGGAAGTTCATTTTAAACCCATAATGTCACTTTTCCTCCCAAACCACTCTGACTGCCTCAATTCTTCCTTCAAACATGAGCCGTCTTTCAGAAAAGCTGTCATATTAATTTCCAGTTCTTAAAACGAGGGGTACACAAATGTTTATTACAGTCATTTTAAAACATGCACAAGTGAAAAGTGTTTTTATTTTTCTACAAAAGCGCTTCTGCCTCGATAAGAGCCTTTTCCAGCTCAGCCGCCTCCAAAGCAAAGCTCGTACTCTCCTGCCTCATCTGCTCCTGAGCGTCTGTGAGCTCCAGCAGCGTCGACTGGACCTCCTGAAGAACACACACACCATACAACGCTTATTTATGATCACACACGTACAGTAAATACACCGCTTATTTATGTGAATACACGTGCAGTTAATACAGCGCTAATTTATGATCACACACATGTTTATACTGCTTACAGTACAGTTCAGAATGTATTCATGGCATTTCACTTTGACATTTTGTTAGATTTATTCCAAAAAGGATTAAATTTATTTGCCTCAAAATTCTACAAACAATACCCCATAATGACAATGAAAGAAGGTTGTTTGAATTCTTGAATTTATATATAAAAAATAACACATGCAAATAAGTATTCACAGCGTTTGCCATGACAATCAAAATTGAGCTCAGCTAGATGGCTTTTCCACTGATCGTCCTTGAGTTGCTTCTACAACTCGACTGGAGTCCACCTGTGGTCAATTCAGTTGGTTGGACATGATTTGAAAAAAGCACACATCTGTCTATAGAAGGTCCCACAGTAACAGTGAAGTCAAAGCACAAACCAAGACAGGAAGTCTGTGGACCTCTGAGACAGGATTGTATCAGGACACAGATCTGGAGAAGGGGACGGAGACATTTCTGCAGGATTGAAGGTTCCTCTGAGCTCAGTGGCCTCCATCATCTGTAAAAGGAAAACGTTTGGAACAAAGACTCTTCCTAGAGCGGCCAAACTGAGCAATCAAGGGAAAAGGGCCTTAGTGAGGTGACCAAGAACCTGATGGTCACTCTGACAGATCTCCAGCGTGTCTCTGTGAAGAACAACCATCTGCAGCACTCTACCACACAGGCACCATAAAAAGGGATCTCTCAAACATCTCTGGTCTGATGAAACAAAGATTGAGCTCTTTGCCTCGAATAGCAAGCATCATGTCTGGAGGAAATCAGACACTGCTCATCACCTGACCAGTACCACCCCTACAGTGAAGCATGGTGTGGGGATGTTCTTCAGCAACAGGAACTGGGAGACTAGTCAGGATCAACAGAAAGATGAATTCAATAGTAAGAGACATCCTGCTCCAGCGCGCTCTGGACCTCAGACTGGGGCCAAGGTTCATCTTCAACGACCCTGAGCACACAGCCAGGAGAACAAAGGGGCAGCTACAGGAACTCTGAATGTCCTTGAGACTTGAATATCTCTGGAGAGATCTGAAAAGTGCTGTGAACCAACTCTCACCAAACAAACTTATTGAGGTTGGGAGGTTCTGCAAAGAAGATTGAGAGAAACTGCCCATGAATATGTGCAGCAAGTTGTAGCATTAAACTCAAAAAGACTTTGCAGAATTCAAACAACCTTCTTTCACATTGTCATTATGGGGTGTTGTTTGTAGAATTTTGAGGCAAATCATTTTCGGAAAAAGCCTGCAACAAAATGTGGACAACGTGAATACAATCCGATGGCACTGTATTTCTGATGACACACGTACGTTTCAGAATACATGGCTCATTTCTGTTTTACCTGTAACCGTCCGCACTGCTCTGTCGCGATATCAGCAAATGCCTTCAGTTCGTTTAGAAGTTCTGCTGAGATGTTCTAAAACAGACAGAAAAATGTCATCAGTGATCAGTTTATAGATGAGTTTCAAACTCTATTTCGATACAGAAGAACAGGCTCGATAGCACAATGTCAATAAGAAAGAGACATTCTGAATGTCATTTTCAACACAAAATAAAAAGTACTTTATTTCCGCTCAAAATCCTAGTAAAACTTTTCAGGACATGTCAATTTATTTCAATACTACTTTTTTAAATCATCAATTAGTCTCCGATTTTTAAAAATAAATTTGACCCAATCTGTTTATTATAAATAGCTGTAGAAAGATTTCAATGTAAAAGAAAGGACATTTTCCATTCTCATGACTTTATTTTGGTTCATGATTATGTTATTAACGATGTTGTTTTTCGGCTCCATTTCTTTTAATTCTAAATAAATGTATATTTATTTGCATGTCATCTCTGTGCAGGGGTCAAATCTTCAGGTTAAAACAGATTTCTAGCTTTAATAAAACAAACAAAAACATCTACATCAAAAGAGTGGATGACAATTGATAATTACTTGCAGACGCCACAAATTAAGTGATTAAAATGTACACAATGTGCCATTTTAATGTGAACAACTTGAATAAAAAATAAATACATACCATTGCTTCCTTTCTTTGCTCTTCATTTTCTTGTGCAACTTCTCTGAGTCTTTCACCCAAAACTACGGACAGAACAGAACAGAACATTTTGGTCAACAAAGAAATTCATGACCAAAACAGAAACATAGATATGATCATGTAGATATTACCTGGGTCGATTTTTGCCGAAACTAAAAGTGCGTGGCAGTCCTTCAGATGCTTCTCCGTCTCCAGCTTTTCCTTTTCGAGCTCATTGAACTGCTGCTGGAGCGTTGTGACTTTTACCTACAAAAATCACACATTTTTTGTTAATTTTCAAGCATCACAAGTCACAGAGCGGTAACTAACGATTATTTTATTGGTCGACAAGTCAAACGATTATTTTTGTTGGACATTGAGACTTTAGAAACCAAATTACGGTTGAAATATGGTGACTAAAAGGTCCTTTTGATTTAATAATCCCCCAGTTTTTACTATTAAAGGGTGTTTTGTATGCAACAATTATCTTTTATAGTCTACAACAGTCATAGAATACTTACACAGGCAGTAGAGATTGCCATTTCAACACTAAATAGTACTTTTGTGATACCATCTGTTAAAGCTCGAGAACATTCTAAAGCTCTACACGAAAGGTCCAATTGTGTCCAATATTTGTTTGTGTAAATACTCACTTTGGTATCGATTGGTATCTAATTTTCAATACGTACTTGAGTCTGATTTAGGTTCTTCTGCAGATCATCATTTGCATCACGTAGATTCTGGTTCTGTTCCCTTAGCTCAGCCTCGTGCCCGTACCTTATGCACAAAAATAATATGGACTTTATTCTATGGAACTGATCTTATATTTCACGTGACATTATTATTTATTACAAGAATTTACCCTTTGATTGTTTTAGAGACCACGTTTTTTCTGCAATATAGATGACAAAACGGTGAAAAAAGTGCCATGTTGTTTTCAAATAGAAGAATAGTATAATTTGACTACCTTGGTATGTTTTCCTTATGGTGTTCGTCATCTGGTTTGTGTCCAGTTTTCTTCTCACGAGTGAAACCTACAGAAGTTCAGTTTCTCATTCAACAAAACACTTAAAACACTGTAGAATGTTACAGGGAAAACATATTTACCATAACTACCTTTTGGAATTTTTGACATCTTCGACATTGAGCAATGATTTCCCCGCGTTTCTGTAAGTAAACGTAGGCTTTGTAAATGTATGATGTGAGAGGTTTATTTGAAAAGAGGGAAGTACTTTATGACATAAGGCTAAAGTTATAAAAGCTAGAAAGATACAAGTCACTTCAAAATGGTTGCCTGAAAGCTGTTAAGTGCAACAAAAACAAGTAAAAACGTTACAATTACTTGTAAAGTCATACATTCAATAGACTTACCTTGATTAAGTAATTGTAGTTAAAGATTCCTTTTCAAAACCGAACCACACCGTTTTTGAAACTGCCCGCCCTCTGACGTCACTTCCACATTTGACGCTACTTCCGCTGTAAACAAAACGTCCTGCTTTTAAAAGCCGTTACTGCAACTATATGCCATAAAGTTGTGATAAAAAAGTATTATTGTTAATTTGTACGCGGCAATGTCCAACAATTTGCTAAAATAAATGATGGAAGATGATAGCAATTTAGGTCTGTAAAAATGTAAATGTGGTAATAAGAATCTTGTATTTTATGTATTTATGGATACATTTAATTCTACATTTTTTTTTATTGAATCTGTGAAGTTTGTAGGGATCCGGTCTCTTCATGGTCTTAACAGTTATTATTTTATGTGTCTTATATTATAATTATAATTATATATATATATATATATATATAATTATATATATATATATATATATATATATATATATACATATATATATATATATATATATATATATATATATTTTTTTTTTTTAACTTCTCCCCGTGAATAAAATAGACGGATAAAGTTGACCTTCAAAAACTGAACTTGCAGAACTCTCGCGTGACTCCCCGAAGAGAACGACACGTCCGTCCGGAAAAGGCCGAAGTTTCCCGAGCTCCGTCCACGCCGCCGTGTGTTTCTCCCCCTCCCGTCACTTTTCAACATGGCTGCTGTGTCTACTCTCTCAAGTCTCGCTCAGATTGGACTCTGACTGGCGTTTTCTGCCTTTCCAGTGCCTCTGAACTGTGACTGTTCATGTTTGTGGAGCAGATGCAAACACGTTTTCGGCGCATTTTCGGTGCGCCGCGGCTCGCATCCATTGGAATAACCTTCACCAAGTCCAGCATACACTCCCACCAACAGCGGGCCTTTTTCACCCCCAAAAAACACAACTCAGCCATCAACAGTGTGCGATGCAATGGTCTGAGTCTGTGCATTAGTTTACCCCCTTTTTATGAACAATGTGTGAAAACTGTGCCGAGTTGGTGGAGGTTCTAAATGAGAGTAAGTAAACAAACAAATTATACGCTATACTGGTTAGCAATGTTAGCACTTTAGCTCTTTTGGCTAGGCTAAACACAAACTTTACGTCTTAAAACATCTGTTTGCCTGTTATTGTGAATGCATTGAGGTGGCGTGAACGTCGAATCACGCCGTGACAGACAATATTTCGTTGTACATTTTTGCACACACGAATGCCATTTTGAGTTTTGGGCCCTGTCAAGTAAAAGATGCAAACTACTACAAGCTAACTCCTCCCAAAAATGGACCGAAATCGCAATTAAACGCTCGCTTTGGAACGTGACATCCATGCAACTGGTAGAAATGTGTGCACGCAATATGTAAATCCGTGTATGTGAGGCTTGTGGAAGAATTTGGGAATTGTTTTTGGTGTAGAAGCCAGAATTGCCCGTCGTGCTAAGCTAATCCACTTTGTTTGACGTGTTTGTCAGGTCAGTAATGTCCACTCGGCAGAGACCCATTGTTTTGGGGCCTCTCTGTCAACAAACGGCCTCTTTTCCACCAACTCAAACCACAATCTCACGAATATGACAGTCTTTTTATAATGGATTTAACTCACGACTCTGGACAGAACGATGTGTTTGATAAGATGATGACATTTGATGATGATTTGTCCAAACTAGACCCAAGTTTGACCACGCCACAGAAATCAAGGCTAGATTGAGTTGAAGTTTTGGTTTCACCTGTATAAAAGCAAGTTTGCACAAGTTCTTTTTTTTTTTTGGTATAATGGTGTATGATGTTATGGTGATTCTGGATATTATGTTATTACACATGTTGCACCTTTTTATTATTAATTGAAAAAAAAAAAACTTCAACTTGCAATCATATTATGACTCGTCGACTATTAAAAGGATCACATTTATTTTGATAGTCATAATAGCTGTCTGAACTATACAGACTCTAAACATATGCGAAAACACCTTTTTATAACAAACACAGTGGCATTATTAAATCAAAATGTCAAAAAAGAACGATCAATTTCTGATTTAATTCGGTTATATGCTTTATTTGTAAATATTCTCTATCTAGAACCCTTCAATTAAATATTTAAACCTTTATTTGGTTTAAAATGTATAATAGAAGTAATCTTTTGACTAGTCGACTAATAAAAATGATAATTGCTGACTAATTACTGACTAAAATGATTGCTACTCACAGTCCCTAATAAACAATACTATTGAAAATAATTGATACAATAAAAGCAGGATTATTTCAGGAATATATTCTATTCTAAATGTATAGTATAAACATACATGGCAGAATGAAATACATTAGTAATTTTTAGTTGGCGTATCTTGGCGCACTACAAAAATATAATGATACCAAGTTCCCTACTACAAAGACTATGTACATGCCATAAATATTGAGCTCGAAATAATATTAATAATCTCATTCATTGGACAATAGAAGTAATCTTAAAGAGGTTGTGGGTTAAACTCCTGATCTCTCCTGAGTATAATAAACTGTTTTAACTGAGCTCAGGCTAATCTGTCTTCTCCAGACTTTCAGTTGCTGGCTGTGGTCGGTCTTGTCTTCTCGTTGCGTCTTGTTTTTGTCGCTGTGCGTTGATGATTCGAAAACCGCCTGGCATCGTCCTTTGAGCTACGTTTTGCAAATCTTACAGGCGTTGGATGCACTTTGGATTAGTTCCGAATTCATTTAAAATATACTGCAGTCGTTATCTTTTTTTGTACCTCGCATCAAAAGCCAAAAGAGCTCGAGCGGCGTCATGCTAGTGTCAAACCGATGGAGATTTTCAGATGCTAAACGCTAAAGTGAGCGTTCAGTCAAAAGTATTCTGACACTACGGAGTAATACATGTGTTAACCAGCCGCGACCCAGTTTTATAGTTTTATTTACTGTTTCACGGCTCTTTCACGTTCGCTTTTTAGCATGGTTTTGATAATGCACTCTGAAGGTTTTGCACCGCTGCCCAAAAAACAGAGGATTTTGTCAATAATCATTTTAGTAATCTGATTTTTATTGGTATATCCTCAATTTGTATTTATTTCAATTAGCACCGTACATTGATCACTGCGTCTCGAGCGGCTTCAACTTACATAGAACAAAAGCTACATTTCATCCATTGTCCTAAAGCAGACTAAGCATTAAATTAGACAAAAACAGACACATAAGTTAACATCACAATGCAATAAACATACTTTTAACAGACAACAGATTTGGGATGTCAAGATTATTTGGTGAGTCGATAATCGTGATTATTCATAGCTCTAAAAAAGTCACACTACACACTCAAAAAAGCTTGACTCGTGACAGTAAACAAATGAATGATAGTTCAATAGTAGCATTCTCTTCAAAGTTCACATTCTAAACGCGCCCGGCAGAAATTGCAAAGGTCAAACTTACAAACGAGAATGTTCGTACAAATTTGGGCCACAGAGTTGGCCCTTTTTATGCCAAATAAGAGGAGATTTTGTTATTTGTGGAGGAAGTGATGGCGTTTTCTAATTTCATCTGTTTATATAGCAATTTTTTAACATTTAATCATTTAAATATAATGACACGTGACGACATATTTATCTAATTACAAAAGAAAACAGGGTTAATATAGTTTAACATAGATTTTTGAAATGGTTCCATTCAAGTGTAAAATGTTTGCAGACAGAAGACATAGTATTGTTTTAGGGGCTTTATTTATTAAAAAAAAGATGTCTTGACCCTTTGCGTGGCTGGATTATTTGGATTCTTGACCATCACATTACTAGAGACTGACGCGGCCAACATCACATTAAAAGAGCTGTTGTAATTTTTTGGGATGGAAAAACGCTAAAACTCGCCAAACGCAGGAAATAGCACCTCTTTTGTACAAAATGTGTCACGTATATACTGCACGGTGCTTGTTTTTCAGTGTTAGAGGTGGAACAAGAGACGCACAGAACCGTTCAAATGAAGTCGGTATGTTTGGGTTCTCATCGTGTTCTCTATCTGAAGTATTTTCGGTGGTTTATAGGTCGCCTTTAGTTTCCTATTCGATTTAATTAGTTGATAGTTCAAACATTATTTCAAAGGTGTTTGTCGACACTGCGATAACTAAAAATGTCCTGGAAAAGAACAACTTGATCTTGAAAGCAGGAATTATTCAGAAAACTGCTGTGAGTGGGTGAATGTGAAGGGAGAGTAATCGGTTCAAAGCTCTTCAAAGTCGATTTAGCGTTATTATCTGCGTTAACCTTTTATCACTAATAGATTGTGACAAATAAATCTTCGACAGCTGTTTTTGACCTTGAGATCGGTGCTGAAGTCATCATGTTTTAGCTTTTGAGTTTCGTGTGTCTGCTCTTTTTGAACAATGGACGACGCGGTGGAAAATGTTAAACGGTTTGAGCCGAAAGTTGATTGTGGGAGTTTTTTTGTGTTGGAGGAACCTGAGCCTTTTATAACTTTGCCGTAACTCGACACCAAAGAGTAACTGCTGTCTGTTATGGCACTTTGCTTTGTCTGTGGAAATGTTTGAACAGAAGAATTGTATGCATTTTCTTATAACTGCAATAGAAGCTATTCAATGAACCAAAGTGAAATCCATAATTTCCTTCATTTTAATGCACTGCTGTTCTAATAGTCTGAGCGGTTAATGAAATCAAACCTTCTGAATGCAGAAGTAAACCGCCACATAAAGAGCACTGTACTTCTCGGAGCACTCATTGAATTGAAATGACGAAAATAATCCCAATTATTATTTCTGGTTCGACCGGAATAATCACGATTCTGGATTAACCGACTAACCCTGACCCCTCCACATGATGCATGTCCTGGTACTCTTGATACAATGTGTGTCCTGATAAAGGATGCCACGAATATCATGAGTAGAAATATATTTGCGGGTTTAAATTTGCAAATATTCCTGTGAGGAAAATTTGGTTTATAACAAATAAATGCCCTACTCTTTAATACACCATATTAATTTGAAAATAAAATATAATTGCCACAAATGGATTACATAATATAAATGTATGCTTATTGGCCCCTCATTGTAGCTCTTTGAAGCATTATATCATTTATTAGAGAGATGAGCTCCATGGTAACACTCAGGGGCTTGAGACTTTGAGAAAGTCACTTTCCTTGGGCTCACGCTGACAACAAAGAGATTTGTGAATAATAAAACAGTGTTTATTGTTAAAACTATGCTCTAGGGGTGCGGCCACTCGCTCTGCCACATTTAAACTCATGAAGCAGAGGCATAAAATAATACTACTCACGCTGACTGTAGCTCGTGCTGTTCACTTGCACTGTTATACTGTACTATTTTTCAAACATTGTTCAGTGTTTCACTTTGGGAGATGTGGCCCACTCCCGGATTGTAAATCAATCTGTGCCAGACTGTGACCTCAAACAGAGCCAGATGCCTTCAGTTCCCTTCAGTTCCAGGACCACCTGAGCCAACGATGGGCCAGAGCCATCCAGTCTATAGAACCACACTTATGGTATGCAGCGAAGCCCAACTGGCCGCAGCACATATGTTCTGTACAGTGATACCCTTGAATCGGGCTCAGGAAGTACACCCCTGGTGGAGTGTGTCCTTAATCCCTGCTGGTGTTCCATGTAGGCATAAAACGGAGATATGGCTTCAACAAACTAGTGAGAAAGTGTCTGACTGGACACCAGCTTTCCCATATGGGAAGAAGCCCAAGAATGAACAACTGGACAGCCTTTCTAAGGCTTGCTGTCCTCTCAACCTATACTCATAACGCCTGAAGGAGTGAAGCCGTTGTTTCTCAGAGGAGGCGCGAGGAGGGCAATGAAAGCTGCAAGCTCTAAAGCGCCGCAGCTAAAGGCCCAATCCACCTTTAGCATAAAGGCTGGGTTGGGGCGCAAACGTACCCTGGACAACAAACTGCATACATGCCGGGCTCACAGATGAGGCCTGTAATTCACTTACGCGTTTGGCTGATGCCAAAGCAAGAAGCAAAACTGTTTTCAAAGAAGCATATTTCAAGGCAGCCTCCAAAGGCTTAAATGGGTGGTGGCAAAGAGCATCAATTGACAAACAGTGGAACCAAGGGATTGACCCCTGGAAGTTTAGGATGTACGTCCTTCATAAAATAACAGATCAGGGGGTGTTGTCCCACTGTTTTGTCTCTAAAGACCACATGGCCTACATCAAAATGGCAGCCAAATAAATCTTGATTTGTAGAGAAAACTTCAAGCTTTTCTACCAATTGTTGCAAAAAGCACAACACATCAGATACTGAACATTGAAAAGAAATGATCTTTTGGCCTCACATCTCTCAAATACACAGCATTTTTGTAATTGTCACGATATATGTTTACAATATAAAAATCACAACGTGTGCAAATTTGGCACCAGCCAAAAAATGCATAACGGAGAAGAAAAAAACATATAAATTGTTCTAGAGTATGAAATGCTGTTGCAAGTGTGAAAATAACAAATAATATTGCGTATAAGTCGCTCAGGAGTATAAATATAAGTTTAAGTATAGTTCGGAAATATGTGCGGTTGTGTTGTCAGTTTCAGAATATATGCGGTTGTGTGGTCAATTTCAGAATATGTGCGACCATGTGGTCAGTTTCAAAATATGTGCGACCGTGTGGTCAGTTTTATTATATGTGCGGTCGTGTGTTCAGTTTCAGAATATGTGGTTGTGTGTTCAGGTTTAAAATGCTGTGGTCATGTGTTAAGAATATGTGTGTTCAGGTTCAAATATTGTGTTCAGTTTCAGACTAGGGAGTGTCTACAGAGCCGCGGCGCGCGGCCGAAACTGCTAGGCTATTTCGTGCAGCGGCTCCTGAAACTGCTGGGCAATTTGACCACGCCGGGTTAGGGTTAGTGTCAGTGTTAGTGTCAGGGTTAGTGTCAGTGTTAGTGTCAGTGTTAGTGTCAGGGTTAGTGTCAGGGTCAGTGTCAGTGTCAGGGTTAGTGTCAGTGTCAGGGTTAGTGTCAGGGTTAGTGTCAGTGTTAGTGTCAGGGTTAGTGTCAGGGTCAGTGTCAGGGTCAGTGTCAGGGTTAGTGTCAGGGTTAGTGTCAGTGTCAGGGTTAGTGTCAGTGTCAGGGTTAGTGTCAGTGTTAGTGTCAGGGTTAGTGTCAGGGTTAGTGTCAGGGTTAGTGTCAGTGTTAGTGTCAGGGTTAGTGTCAGGGTTAGTGTCAGGGTTAGTGTCAGGGTTAGTGTCAGGGTCAGTGTCAGGGTTAGTGTCAGGGTTAGTGTCAGTGTTAGTGTCAGTGTTAGTGTCAGTGTTAGTGTCAGTGTTAGTGTCAGTGTTAGTGTCAGGGTTAGTGTCAGGGTTAGTGTCAGGGTTAGTGTCAGGGTTAGTGTCAGGGTTAGTGTCAGGGTTAGTGTCAGGGTTAGTGTCAGGGTTAGTGTCAGGGTTAGTGTCAGGGTTAGTGTCAGGGTTAGTGTCAGGGTTAGTGTCAGGGTTAGTGTCAGGGTTAGTGTCAGGGTTAGTGTCAGGGTTAGTGTCAGGGTCAGTGTCAGGGTTAGTGTCAGGGTTAGTGTCAGGGTTAGTGTCAGGGTTAGTGTCAGGGTCAGTGTCAGGGTTAGTGTCAGTGTCAGGGTTAGTGTCAGGGTCAGGGTTAGGGTCAGGGTTAGGGTTAGCCATGAGGCTATTTGACTGTGCCGGGCTCTGTAGGCCTTCAGACTATGTGGTTGTGTGTTCAGGTTTAAATGTGGTCATGTGTTAAGAATATGTGTGTTCAGGTTTAAATGTTGTGGTCATGTGTTAAGAATATGTGTGTTCAGGTTTAAATGTTGTGGTCATGTGTTAAGAATATGTGTGTTCAGGTTTAAATGTTGTGGTCATGTGTTAAAGAATATGTGTGTTCAGGTTTAAATGTTGTGGTCATGTGTTAAAGAATATGTGTGTTCAGGTTTAAATGTTGTGGTCATGTGTTAAGAATATGTGTGTTCAGTTTCAGACGCGGACAGCAGTGAAGGAGGATTCCAGTTGAAGAAGGAACATGCTTTACGAGTCCTGGGCTACATCAGCTCCTGGACTCAAAGGTACGTCTGTAAACATTCAAACTGCTTCTCTGTGTACAGCCCAGTTGTCTATCGTCTGTAGGTTTATTACTCATTTACTTCTTAATCTTCTAATTGAAATGACCTGATTAGTCGGTTA
Source organism: Eucyclogobius newberryi (assembly GCF_026437365.1). NCBI lineage: Eukaryota > Metazoa > Chordata > Actinopteri > Gobiiformes > Gobiidae > Eucyclogobius > Eucyclogobius newberryi. Next base: position 6,351,249 of record NW_027316056.1, read on the forward strand.
AAAACATTCTGTAAAAGTACCGGTTTTAGCTTTAAAGGCAATTTTCAACTGTAGTCCCTGAGTGAGACGGTGGCAGAAAATGTAAAATGAGTCAAATGTAGTAGATAGTGATATTTCAGTGTACTTTTTGACACAATAATTTCAGTTTGATTAAAACAACTGTGTTCATAACTTAATGTATTAGTCAAACTAAAAAACTAAGACAAAATCGAGGCTTATTTAGTCTGAAAAAAAAATCATGAATAAAATGTTTTGTTTTAAAACCAATACATTTCTGTCGGATTGAGGACCTTGATGTCATTATGATATATTTAGTTTATTGATTATTATGATTAGAGATGCACCGATTGCAAATTCTTTGCCGATACGATTTCCGTTTTTTAAGGAGGTCTGACCTGCCAAAACCGTTTTTTCCGATACCGATTTTTTTTTTATCCAGCCACTGATTTACTACCCAGTATTTTATATTTATATATATATATATATATATATATATATATATATATATATATATATATATATATATATATATATATATATATATATATATATATATATATATATATATATATATATATATATATCCGCAGTCTGAATGAGTCTTGCTAGTTTTTAGCTGTTTTGCTCTGGGCGCGTTGAGCTGATACATGCGAGTCAGTTTGATCGGCCGAAAACCGGAAATTACGACAGTGACCGGCCGGTCGCCGATTGGACATAAAACTGGCTTTTTTAATCGGCGGCCGATTGATCAGTGCATCTCTAATTATGATATCAATACTTTTGCAATTTACTGTGAACTTTAATTTCAAGACCGTCCATTGCATCGATACTAGGAGCTTGCTTCGGCTGCTTCATAAACCAATGAATAATATGAATGTTTGTGCGGCCCCGTTGAATCCTGTTCTTTCTCTTTAGACAATGTCTGTGCTGCTTCAAAGAGTACAAACATCTGGAGGTGTTTAACCAGCTGGTGTACGCGCTCATAAACCTGGTGATCGCTCAGATCAGCAGCCTCCGGGACCGGCTGTGCTCCTTCCACGGTGCGCCCGCTCCCAAGGCTCCGGGCTGGACGACGGGAGGCTCGGTGTCACCCCTGCGGCCCAACTCGCCGGGAGAAGACGAACATGTGAACGTGGAGAGGGACTCTGCCGAGGAGGACGAGCCCGGCGCACAGGACAAAGGTAAGGCGTTTCTCTGCCGTCCCGCATTGCTCCTCATTTCATTAATAAACAAACCAACTGTAATTATAGCCTTTGTAAAGGTCTTTTCTTTTTTTTTTTTTTACACCTGTGTTACTAAAAGCTGGGCGAATGCTGTGTGACTTCTTTTTTTTTTTCTCTTCTTTTCCGTTTGCAATTTTAAAAAGGTTTTAAATTATTCCCAAACTCATATGAGAAGAGCCAGAGGTCGCGACTGGAGCAAGACTGTATGATGGGCGGATAATTACGTGTGCGATTAAACGGCAAAACATCATAGAAACCGTTAACGTTAGCACTGCCGTGTTTAAAGAGGCTTTGCCATAAAATGTTTCTGGCGTTCATGTGCGGTTTCAAATTGTCTTGCGACTCAAATATTTTTCAAAAATGACACGGTTCTGGTCCTGGTTCAGATCTGGTCTAATATGTGTTCACACTAGCTCACATACCAGGACTAAACTGGGACTAAACTGGGACCAAACTGGGACTAAACTAAAGGGTGAACGCACGCATTGTCTTGGTTAACTCTTGATTTAGACCTTGTTGCTTGTTTTAATCTTGTTTTTAACAATAAGGACTTAAACAATTCTCATTTTCCCCCTGTTGGTTCTTGGTTTAGTCCTCATTTGGTTCTAGTGTTATTTTTGATTCTGGTTCCAGTCCAGACCTTTGAAAGACCCTATTTTAATCTTTTAGTAGCCCTGGTTTATGTAGTCCCTGTTTATGTAGTCCCTGTTTATGTAGTCCCTGTTTATGTAGTCCCTGTTTATGTAGTCCCTGTTTATGTAGCCCCTGTTTATGTAGCCCCTGTTTATGTAGCCCCTGTTTATGTAGCCCCTGTTTATGTAGTCCCTGTTTATGTAGTCCCTGTTTATGTAGTCCCTGTTTATGTAGCCCCTGTTTATGTAGCCCCTGTTTATGTAGCCCCTGTTTATGTAGTCCCTGTTTATGTAGTCCCTGTTTATGTAGTCCCTGTTTATGTAGCCCCTGTTTATGTAGTCCCTGTTTATGTAGTCCCTGTTTATGTAGTCCCTGTTTATGTAGCCCCTGTTTATGTAGTCCCTGTTTATGTAGCCCCTGTTTATGTAGTCCCTGTTTATGTAGCCCCTGTTTATCTAGTCCCGGTTTATCTAGTCCCGGTTTATGTAGTCCCGGTTTATGTAGTCCCGGTTTATGTAGTCCCGGTTTATGTAGTCCCGGTTTATGTAGTCCCAGTTTATGTAGTCCCGGTTTATGTAGTCCCGGTTTATGTAGTCCCTGTTTTAGTCCTGTTTTTAGTCCTGTTTTTAGTCCCGGCTTAGTCTCTGCTTAGTCCCGGCTTAGTCCCGGCTTGATCTCAGAATATATTTCACCTTTAATCATGTCATAGGCCCGAAGTCACTGGGATAGGCTCCAGTCACCCGCGACCCCGAAAGGGAACAAGCGGTAGAAAATGGATGGATGGATGGATGGATAATCATGTCATTCTAAACGTTCTGTAAACAGTGGTGTAACTTCTTCTCCTCACGTTCTTCAGACCTGGACAAGCCTCACCAGGGGCCGGAGCGGACGTCTGAAGCCCAAGCCGAGGCACTCGACGCTGGGGAGAGCTCGTCCAAGGCAGAGGGCGGAGGCGACGATGGAGACGAGGCGGAGCTGTTCAGTTCCTGGAGCACAGAGGAACGAGAGAAGCTGCTGCTGTGTGCTGCTAAAATATTTCAAATCCAGTTTCCTCTTTACACGGCCTACAAACACAACACGCATCCCACTATAGAGGTGAGCACTTCCAAAAGCATTACATGATTATTTTAGGTGGCCATGAGACAAACAATTATTTCTGCTGAACATTGAGACATTTAAATACATTTTCTACTAAATAATGGTTGAAATTCGGCAGATGAAGGCTTCTTGTGAGAGAAAAGTTATGAATAAAGTGTGAAAATCTGAAATTCTTCATCCTTTCATGACCTTTTGATTTAATAAAGCTGTCTTTGTCATAAGAGCTCTTTTTCCATGTGTTTTAGAGTTTATAAAGTTCAGTTAAGAATTATTTGAATAGTCGACTAGTCACAATTTTTCAGATTAATTGTTGCATTCCCATTACATTTTATTATTCAATAAAGCTAAAAACCACTTGATACGATTTTTTAAAATCTAGACTAGATGCTCAAATCATAGTAATTTAAAATACATAAAATTGGTCTGCTTCCAAAAAAGAGGCATTTAACTTTAACTTTAAAAGCATTGCTTTTTTTCGTATCTAAATGTTTCTTTTTCTCAATTTTGTTTTACTTTCAAAGTTTTGGTTTGGAAACTAAAACCTGTTTGTGTTTTCTTCAGGACATTTCTGCTCACGAAAGCAACATCCTGGGCTCGTTTTGTGACATGAATGTAAGTTTACCACTAACTAAGCTTGTCAAAAGGATCGAGTCGGATATTGAAAGTGACTTTTAACACCTTTAACCTGAAAAATGTGACCTTTTTGTACTGAAATTTTGTGTCGAAAATGTCAACATTTTGTGTAAAACCGTGACCTAAAAAATAGAGCATTTGTAATTATCACTGGTATCATGAGCGGATTTTAGTTTTGAAATCGAGTTTGAAAACGAGACAAGAAGCAGGAGGCTAACACAGGCAGAGCTTGCAGACTGGGGACTTGAACCTGTCGCCCCTTCGTGTGTGTGCAGGACGTGGAGGTTCCTCTTCACCTGCTGCGTTACGTGTGTCTGTTCTGTGGGAAACACGGCCTCTCCCTGATGAAGGACTGTTTCGAGTTCGGTTCTCCGGAGACGCTGCCCTTCGCCATCGCTCACGCCTTCATCACCATCGTGTCCAACGTGAGTAATCGGCCCGTCTGCGAAACTGTCTTAGAAACATGAAAACAGAACTAGTTGATTTCAAACTTTTGGCGAGCGATAATGACATAAATTAATATCTCGATTATCGCGATCGATCGCAATATTCTGACAATATTTTCACAAAGCATCAATAATGTGTCTTTAAATGTCTTTGGTTTAGGTTCAAATGTGACATAAAAGTTCAGAAATATAATTTATTGCCTTGTTCGAGAGACACCAGATGTTTCTTTCTTTGAGGTATTTTTTGAATTATAAAGGAAATGGTCAACATTCTAATTTAGCAAAAGTTTATCTATGCATCTCCCACCTCTTGCTGGGACTATAAAACTATAATATCCCTAATCGTCATAAAAAAGGAAACAATAATGGTATAATCGTGATTTGTAACAAAGAAAATCGCCATTAAACTACCAAAATATCCACAATCTTTGCCTTTAGATCATTGTTCAATTCTACACAATTTGTGTCGTACTAATACTTAAAGGACTACAAGCGTCAAATAAGATTTGAGTATATTTCTTTAACATTTTTAAACTGCCAGCAATTTTCTTTGAATAATTATTGCGATGTTGTTCTTTGTTTTGTCCATTATAATGGTGACATAATACAATCTGCAACAGTTTGTAATATGACTATTAGTATGAGCGTCTCGTCTGAGGCTGTGATTTCTAACCTTCTTCATTCCTCTCACAGATCAGAATATGGCTGCACATTCCCGCCGTGATGCAGCACATTATTCCCTTTCGCACCTACGTCATCAGGTGATCTCACTAACACCTCTGAAAGTAAAATACTCGTCTGGGTTATTTACCATCGTTTCCCCTCATTTTCCTGGGTGAACGGCTGCTTTCTGTTCAGATGAAAGTGTTGTCTTGGTTAAACATAAGTCCTGTGTGCTTCTACTGTTCGCTCCCATGGTTCTTCTGCTCTGCCATGACGGGAGTCGAGAAATAAATCCGTTAGTAGCTTGTCAATTGAAGGTACTCATACTTGCAAGTGTGATAATCGATATATTACACATGATATCTGCCATATCTGACTGTTTTTTTAAGAAACAAATACATTAGAACAACAGTATTTTTTACTTCTCAAACTTAATATGAAATGCGTCCAAACAGTCGATATGTCTAATGTTTATGAACAAGTTAATAACGAGATGATTGTAGCTTTGTCACAAAACTATTTTCTTCAGTTTCTCCAAAAATATAAGCAGCCCAAGCAGCCCCATCTACAGTGCCACAATAGTGACTGATTGGAGTTAAGTTGAATTCAAATTAAAACATTTTGACAAAACTTATTTTGTCTTGCATGTTAAATTTACTTTTTAGGATGTTTATGCAAATATACAGCCACTTCTTTGGCTCGTTCAGTCCCATTCGAAGCAGCAGAAAGCTTTAGTTGCCTCCTAAAGGTGTTCTAAATATGAGTAAAAGTGTCAATGTAAAATCAACTCTCAATCCTGTTCTTTCCGGGTCTGAAAGGGTTAAGCTGGGCCTCAGCAACATTTCTGTTCAGCGATGGAAGTTTGTGATTGGCTCTGTGTCACGTGATGACAATGAGGGTCGAGTGAGGAGACTAATGCTGCTGTTGCCGTGGCAACTGTGGCCATGGCGACGGCGGGTCTACCCGGCAACCGCCTCAGTAACGACTGGCATTTACAGAAAGGAGAGAGAGTAGATTATCGCACGTTTGCGCTCTCTGTTAAACATCTGACACCTGATACACTTCAGTCACGTCAGGATTTCAGTTCAATTATAATGTATTATATGTATATAACTTGGTTACATTGCATTACAGTGACTCACTATTCAATCATATTACAGCCACTGGCGGAGCGCGAAAACCCATGGAGTTATGTTGCAGTTTGGATTATACATCAGTTTGCATTTCTTAATTTAATGCCAAAACAAAATGAAATTGTATGTGCGAAAAATACTGTACAGGAAAAATCTGCTCTGCCAATCAGCCGTATGAGAGGCAGAGGAAGCACAGACTCCTGCTGCTAAAACACGAGCACTGACTTTATTCACACAGCCTTCATGGTTTGGGATTTCTCATTGAATGATTTTATGCAACCAAAATAAGAGCTCAAATTATATGTACATTTGGACCAATAACGTAAGTAGGCTTTAACCAACGAGGAGCCGTGCGTTACACAGTTTAATACAAGAGTCGTAAGTCTCATTTATGCTCCATTTTCGTACATAAACTGCTGTGTGCGTCCCAAGCGTGGTCACCATAGCTTTAATTATACTTCCAACCTCTTCTAATATTAGGTCTGTTTTCTGGTTAATGACCACCAGAGGGAGCTCAAAGTAATTTAGAGAATTGGCCTGAACTGAAGAGAAAGTGCAACAAGAAAACCAATTGAGGTGAAAGCAGCGTCTCGTTTGTCTTGTTTGGCAGCTTGTTCTAGTCTGTGTTCACTACTGCCCCCAGTGGTCAGCGCATGTACAGCTCTGTTACATCTATAAGCTGTGAGCAGACTGACCAGAGGAGGGTCTGTATGCGTCTGGAACTTAGAGCATAAATGAGCCTTTTGAACACCGGGGAGCGCCGGTGAGTGCATTGGAACTGTTTAAAACACGGATCAGAGATCGCTTATACCACAACCCCAAACTTTAAATGATTCACCCGTGAATCTGAAAACCCTGTTCATGCCCTTATGTCTGAGATATTAGTTATTTCTCTGTTTTACACGAAGCTAGTCCCTCATAGCAGTTGAGCATTGGTCCACCTGTTGCTATGGAGATGTTCACAGAGCAGTGATGTAGAATGTGATTTAACTGTTGCCGGAACTACTTGTGCGTGGCAGTTAGCATTGGAAATCGCTCTGACCTTGACATTCATGGGTTTCAGCTTCCTGTTGTATGCAACATTTTGAGGACTTTTTCCCACTCCAAAGATATATTAATATTTGGTTAGTTAAATTGTTGCTCACTACAGCAACGGTCCTCAATTCTAATAACCCTGAAACTCATGGATTAAAGCTGTTATTTCTCCCATCCTACAGTGATTTACAAAAGTCGCCAAAATGAAGTGCCTTTATTGTCCTTGTACTAATGACCCAACACAGTAGTTTCTTGGCTTAACCCTGGGGTGTGTTTTGTGTGTTTTGTTGCAGATACTTGTGTAAACTGTCGGACCAGGAGCTGAGGCAGAGCGCAGCCAGAAACATGGCCGACCTGATGTGGAGCACGGTGAAGGAGCCTCTGGACGCCGCGCTCTGCTTCGACAAAGAGAGCCTCGACCTGGCCTTCAAATACTTCATGTCCCCGACGCTCACCATGAGGCTCGCCGGACTCAGCCAAATCACTGTACGTAGTATTTGAAGTTGGTACAAGTTGGCAGTAAAAGTAGCTGTAGTTTATGTAGTTAGTAGTTAAGTCATATTTCCAGATGTATTTATTGATTTCAACTCTGTCTTGCTTCCTGTGCTTATGTTCTGTGTTGGGAACCACAAGGTCCCTCACAATTTGACAATATCGAATATTATATGCCATAGAACACTGGTGAACTCGTGCCACTTACACCCGCAAGCGGAAATGAAGGGACCCACTGAACCTGGTCCTGTACATTCTCCTGAAACATGCGTCACAGATTCATGATCAAAAAGCATTGTTTGGACTTGAAGTGTAGCCAGTTTGGCTTTTAAATAAGGCCGTGGCTACAGAGCCGCGGCGCGGTCAAATGGCCCAGCAGTTTCAGGAAATGCGGCACTGCCATATAGCCTCATGGCTAACCTTAACCCTAACCTTAGCCCTAACCTTGACCTTAACCCTGACCCTGACCCTGACCCTAACCCTAACCCTAACCTTAACCTTAACCCGGCGCGGTCAAATAGCGCAGCAGTTTCAGGAGCCACAGCACAAAATAACATGGCAGTTTCGGCCGCGCGCCGCGGCTCTGTAGACACTCCCTTTTGATTAAATTGTGCAATAAATTATAACATTTTCTTAAGAAAATGTGAAAAATTACTTTAAATTGGAGAATTTCCTCGGACATGGGCAGGGAACATTCAGTGCTTCAGCACCTCCGCAGAAGGGACTCGTAGAACCACAGTTACATTTGTAACTTCCGTTTTATGTCGTGCTTAAATAATGACAAATTTAAATGAAGGAAATTGTGATTAGTCTGATTTTTGACTGGTAATTGATAGACCGTACTCATTTTTTCCCCATTTCCTCAGAACCAGCTTCACACTTTTAACGACGTCTGTAACAACGAGTCTCTGGTCTCTGACACTGAAACGTGAGTTCATTCATTTTATTTAGTTCAATCTATGTATGTATTCATTCTTCACGTATTTGATGTCATTTATTCACTCTTTCTCTGCTGCTGTGTCACTTCTAGGTCAATAGCCAAAGAGCTCGCTGATTGGCTGATTCACAATAATGTAATAGAGCACATTTTTGGACCAAATTTGCACATTGAGGTGAGATTTTTTCCCCCCTCCACGAAAACCATAACACACATGTTTTTCAGGGTAATCTAACCTGTAAACACTCCTCTGTCCTTCAGATCATTAAGCAGTGCCAGGTGATCCTGAACTTCTTGGCCGCAGAAGGTCGTCTCAGCACTCAACACGTGGACTGTATCTGGGCCGCAGCGCAGGTAAAACCCACTCTGAATACATCCGTCATCTTTAAAGCATCATCTGCCATCTTTAAACCAGTAACCAAAATGTGTACTCAAGTAAGAATAACATTACTTTAAAATAAATATGACACAAGTAGAAGTAAAGAGTAGTGGTCCAAGAAATTACACAAGCGTAAAAAGGTTTTGGAGAAACTACTGCTTGAGTACTGAGTAAGAGTTTGGACTTAAAATGCATGATCTTAATGTTTTCAGATGGACAAAACGGTAAATAATGCACAGATTCTGCCGTTGCCAAAGAAAAGACACATTCTTTCAAATAATTAAATATTGCCAAACATGTAGACCTGATCACAAAAACAAAATATTACTCTCGTAAAAGTATGATGTCTGAAAACTACTCGGATAAGTGCAATTCTGTCAAAAAGTTACTGAAGTAAATATAACAGTTACGGTTACAGTTTACAAATACATTAAGCTATTAAAGACTCTGACCCAAACACTCTCACACAACGTCACACATGGACAATACGACCGCACATCTCAATCAGCATGGAGCATTAAGTATTTACATCATCAAGTTCATGGACTGCATATCACTATTGCATGATATACTAAAAACTGCTGTCCCATAGTCACATGTAGAATAAATAATTGCATCACATCAGTTTAATGATGAACTGTTGTCATAGTTGTTTAAATAAATACTGCTAATACAATGCAGTTGAAATTCAGTGCTAAAACATTGTAGTTCTTAATACTGATATAAAATAAAATAATAACAAATATATTGGAGATAACCCCTTTACTTGAATCAGTTTGTGTTTTAAAAGTTAAAACTATTATTTATATTGGTATTTGTTTCCCCCCAGCTGAAACACTGCAGTCGTTACATTCACGACTTGTTTCCGTCCCTCATCAAAAACCTGGACCCGGTTCCTCTCCGACACGTCCTAAACCTGGTCTCTGGACTGCACCCCAGCGCTCACACAGAACAGGTAAACCTTCGACCTGATCCAGTCCTGATCCAGTCCTGATCCATTCCTGAGTTTGACCCCCTGAGTTTGACCCCCTGAGTTTGACCCCCTGAGTTTGACCCCCTGAGTTTGACCCCCTGAGTTTGACCCCCTGAGTTTGACCCCCTGAGTTTGACCCCCTGAGTTTGAACCCCTGAGTTTGAACCCCTGAGTTTGAACCCCTGAGTTTGAACCCCTGAGTTTGAACCCCTGAGTTTGAACCCCTGAGTTTGAACCCCTGAGTTTGAACCCCTGAGTTTGACCCTGATTTCTCTTCCAGACTCTGTACCTGGCGTCTATGCTAATCAAAGCTCTGTGGAATAATGCGTTGGCGGCGAAGGCTCAGCTCTCCAAACAGAGCTCCTTTGCTTCTCTGCTCAACACCAGCCTCCCCATGAACAAGAAAGGTGCGTCCAACTGCACTCAACTCTACTCTTTTCACAAAATGTTCTATAGTTGTAAGTATCCCTTTGTTACTAAAGGACACATATTCTGCATTATTCGGATTGTTATTGGCCTTTAAACTTGCTCTTGTATCTTTGTTTCGGCGTCTCATTTTTTAGAACTTAAAATAATGTATGTATTAAAAACTGTAACTTTTTGTCAGTCAGGTGTTCTCCATCAGGACTTCATCTACTGGTAATTACCATGGGGAAATAAACAAAAGCTAGCTTCCCCGACATGTTAAATTAAACACACAGTTGTAATGAAGGTGATCTGAGACTTAAAAGCAGCACAGGAGACCTCCAGAGCTCTACCTTTGACAAAGTCACATATCTGGGACATTTGAAACGGAGTATGTGAGGCTCAAGGAAGGAGCAGAGAAGATGAGCTCGTATACAGGGTTCATGAAGTGAGAATGAAGCTGAATACAAGGTTAAAAGCTCAAAAAAGTAAATTTTGCATAATATGTGTCCATGTTTTACTTGTTAGTTATGGTATAATTGTTTATTTGTGAATACAGAGTGACGCTGTTTTGTAGTTTAAATGTGTCTCATGGTGCGCTCAGGGTCTCCTGCGGCCAGTCCAGACAGCAGTGACAACAGTGACACGCAGCACAGCGGAGGCTCCGACATCGAGATGGACGACCCTGTGATGAGCAGCAAACGCAACCAGCAGAGGCTCTCTGACACAGAGGTGACGGGAATGTGCCAGGGATGGGCCAGATAGCTCAACATTTGTATCTCTATTAGAAACAATTCAGACGATGTTGTGGCAGCCAATCAGAAATGGGCTTGTAAATATTATGATGGAGGTTAGGGCTGCGACAATAAAGTGACTAATCGTGACCAATCAACAATTAAAAATGATTATAGTCGTATTTTGATAATCGTGTTCATTATTTGGACTATAAGGACTGGGAAACACTTATGACCTTTTATAACAAGACAGTGGCATTAACAAATCAATGATACTTTATTTATAAATATATAGAAGCCTTCAGTATCTATATTTCAGTCTTTATTTGGTTTAAAATCTTTTGAAAAAGTCTTAATGTTTAAGTCTAATGGACCACTAAAATATTTGCCCTTTATTGATTTTATACCTTTTAATTGATATATCCCATTGCAAATCATTTGTATTTTTAATCTGATGTATTAGCATCCTGTTAACTCGGTTTTAACAATAATTATAGGTCATGTACTTGACATTCTAATCTGGAAACCATTACAAACGCATTTGCAGACACATTTTAGCACATTCCTGATGCATAGAATATTGTTTCCGATAGCAACCATTGCGATGTAAATTTTTCAACATATCGACCTCCTCTAAACTCGCCACAGCCTGTCTGAGTGAATTGCGTGAACATAAAGGGTGAATCTACATAAACCTTTCTCCAGGAGTCGATGCAGGGCAGCTCTGACGAGACGGCGAACAGTGTGGAGGAAGGCAGCAGCAGCGGCCGGAGCGAGGCGTCCAGCAACGAAGCGGCGTCCAGCAGAGCCAGCCAATCAGCAGCCAGCCCCGGGAGCGACATCCAATCAGACGACATGAATGACTCGGAGGCTCTGAAGGAGGAAGAGGAAGATGACGACGAAGAAGAGGTGATCACATTCACACTGTGAAAGATGTATGCTAGTGCCTGGTGTGGTGACCCGGTTCAGTCCTTATTTTAGTCTTAATTTAGGTCTGGTTTTGTCATAAATTTACTCCCGAGTCCTGGAATAGTCCTAGTTTAGTCCTGGTTTAGTCATACTTTATGCTTAGTTTTAGGCTCTGGTTTAGTCCTTTGTTAAGTACTAATTTAATACTGGTTTAAGTCTGAATTGAGTCTTTGATTTTTAATAAATCTGCATATTTATTGACAGTGTACAGCGGAAACGCCAAAGGACCAGGCCAGGGAGCAGACCGAGTCCAGGAAGAGGAAAGCAGGCGAGGCTTTGGGAGACGAGGCGGGATCTAACTCACCGGGAGGGGTGGCCAAAGCTAAGCCCCTCCCCTTCAGCGCAGAGGCATCCGGTGTAATGGTGACGTCGTCGAGCCTGGAGGGAAGGATGCGTTTGTTGGAGCAGCAGTGCAGTGCCTCCACGACGGGGCGGACGGAGGGGCCAGAGACGCAGCAGAATGTACCCGACGTCGGAGCCTCGCCGCTGGGGCAGGGGCCGCAGGAGCCCCCCTGTCTGCCCCGGCCCGAAGACTTCCTGGGAGAGGCCATGAGCAGTGAGATCTTCAACTGCAGGAGGTTCATCGGGCCCCAGCATCACCATCATCACCACCACGAAGGGTAAGAAGTCTTTAAGGAGTCTTTTATGCCCAGAGCGGCCACACTAACTCTACGAAGCTCAACTGGTGTGGATTTGTGCTTTTTATCTGTACAGTGCAGCTTGTAAGTTCACTGGGGATAGGGTTACTAGGGAGACTAGTTTGATGTAGATGTCATCTTTATCTTTGGGTGTATGAGATGTAAAGCTACTGTGATCTGTAGAGTGAGATATGGAGGATGTGTTTTTAATAGTTTGGTGAAACCAAAGGCAAATTTCTATAGCCGTTGACAATAAAGAATCATACTTGTATTTCGTATGGATTTTACTTTCTTAAAACCCGAAAAGCAGAACTTTTATTTTTAGCGGTCTAGGTTTATTTCTCACTTTCCGGTCCATGTTTAGTCCTGACTCTAGCACTAGCAGGAGGCCGGTCCATGTTTAGTCCTGACTCTGGCACCAGCAGGAGGCCGGTCCATGTTTAGTCCTGACTCTGGCACCAGCAGGAGGCCGGTCCATGTTTAGTCCTGACTCTGGCACCAGCAGGAGGCCGGTCCATGTTTAGTCCTGACTCTGGCACCAGCAGGAGGCCGGTCCATGTTTAGTCCTGACTCTGGCACCAGCAGGAGGCCGTCCATGTTTAGTCCTGACTCTGGCACCAGCAGGAGGCCGGTCCATGTTTAGTCCTGACTCTGGCACCAGCAGGAGGCCGGTCCATGTTTAGTCCTGACTCTGGCACCAGCAGGAGGCCAGTCCATGTTTCGTCCTGACTCTGGCACCAGCAGGAGGCCGGTCCATGTTTAGTCCTGACTCTGTGCACCAGCAGGAGGCCGGTCCATGTTTAGTCCTGACTCTGGCACCAGCAGGAGGCCGGTCCATGTGTAGTCCTGACTCTGGCACCAGCAGGAGGCCGGTCCATGTTTAGTCCTGACTCTGGCACCAGCAGGAGGCCGGTCCATGTTTAGTCCTGACTCTGGGCACCAGCATGAGGCAGGTCCATGTTTAGTCCTGACTCTGGCACCAGCAGGAGGCCGGTCCATGTTTAGTCCTGACTCTGGCACCAGCAGGAGGCCGGTCCATGTTTCGTCCTGACTCTGGCACCAGCAGGAGGCCGGTCCATGTTTCGTCCTGACTCTGGCACCAGCAGGAGGCCGGTCCATGTTTCGTCCTGACTCTGGGCACCAGCAGGAGGCCGGTCCATGTTTAGTCCTGACTCTGGGCACCAGCAGGAGGCCGGTCCTTACTTCGATGATTTGAAATGTTGTTACCACGTCTTTCTTCTGGTTCTTACACTGTTACACTGTCTGTCCCTCTGGTCAGTGCGATGGTGGAGGACATGCTGAGCGCAGACGACGTGAGCTGCAGCAGTTCTCAGGTCAGTGCCAAGTCTGAGAAAAACATGGCAGACTTTGACGGAGAAGAGTCGGGCTGTGAGGAGGAGCTGGTCCAGATCAACTCTCACGCTGAGCTGAGCTCTCACCTGCAACAGCACCTGCCCAACCTGGCCTCCATCTACCACGAGCACCTGGTGCAAGGTAACCGCGCTGCATCACACTTTCAGACGCTGAGCTGCTTTATTTACCGTTTACACACAAAACAGTGTGCTGCACCCACACCACTATAAAAGTCAACAAAAGGTATATTACGTGCAAAGGCTGCAACAATTTATCAACTAATCTGGACTTTTCAGACTCTAAAACATATATTATCAGAAAAGCAGCAGCATTATTCAGTCAAAATGTTAAAAGAGAATCAACAATTTCTTATTTTCATTATAATACACTAAACGTATTATTTAATGTTGTTAAAAACAGAAATAATAAGTAAATAGTTTGTCATTTTGATTTGACTAGTTTTCAAACATCAAATCAAAGCAAAACTATAAAATGCATCAAATAAGTCAAATAAATGGAGACCAAGGACAAAAAACATTTCATTTTAAATGTATTCATGGACCGGTATTATATTTTTACCACTTTCTTCTTCTGTAGCACTTTGACTTAGGCCCTACTTTAGTTTGTGTTCTACAAACACATTTAATAAATACAAACATGAAGGTTCAATAAAAACTGAAGTTAAGTTTATATGAAGGTTTTTGTCTGTTAATAGTGTTGTTGTGAGCTGTTTTCTGCCGCTTGAGACCTTGTGCTGTGGTGAGGCAGTGGCTCTTTACGGACTAGACTTTATTTGTGATGATTTCCTAGAACAAACGAGTCCTCATGGAGATTGAGTGTTACGCTGGTCTTCAGCAGATACAGTTCATCTTCTCCTTTTCTCCACGTGCGGCTGTTGTTGTTGTTAATGCGAGCTAAAAATGGATTTTAAAAGTCTTAAATTACAACAGAAACAATCGTTTGACTAGTCAGCTACTTAAATACTACCAAAATAATCGTTAGTAGATCTAGTGCAGAATGTGAAATAGAAACTAGACTAAAGTCCTTAATAACAAAAGAAAAGATGATCTGCACCAGATTTAGCTCCTGCCACTTTCCATCTACAGCAGGCAGATACAATAGTAATAAAAAGTACATGTAACTTTTCATTATCAACATTAGCGCAGTCAAATACACATCAGATGATTTACGAAAATTACAATATGAGTTTATACAGATATAAAAAAATACAGCTAAAATCAAACGTGGCTGATGTTGGCCCTGTTTATTATATTATGTGCTTTTTCAAGAGTGAAATTATGAAGGTCTACGGACAATTTCAGACATTGTGTAAGTTGATTGTCTGAGAGTTAAAAATGAAAAGGCCGAGGATCTTTTTGGGACGATGCAGTTTCTGTTGCAGTGGAGTGCGAGGATGGAGTTTGTTCAGAGCAAAGGGACATTTTTTCCATAGAGGTGAAGCAGTGTTATTAATCATTTTGAATAGAGTTGTTATTTTTTTAAAAATAAATTAAACTGAGCTTTTTAAAAATATATTGAGGATGTTTTTTGTCAAACAGTAATAATAATAATAATAATAACTTTTATTTATATAGCGCTTTTCAGTGACCCAAAGACGCTGAACATAATAAAAAAGGGGGGACAACACGTACAGAACACATTAATATACAGATAAAATGAACAAGACAGAAGAAGTAGAGAGAAAAAGATGGGGATGTAACAGGGGGTAAGTCACAGGAATAATTATTGCATTGAATTAGACGATTGTATTGGCGGAGATCTTGTGGCTTCCTTTTGGTGCTTTACAATATGAAACTGTCTGTACGCTTTGGGACAGCTTTGCTCTGTAATAAGTAGAAACTGTCTTTCCTCAGGTCCAGCGGTTCACAAACATCAGTACTCGAGTCACGCCGTCACAGACATAAACCTGGATAATGTTTGTAAGAAAGGCAACACTCTGCTCTGGGACCTGGTGCAGGACGAGGACGCGGTAAGACTTTAAACTCAATGCTTTTCACGTTTACTAAGAGTTAATAACTATTATTTAATCCATAGTTTTGGTCAGTCAGGAAATGTCATGCAAAATTTAGTGCTGCTGCTGCTGCTGCTGCTTCTGCTTCTGCTGCTGCTTCTGCTTCTTCTGCTTCTTCTGCTTCTTCTGCTTCTTCTGCTTCTTCTGCTTTTTCTTCTTCTTCTGCTTCTTCTGCTTCTTCTGCTTCTTCTTCTGCTTCTTCTGCTTCTTCTGCTTCTTCTTCTGCTTCTTCTGCTTATTCTGCTTCTTCTTCTTCTTCTGCTTCTTCTGCTTCTTCTGCTTCTGCTTCTGCTTCTTCTGCTTCTTCTTCTTCTTCTGCTTCTTCTTCTTCTTCTTCTGCTTCTTCTTCTTCTTCTGCTTCTTCTTCTTCTTCTTCTTCTTCTTCTTCTGCTTCTTCTTCTTCTTCTTCTTCTTCTTCTTCTTCTTCTTCTTCTTCTTCTGCTTCTTCTGCTTCTTCTTCTTCTTCTTCTTCTTCTGCTTCTTCATCATGAAATTTGGCGCAGAGGTAGATGGTGACAAGAGAAGTAAAAAATATTATTACGGCAACGCCGTCCGCCCAACCAAATGTCGGCCATATTGCTTCACTTTTACGAACTCCTCCCAGGGCGTTGGCCCTAAAAAGCTGAAATTTGGTGAAAATGCTACTGAGGAGTGGGACATCAAAAGTTATCCAAATTACATTGACCCTGTCACGGTCTCTGTGCGGCGAAGCTGCAAACTGTAGCAAGAATTTCAGAAATCTCCCAAATTTAACATTTCTGCCGTTTGCGCAGATAAAGTCCGAATTGCGTCAAATTAGAATCAGTTGTTAAACTCTTTGCCCTAAACCTACTTGAAGTGAAATTAATTAATTTGGAGCCACAGCGCCCCCTACAGATTTTATATGGAGGTTAAATGTTTAGTTTTGCGAAATTATATGAAATTTGACACAAATCAAAAAAGTCAATGAGACCCATGTCATAATTGTTATGGCGTTGCCGTAACGATGACCGAAACCTTCCATGTTATTCCAATGGGGAAATCGCCAGAACATGTTTACACTTTAGACTTTCACAAACTCCTCCCAGGGCGTTAGCCCTATTAACCTGAAATTTGGTGAGACTCATCTTCAGGGGTGGACCATCAAAAGTTATCCACATTTTTATTCAAAGAGTCACGGTGTCTGTGCGGCAAAGCCGCACATTTTGCCAAGAATTCAAAATAAAATAGCTTTTTGATGGTAAAACAAAGGGGAGAAGATGTGACAGCGTCACAGATTCAGCAGTAGGCGTAATAAAAGGACCATTGGGGCGCGTTAGCGCCCCCTCCTCTTGCGGCGTGGCGGCGGCGGCGTGGCGAGGGCCAAATCATTGCCGCTTGCGGCTTTAATTATTATTATTATTATTATTATATTTCTATTATTATTATTATTGCTACTATTACTCAATATTCACACCTGACCTCGTGTTTTAACAAAAGATATAAAACTGTACCCTTTAGTGCAAAAAGGGTGCTGCATCCTTATGTTATGTAGTAAATAGGGATGCAAAAAGTGATCAATTAATCATATCTAATTGATTGAGATAATTGCCTATTAATTCATTAATGAAATAATCGTTTTCTTGTCTAATCCGAGTCTTCTAAACATGTCATGGGTTAAAATGACATTTTATGCTTCAGACAAAGCGAGAATTACATCCCAAAGACACAAGAAACATGTATCAAGTATACACCACCAAGCACCATTATTTTAGTTTATCTGGGTCAAATATGGCAAACTACTAATCGATTAATGGAAAGAATAATTTATAGATTTATTCAATGGCAAAATAATCATTAGTTTAACGGTTTGTTTTTTCCTAATGTACGTTTTCATGTTATTTCATATAATAATATCAGCTGAACTCATCGGCATCAGCTGCTCAGGGTTATAAAACACAACAACAACAAAACTCAAAAAAGTAATTACGAGACAACAATTTTGACTACCGGTAATTTTGTCGATTGATAAGAACCAAACTAATTAATTACAGTTTACATTTTTGGTTGACTAAATGTTTTATTAGATACCGAATTATAAACTTACTCTTTCATGACATCTATAAATCTCATCTTAGGTCGTCTTCTTTATTTTACTACAGTTTACTCCCTGTTACCGCAGCTCTTGTAAAATCACATTTCTGATCCTGTCGTCGTGCGTTTCAGATCCATTTGTCCGAGGGCCTCATCAACGAAGCGGAGAAGCTGCTGTGCTCGTTGGTTTGTTGGTTCACAGACAGACAGATCCGGATGCGCTTCATCGAGGGCTGCCTGGACAACCTTGCTCACCACCGGTAACGGCCGAACAAACCCACATTAGTATTCTGGCGTGCGTTCTATTACCTCGTGTCTCGTCCCGCTCAGGTCTGTGGTGGTGTCTCTGCGTTTGCTCCCAAAACTCTTCGGCACTTTTCAACAGTTCGGCTCCAGCTACGACACGCACTGGATCACAATGTAAGTCGTTTAAGTGTCTCAAAGGGTTAAAAATCTAAAATACACCAAACTTTACTACTACTACAAAGTGTTTATTATTAACAGATTAGAATTATACTTTTTACCTTCTGAAAATACTGTGATAAACTTTTGGTTTGAGGTGCGAATCATTGCTGACATATTCCCAAAAAAAGTGCTTAATAAGAGTTATTTCATTGTTTTCTGCACTGAAATGGAGCAAAGGATCATGGTCAATGTAGTTCCTTCTGTTTCTTTAACTGCTGCTGCAACAAAACAACACATTTAAGCAAAGAAGCATCAAATTAAAAAAATTGTCGCGATTAGGGCTGAAGTCAACGATGTTTTAGTTGGTTAGAGTGCTGAAGTCACGTGATGAAACAATTTTTACTGAATTTGACCAGATGGAGCTGAAGTGAAGCGGTTTGTGGATCCTGGTAGAGCACATTTTACGCAATTAACACATTTTCCATGTAATTTTCATACAATTGCGGCTAATTTTAAGGCGTAAAACATCTTTTCTCAGCTTATGGCGTGTTTTGGAACCAGTTAACGACTATTTAATTACAAAATTGGTTGAATTTCAATAAATATGTTGTCACTTCCATCCCTAGTCCTGATCAAAACTAGCCAAAGATCCACTTAACGCTGTCTGTCTCTTTAAAGACATGGTGCCAGATTATTCATTTTTGAAACATTGTCCAGATGAAACCTTTGAAGCCTTTTCTACGGTGGCTCATTTTAAACAGTTTGCAGCTTTTCTAGCATCATAATCCTTCCACTTTCAGACGCCAGAGTGAGTTTTGCCTTTGTGCCACTCGCCTGCAACTTTGCACTGAGCTCGATAAGACTTATATTCTTTTCTGTTCAAACGTTGCAGGTGGGCGGAGAAGGAGCTGCACATGATGAGGCTGTTCTTTGACGATCTGCAGCACTACATCCAGGAGGTCCGAGAGCAGAGGCACAAGTTTGCACTGTGAGTAAACCTGCACTAGAAACCCAATAAAAAGGAATTGACGAGAAGTTTTGAAAAAGGTTTTTGAATCCGTTTGTCTGAATTGTCCAGTGGTGGATAATGATCATAAAAATACGACTATGATTGTTTTGATTGATTTTGAGTTTGTTCGCTTTCAATCAGGGACTTCACTACCCACATAAAAGACGAGTTTGACTGAAGTTTGACTAAGAACTCAAAGGGGATGAATGTCAAATGCAGTGGAAGAATATACTTTAAACATCCATGATGCATTCAGGTGTTTTTCCGTGGTTTGTCCAGGTACAGCCACAGTGCAGAGGTTCAGGTCCGACTGCAGTTTCTCACCTGTGTCTTCTCCACTCTGGGCTCTCCAGACCACTTCAGTAAGTGAATTAGGTCTGAATTGGGACTAAAAAAGGTCTAAACCCAGACTAACCCTGAGCTTTTGTGTGTCAGGGCTGAGCCTGGAGCAGGTGGACATCTTGTGGCACTGTTTGGTGGAAGACTCTGAGTGCTATGACGACGCGCTGCACTGGTTTCTGAACCAGGTCCGGTCCAAAGACCAGCACGCGATGGGCATGGAAACCTACAAGCACCTTTTCCTTGAGAAGGTGAGAACATGTCTATTTCATCCCTGCTGACCACCAGAGTGCGCTGCCAAAGTAACTAAATGTCCCCTTCATTAGAAGTCCGATTTGGCACATCCTTCATTAAACTCTTTTATCTGGGCACAAGCAGAGCTCAGTCTAAATGCAATTGTATCAAAGTTTATGCATAGAAAGAGAAACCAAAATCGTTGTTTTAGCTCATTAAGTTGACATTTGTGCATGTGAAGATGGATATGGACAAGTATTTATCAGGAAAACAGTTTGTATTACAGGGGAGTATGGTTACTATGGTGACAAGTATGAGCATGCGCAGTTTGAAAAATGGTGGCAAATCATGGAAAGGCGAGCACTACCCTTTAGTGGTCGGTAGAGATTCATAGAATCTGTAACTTTGTTTGTCTGTTTGTTTATGCTATTTCATGTTTCCTTTCTTCAGATGCCTCAGCTGAAGCCGGAGACCATCTCGATGACTGGACTGAACCTCTTCCAACATCTGTGTAACCTGGCTCGCCTCGCCACCAGCGCCTTGGACAACGCCGCCAGCTGTGAGGTAGAACTGTCACCTTTTAATGCAACCATTAACTATGAATTAGAATGTGAATAATAATGTGTGTTGTTCAGTTGTGTGGGATGGACCAGCTGTGGGGCATCGCGCTCAGAGCTCAGTCTGCAGACATCAGCCGCGCCGCCATCCAGTACATCAACTCCTACTACATCAACGGTACTTTCATACAAGCACGGCTAAACAGATCTCATTTACTCCTCTTCCGTCACACTTGTTTGTTTCGTTAAGCTGGGAAAACAGGTCTGGAGAAGGAGCAGGAGTTCATCAGGAAGTGCATGGAGAGTCTGTTAATGGCATCAGCAAATCTAGAAAAAGACGCTCACTCGAGTCTGACGAGCATCGAGAGAGGTCTGCTCATGTTAAAGACTCACCTGGAGGCCTTCAGGCGCAGGTATGCACACTGTGAATCTACTCTTCCCGGTATAAACACTCTTAACCTCCTCCTTGTTCTTAATCCTCATTCTTCGTAGGTTTGCGTATCACCTGCGTCAGTGGCAGATCGAGGGCACTGGGATCAGCAGTCACCTGAAGGCTCTCAGCGACAAACAGTCTCTGCCTCTGAGGATCGTGTGCCAGCCTGCAGGACTCCCAGACAAGGTACTAACCGGCAACTAACCACAGTCTAACCGGCAACTAACCACAGTCTAACCGGCAACTAACCACAGTCTAACCGGCAACTAACCACAGTCCAACCAGAAAAATAGACTGATTCAACTCTGCAACATTGACTGAGTGACTGAGTGACTGAGTGACTGAGTGACTGAGTGACTGAGTGACTGAGTGACTGAGTGACTGAGTGACTGAGTGACTGAGTGACTGAGTGACTGACTGGATCCCCATTAGTCTACATAAGTAAAGACTGTTCTTTCTGGGGTCCAAGTGGACATGAGTTTTACAATAACATCATTACACTATAATATCTCTATACAAAGGTTTTTATAAAACAGTCCTGTTCCAGTGCACTGCATAGAAATATATCAGCATCAGTGGAAAATATTACATCACAACCAAGCTGATCTTTTGTCGTATTGAATATGTTTTTAACATAGCAGGAAAACATTGTGCATGACTTTCATTTTGGTCCTAAAAAGACTTCCCAGGGCAAAGCAAGCTGCTCTGTTCTGGATCAGTTGTGGTTTTGAAATGTATTTTTTTATGCAGTCGACCAAATTACAGAGCCATTGTCTAGTGAAAGGACCAGAGCCTGAATGACCAGCTTAATAGTAGAAAAGGGTTAACAATATGCACATATTTGTATATTGGCGATGGTTTTACTCATTTTGTGACAATGTTTTTATTGAGTCAATTGTAACACATAATAATTTGGCCTCATTCACCGGCTCAATGCCAGCACCATTCATAGAGTCTTAGATTGTGGACAGACTTCAAAGCACTTCTAGACCTAAATACCATACATTTAGTTTTTAAACATTGATTTTAAACTTATTTTCATTAGCCCAAGTATGAATCACATCTAATACTTGATCAGTTGCATTTGCTGAATCTGTACATAGAATGTAACATCAGCATAAGTGATGATCTGAGCACTTTTCAAAATAAAATAAATCTCATTCCCAAATATATTATACAGAAGATTGAAAAAAAAAGCCTTTTAAAAAGGACACATTGCTGTCGATCTGCGAGATAACTCTTCATTAAACATACTGCAGAGCTACTGAAGCCATACAGTCAGTTTACAAAGCAACAGTCTGGTCAGTCACATTGAAAGCAGCACTCAATCAATTTAGACCAGAGCTTCTTAAAGTGTGCGGCACACCCGCTTGGGGAGCGAGACGTTTGGAGAAATGTGAGCACATTATGTGTGACAGACATGTTTTGAGCCACAGATAAACGCCCAGTGCCTGTTCGGGGTTTAGCTCTAAATGCCACAGAGGAGGAGTGAGTCAGCTCGGACACACTTTTTATCTCGTATCTCGTTTCCACCAGAAAACGTTTGAGAAGCTCTGATGTAGACCACACCAACAGCTTGTGTCTGACCAGATTAATTCTCAAGAGTTTGTGAACTCACAAACATTGTTGGAATTAATCTTGCTGGCCAGGGTACACATTTCCCCACAGTGTGGAATCTTTCTCTGACCAACAATGTGCAGTGTCCACTCCTTAATAATAATGTCTTACAATAATGCGCTTCATGTTGCCCAAATACATTAATTACACTTGGTTTCAGATGACGATAGAGATGTACCCGAGCGATCAGGTGGCCGACCTGAGGGCAGAGGTCACGCACTGGTACGAGAACCTTCAGAAGGAGCAGTTGAACCAACAACCTCAGCTTCAGGAGTTTGGCCAGAGCGCGAGGCAGGGAACGGGTGAATTCCCAGGTCTGACACGCTCTTAATGCTTCAGGTTTGACTCATGTGCGCGTTAGACTGACAGTTTCTCTTAGCAGGAGGGCTGATGGGGCCGGTCAGAATGATCTCCTCTGGACATGAGCTCACCACAGACTACGACGAGAAAACGCTGCATGAACTCGGCTTTAAAGACATGCAGGTGAGCTCCATGTCGAAATGAACCTTTTTATCTGGACATAAAAACATTTTGAATGATAAATGGGAAGAGTAAAACGATGGCTCCCAATGAAACGTCTATGAAAGAAGTCTGGAGCTCAGCAAGGTCCATAAAGGAGTAAAATACTAGATCAAGTGAATCAACTTTTTATAATGTTTTTTTTTGTTGTCATTTTTATGTTTATGGTCTATTCTTCTGTGTGATGAAATTGGCTACATGAATAAATAAATGAACTGTATTTGGTGAAATTTAGTTTATTAAATTTATATTCTTCAAGGCTAAAATGATAGTTATTGAAGTAAATAATAAAAATTTAAAACTAAAACTTAATCCTGAATATGTCTGATCTGTGACTCTCGTATTGTTAGTAAATGTAGATTATTGATTGATTCTGTTAAAAGTAATTGTGACCATTAGTTACTGACCTGCCTTCTTTAGTGACCCGGCTCCTTGTGTGTTCTCAGATGGTGTTTGTGTCCTTGGGCGCCCCCCGCAGGGAGAGGAAGGGCGAGGGCGTGCAGCTGCCTGCGTCGTGTCTACCTCCGCCTCAGAAAGAGCACATCCCGATGCTGCTGCTGCTCCAGGAGCCTCACCTCACGTCTCTGTTTGAGCTGTTAGAGATGTTAGCCTGCTTTAAACCGCCCAGCCCCAACGCGGACAAGTCCCAGGACAGCGCTGAGGTGAGGAGCAGGAGATAATAAGAAAAAGAAAATAGACTTTTTCTCTTTTAAACTGGTTTTAATATTGTGCATTCAATCAAAAACATACCTGGAATTGTGTTCATCTTCATTCACACTTGTTTACGAGCTCGTCTTCTCTGCTTCTTCTATGAGCCTCACAAAAACACTCGGTTTCAATGTCCATAAATCATCATTTATATTAGGAAAAGTCTGACAGAGGGAAAGTCATATGTGGTTTCCAATACAAACATTATTTTAAGTTCAATACACGAGACACAAAAGCAAAGCAACAAGAGCAACTTTAAAGGACAATGAAACTAATGATGCAGAATGTCTTGTAGCAGCTCAAAAATATGAATGAAGTCATCCAGTGCCGATGCAGAAAGTTCTTCTCTGTGTATCTACCCGTTCACCTTCACCGGACTCATGCACTTGAACGTTTGTGATTTTGTCTGTTTAAACAGTTGGACAGCTGCTCAATACAGGATGATTTAGGACCATTAATAGAAGATAACATGTTTCATTCTGCTAAACCATCATACCGTATGTAACGTTCGACGTTTCTGTGTTTTCCTGCAGAGCGCTCGCTGTGAGGAGCTGCACCTTCACGCAGAAAACCTCTCTCGTCGCGTCTGGGAGCTGCTGATGCTGCTGCCCACGTGTCCCAAGATGCTCCAGGCTTTTCAGAACATCTCAGACGAGCCGGTCAGTGCTAGTTTAACATTACCTTGTAAATTAGTTATTTTTGTGTTTTCCATCGTAGATTATATTCTAAAATCGGCACAAAATCAGACCATGGTGCGCTGTCTTCACTTTACCAGCTGTGCACATGCCTGAAAAGTCATGAGAGTGAAAATAACAATGAGCCAAAAGGGTTTTGAGAGTTCAGAACAAGTTAGATGGATTTAAATACATACTTAATAATAATGCATTTGATTTATATAGTGCTTTTTTGGACACTGAAAGACTCTTTTGAGGACACATATTATGCTGAATTGAGCGCACCTGGAGTAGCATTTAGCTTCATTCGCTCTAGTTTGATGCATCCTGGTTAGAAAGTCCTCTCCTTCTGAGCATCAAAAACACACTGAATCTGCTCGATCTGTGACATCATCCCCAGATCATTCTGCCATCAAATCACAATCTGTAAATCTGCATAGCTTCATTGTCAAGGCAGAAGCAAGTTGATATTTTATTCTCTCAAGCATACAATTCCCTCTGCGGCCAGTAGGTGGAATTCTAAGCTCAGTTCCTCACATGGGGAAAGCCTTTTTGTTTAATTCTAAAACAGATTCCAAAGTAAAGGTCCTCATTAGCATGTTTAAAGGCTAACAACAACACAAATAATGCAGAATAATTGTTGTTTAACTGCAGAACTGACACATTTAACACATTTGACTTTTTATTTTATTTGAGATGCGACAATGTACATTACCCATCAGCTAAAACAGGCACATTTACATTGTTTGATGTGACGACCTCATTTGCATTTGTGGTCCCTTTGCCAGAGGTGGAAAATGGCAGCCTAAAAGAGAAAACATGTTTCAACACAAGTTTATGTTTAAAGATTTACCTAAACAATGAAAACTCTTAAGTGGATCTTTTGCACAGTGATTAGATTTATGTTGGATTCATAAAAGAAAATTGCAGTGAACCAGTATTGCTCAGGTCTCAATCGAATTACTTAAAGAAACAAAAGTTGAATAAATGTATGAATTAAATGTTGTCCCACATTAATCCAGCAGTGATCCAAGAAGATAAACGCCCGCGGAGATATTTCATTACAGTTGTGTTTTTCAGACGGAGGAGGGTCTGTGCTGGAAGGAGCTGCTGCGAATCAAGAGTCCTCACAAGCTGCTGTACGCTCTGGAGATCATCGAGGCCCTGGGAAAACCAAACCGACGCATCCACCGAGAGTCCACCGTGAGATAAACACACAAATACAGACATGTTAGAGCGGTGCATGTCGCAGTGGTTAGTTTGAGACGAGATGCAGCCGCTGTAAATGTAAAAGGGTCGAGGTCACATGGGAAGACTCATGTAATCCAACTAACAAACAGCCTTTTCGCTCTACTGGTGTGTGTAATTTTAGTTTAAATAATGAAATGAAGAGATTCAATAATATAGTCCAATATATATTTAAAAATTATGACTGTTTTGAGGAGGAATAAATAAACGCAAAAGAGGAACTCACAATCTTACAATACTTAAAGGTTGAATGGACGATTTTTTTGGCCCAAATCTGAGTCTTATTTCCTCGTGGCGTGGACTGCCGATTAGTCCTGCCACGTATCAATCATAAAACGCACCTACCGCTCACCTGCAGCCGCGTGTGGCTCGTCCCCCGAGAGCAGCACGGTTCCGCGTCTCTAAGCGCATTGATCTATCATAATATAGTTCCCTCAGTCTACGGGACAAAATTAGGACGGAGATGGACTGTTCGAGATGACTCAGAAGAGACGGAAATCTACGGGAGACGAGAGATGCTATGTGATCCGTCGTGCTAATAAACAAACGCATGTGTGTGTTGTATCAGTCCACACGGGGGAGTGGCATGAACACTTCCGCCTGCGTTCTCAACTTGCCGAAAAATCGTCCATTGCGCCTTTAACTAATGGATTGTGCTGGGACGTAAGCGTTAACTGAAAAAGAAGACTTAAACCATATAACAAAAGTAAATAAAAGCAACAAGTATGTATTTGTTTGACTTCTTCCTACTCCTTTTGTGCACTGAACATCTAAGGTTAATGTACCGGTAATGTCAATGAAAGAAACACACAATATAAATCTGTCCAAATAAATTAATAATTTTAATTAAACGTCTTGTAAAGAGAGAACATTTCAAATTTTCTCCTGTATCCTGTTCATAATTCTAGCTCAAGACCTTTTTTATTTTATTCACGTTAAAATAACGTCTGTCTGTTGCGTTTATTTCCAGGGCAGTTACAGTGACCTTTACCCAGACTCGGACGACTCCAGTGAGGATCAGATCGAGAACAGCAAAAACTCTTGGAGCTGCAAAGTAATAATACTCATACTATTACTTTTTTACTGTGACTACACTATTAATTCTACTGATCCTGATTTTTGTTGTAGTTTGTTTCATCTGGAGGGCTTCAGCTGCTTCTGGAGATCTTTAACTCTGGGATTTTGGAGCCAAAGGACCAAGAATCGTGGACCGTGGTAAGAGAAAACTAAATTCACAAAATATATCAAACACGTCCAGGAGCATTAACGTTTGAGAAAAGACTGAAGAATGTTTGGTAAGGTCTAAACTACCAGGTTAGCAACATTTGACAGATAAGACCCCATAGAGACATTATCTTTGAGTTTTCTCAATTCAATGTGTCTACTGTACTTTTCAGACTTTAAGCCGATTATTTTTCTCCACGCTTTGAACCCTGCAGTCATTACAACGGTGCGTCTAATTTAGAGATTTTACTGGTTAACGGCCATCAGGGGGCACTCTAGCAAGAAGCACAAGTGTTTGACCACTGTCCACTGATGTCTTCCTCTACAGTGTGTCACTGTCCAGGGGACACATCATGATTTCTATAGTTTAAGCTTCAAAACGATGTGTGTTTTATTACAATCAGACTGAGAAATGAGTCTAATGAGGAAGCGAATCTAGACGCGGCAGAATACAAAGACCCACATGGAGCGCGCATATTCGATATATGGCGATCTGCAGTTTAGAGCAGATGATCCAGATGTGAAGACACAGGTAAATCAGCTCACACAGAGTCATCAAGGACAGAGGGGACAGTAGGGACCGCTGTGATCTGTTTGTTAAGCTTCAAAATGAGTGTTTTATTACATAGACTCATCACTACCGTGTATTCTGTGTGTAAATATCTCATGTTACTATGTGGGCTCCTGCGGTTTATTGACAGGTGCGGCCCGTAAAGGGACAACTTCTGTTTTCTTTGTAAATTGTGTGTGTGCGGCTTATATTCAGGAGTGCTGTATGGCGCTGTAAGTACAGTCATCTCAGTGTATAATAGAAATCCTCATTTCATTGGTCGTCTAATCAGAAAAATTATCACTGACTAGTCGTCCACTGAAATGGTAAAGTAGTAAACTACACAGGTGATTGAATACACACCTGATTGAACTACACAGGTGATTGAACTAGACTGTCCCTCTGTGTCCCTCAGTGGCTGCTCGACTGCCTGGCCTGCCTGCTGAAGCTCATCTGTCAGTTTGCCGTGGACCCGGCAGACCTGGACTTGGCCTATCACGACGTTTTCTCGTGGTCTGGACTCAATGAGAGCCAGAGGAAGAGGGCGTGGCCCGGGAAGTCCAGGAAGTCCACAGTTGAGCACGGGAAAGGACTGCACATTCCACGACTCACAGAGGTGCGACCAGAGCATGTGACATCCTCTGGGGCGGAAACTCGGCATTATTTTAGTAGTCGACTGTCAAAACGATCATTTCTATTGTACTGTATTGACAGATTTAAAATACAGGTGTAAATATGGCGACGGTAGGCTTCTAAATATAGAATATTTACGAATTAGGTAAAATATTGATGAGGATATTTTTTGACATTTTAATTTAATAATCAACATCTTTGTTATCAACATATGATTATGATTATATTGATACTCACAATTGTTTCTATTAATCATTGCAGTCCTGTTGCCATGGTGTTTGTCTACTTTCAGGTGTAATAGAATTTCAGTTATTCATTAAAATTGCATTTTCGCAGATTTTTTTTACCTGCTTTGAAAAACATTGAATGGCACAAATGCAATGAGCATATTCTGATTTATCTCTCCTGATTTGTCCTAATTTCAGACCAAGTCCCTGTTTCAATCTCATAGTGCTATTTGTTTTATAAATGTTACTATAAAACTTGTAGACTCAAAATAAAATCTGAATAAAGTAAGTTTGATGATAGAGCGCCCCCTGTTGCTCTCTTACATACATTGTCAGATAACTCCTTTATCATGTCAAGTCAGTATAATCACATTAAAAAAACATTAAACATTGCCAAATATATAAAAAAAAAAAAACAGAGCCAGGGTTTCTCAAGAGTTGTTTTCAGGTCAGGTCAGGGGGCGACAACAGACAATTTAAAACGGCCCGAAAATACATATTTAACCATCACAGGGACGTTTAATGAGGTGAAAATATTACTTAGTTCTGCTTTAATGAGATGGTCCAAGATGTGAAATTCTCATTCATTTTTCTCACTCGTCCTGTGTTCAGAACGGAGGAGGAGAAATTCAAATCATGCACTTTGACTTAGAGCGTTACATTTGTCTGTTTTCCTCCATAGGTGTTTCTGAGCCTGGTCCAGATCACTTCTCTGATCCAGCGTTTGATAAACGTGGCCTACACTTACGACAACCTCGCGCACAGGTCAGAGTTAATATGACGCTTCATGATGTGATATAATGATGTTGATTACACTTTTAGCTGATCATCATCTCGTTTCTTCTCAGAGTTCTGAAGGCTCAGTCCGTCCACAGATCACGACATGAAGGTACATTTTACACGCATTTGTAGTGTAAATGTTTCTCGTAGTCACATTATTTCTCTGATGTTATTGACGTGTTTGCTTCCTTCTCAGTGACTCATTACTCCATGTGGCTGCTGGTCAGTTGGGCGCACTGCTCCTCCTCGGTCAAGTCGAGTTTGGCTGACAGCGAACATCTCCACGACTGGCTCAAGAAGCTCACGCTGCTCATCCCAGAGGTGTGAACACAAGCACAAAAATGACATAATTTTTTTTATAGAAACAGTCGGCATCCAAGGGAATGTCCGCTAATGGAGGTTTAGAATACTTCTGTAAACGATCCATTCGAGCTGCAACCGCAATTTATTTAGTTATTGTTTTTTTTGGGCAGGGCAAAGAGAAAAGAATATATGTTCATGTTTTGTTGAAATCTCATTACTTCAGTTTTACACTTTGATGCTCCTGCAGTTTACAATACCTCTCATTTCATCCCTGTAACTATTGAAAACTAACCTTTTATTTTGAAATTTGAGATCTCCCTTGGATTATTATTTCCTCGCTTTTAGTATTCCATAATCTTACCCTACTTGAAGAAATATTTTCCTTGTACGAGCCTTATTGAGTTTAATGTTGATAATGAGTTATGTTGTCCTGGTTATTATTGTATATCATCAACAGAACAATCCGTTTACTATACTGAGGTAACGCAATGTCGACAACATCCGTTAAGACTCAGACTCGATCTGAGTTAGTTGTGCTTAAAATACTATATATATATATATATATAAACTATAATTAATTAGGAAGCGTCTTTAAATATAGAAAAAGTAGTTCTATTCTGTAATCGACAAAGGCCACTCTCTCGGCTCATCATGATCATGATTATGATGATGTATTTAAGAGTATTGAATCGTTCTTGTTCTGTTTCCAGCCGGCGGTGCGTCATGAAGCGTGTAACGGTCTGTATAAACTCTCTCTGTGTGGTCTGGAGGGAGGAGAGTCCATCAACCGCTCCTTCCTGCTGCTCGCCGCCTCCACACTGCTCAAGTTCCTCTCAGACGCTCAGGCTCTCAAACCTCTCAGGGTGAGTGCAGCTCCAGTCTAACACCTCGGCCGAGATCAGCACAGGTTATTTAAGCACTCATTTATGTGTTAGAAGTAAGTACTTAAACACATTAGTGGCTTAAAAAGAACACAAAGCATTACTATTATTCTAAATTAACTTCTACAATAAAAACAGACATCATAGTTTGTTCATCATAGTTAAGAAAGTACATTTACTAAATGGACATCTTTCAATTAGTGTTTTAAGGACATTGAGTAGTCTTTTTGCAGATTCACAGCAGGATGGGTCAGGATGGGTCAGGATGTGTCAGGGTGTGTCAGGGTGTGTCAGGGTGTGTCAGGGTGTGTCAGGGTGTGTCAGGGTGTGTCAGGGTGTGTCAGGGTGTGTCAGGGTGTGTCAGGATGTGTCAGGATGTGTCAGGGTGTGTCAGGGTGTGTCAGGGTGTGTCAGGGTGTGTCAGGATGTGTCAGGGTGTGTCAGGGTGTGTCAGGAGGTGTCAGGAGGTGTCAGGGTGTGTCAGGGTGTGTCAGGATGTGTCAGGATGGGTCAGGATGGGTCAGGATGGGTCAGGATGGGTCAGTTCTGCAGCCTGCTTTTCTCCAGAGAGGGAGTTGTAACAGAAGGTGCTGGAAAAAGTGAAATTTATCTCAATACATGATTTGGAATAGATGGATATTATGATAATAATAGGTTTTCATTATAATTCACTTTTCATTTCAAGGAATCTCAGAGTCACATTAAAAACAACCCTGTAATAACCACAACAAACAGATCTTAATGAACTAATAGTTAAAAGCCTGTTCAAAATAGGATCGGTGAGGATCAGACTGCAGGAAGACACCACCCTACAGGAAAGGACCAAACTGACACCTGAACACATATGTAAACTGTTGGATATCTGTCTGAACACCACCTACTTTCAATTCCGGGGACAATTTTAAAGACAGATTCATGGCTGTGCCATGGGCTCGCCCGTCTCTCCCATAGTGGCCAACCTGTACATGGAGCACTTTGAGAAGAAGGCACTGTCCTCCTTCTCAGGCAAAGCCCCAAAACTGTGGCTTCGCTATGTCGATGATACTTTTGTAACAATTAAGGAACAAGAGCTGGAACCCTTCTCTGATCACATCAATGCGGTGGACCCACATATCAGGTTTACAAGAGAAGACGCTAAGGAGAATCGCTTGGCCTTTCTTGATTGTTCCACGATCAGAGGAGAGGACGGGAAACTCCAAATAGAAGTATATAGGAAACCTACACACACGGACCAGTATCTGCTCTTTGGTTCCAACCACCCACTACAGCACAAGCTGGGGGTGATCAGAACCTTACAACACAGAGCTCAAGGTGTGCCCACCAGCTCAGAGGGCAAGAAGAAAGAGGAAAAACATGTCCGAAATGCCCTCTCAGCCTGTGGTCACCCCGCTTGGGCTCTCAACAGAGTGAAGAGAACCAAGAAGCAGGACAAAAGGGAAACTGAACAGAGAAGGAAGGGTGTTTCTATCCCTTATGTGTCTGGCCTGTCGGAAAAACTGCAGAGAATTTTTAGACAACACGAAGTCCCTGTTTATTTTAAACCAGGAAACACTTTAAGACAAAAACTGGTTCACCCTAAGGACAAGTTGCCGACTCAAAAACAGAGCAATGTAGTTTATTCGATCCAATGCAGTGAAGAAAGCTGTAAAGAACGGTACATAGGTGAGACGAAACAGCCTCTACACAAGAGGCTTTATCAGCACAGAAGAAATACTAGTTCAGGACCTCAGAGCGCCGTGCATCTCCATCTTGAAGCCTCTAATCACTCGTTTGAAGACGGTGAGGTGAAGGTTTTAAGCAGGGAGAAAAGATGGTTTGAAAGAGGAGTCAAGGAAGCTATTTTTGTTAAAAAAGAAAGACCTTCTTTAAACAGAAATGGAGGGCTAAGATTCAATCTCCCTGGTATCTATAATGGGATACTGAACCCCTGGAAAGGTAGAGGACCAGGACCAGGACGTTTAGATGCTAATCAGGTACTCAGGGTGGTTGAGCCAGGGTCTCACAAAGACAAAGAGGATTCTAATAGCCCATTAAAATTCTGAATAGGCTCGGTAGATACAAGGGGGAGTTTCTGTTGAAACAAACACTCTTTCTACTTCAGGAAGGCTCCTCCCAATGGGCGGGTCTTACCACAGAACAGTATTAATATCGGAGTTCTCGATCTAAATTCTTTTATTGACAATGACTCTTGGATGAGAGTCGAAACGTCTATTTGACTGAGTCCAGATGACTACAACTGAAGCTTTTGCAGGGTTGTTCAGAAAACATTACTGTTACCTGCCTATCTAATTTATTCAAAAAATACACCTGCCCTATAGTAATATAGTGAGATGCCAAGAAAAATAGTGTAAATAAATGTACACATCAAGGTACAAACTAGATACACATAGTGCTTACCAAACATAAGTTAAAAGTAACATACCGGTAGTTTCACTTTTAAGACTGGACAAAGACGAGGAAACTTTAATGTCTCTGTCAAACTCATTCCAAAGCTATGGGTCTTTACCTAGCGCACTAAAATTAAAACACACTTCAAATCACGGCATATTTATGTTTTCTTCACAAACGGTCTTTGGGTTGAGTTTGAGCTGTAGCAGTCATCTTTTAGCGCTCATTAAAGCCCTTGTGCCTCTGCTGTTGACCCTGGTGTTTTTTTATGATCAGAAACACACTAAAGGAAGATAAACTAACTGGTGTTTTGTCTGTCAGGCGGAGGATTACGAGGAGGAGCCGCTGCTGAGGACGGGCTGCAAAGAATACTTCTGGCTGCTGTGTAAACTCATCGACAACATCCACGTGAAGGACGCCAGCCAGGTACAAACCAAATTGAAATAAAACGCCATCAATGTGGACTAAAACCACGACTTACGGTACAGTTGTTTTTGTAAGGGTGAGAAACTGAATGGACCGCTGTAAATAGGAACAGGAATGTGTATTTGTGACTGTAGCTTGTTGTTAGAGTGGTGTTTTTGACTCACAGAAGCTCTCTCTGTCGATGGCTCCGCTGCAGACCACTCTCCTGGACCTGGACGCTTTGGCGCGACACTTGGCCGACTGCATCCGGAGGTCAGTGACCAGCAGCGACGCCCTCTGACCTTTTCTGCATCTTCTCCTCTCAATCTAACGTCATGTGCTCTTCACTACATCTGTCTGCCCTCATAGAAACACTTCTTCTGTACTTTCATGACTATTTGCATGGCAGATTCCGACTGAAGGCGTCACGTGTGGAATGTACGGAACAAAAAAATGGCATGTTTTGTATTGTAGATTCGTCACACTGCCCTCCCTTTGCTTGCTCTTATTTTCACTCATGAACCGGACGAGGCGGGCGAGGCTTTGCAGCAACGCTTAGTTGCTGCAAAGCCTTAGTCCCAATGATGTGATTTGATGTGTGGAACGCTCCTCGATTCTCCCCCGGTCGAGAGTCCCCCCCCCCCGGTCGAGAGGTCGAGAGTCCCCCCCGGTCGAGTCCCCCCCCGGTCGAGTCCCCGGTCGAACACAGACCTTGGCCCAGAGAAAATATTGGCCCAGAAAATATAGAAAAGAACATCTATATCATCAAATCATCATATCATCAATATAGAAAAAACATAAATATAACAAACAGACAAAACCAAGTCCACAGCTGAGTTATTTAACCTTTTCTTTGCTTCACAATTCCATACATCTGTCTTCATAGTTGATGTCTTTAGTAGCAATGTCATGATATTGTCGTCTCCTCTTGAATTTGCCTCAAAAATAGTAGTTCTGAAAATGCGAAGATGACGAACTGTTCAAATGATTGACAGATAAATCATAAAGCTGCAACTATTTCTGATAGCTATTAGCTTATTGTTATGACTTCTTCATTGTTCCTTGTTTTATTGTTTTATGTTGCATCGATCACCATACGTAACTCTCGTTCTATTTCAATCCTCCTGACCGCCAGAGGACGGTGCTTAGCACCTGGATATCTACATGTGCGCACAAGTTCCTATGTTTGTGAATTTTGTTCATTGACAATGGAAGTAAACATATTCTAATTCTATTGCACATTGAGATACATTATCAACCAAATAAAGTTTGAAATGTGATGATTGAAGACTTCTAGAAAGAGAATATTTACAGACAAATTCTAAAACTAGTATTGATGGAAATGATTTAATAATGACACGGTCTGTGTTCTAAAAAGATCTACAGAGAACATTTACAAAAAATTCTAATTCATAGTCACAAACAGTGGCTTAATCGTTGCAGCTCTACTCATGAATCAATCCTGTCACGTCTTCAGTTCTGACTCATTATTTATTTCTCAATTACCCATTATGTTTGCCTCGTTTTGCAGTCGGGAGATCTTGGACCAGCAGGACGGGACGATCGAGGACGACGGACTCACCGGTCTGCTGCGTTTGGCCACCAGCGTTCTGAAGCACAAACCTCCGTTCAAGTTCTCCCGCGAGGGCCAGGAATTCCTGCGCGACGTGTACAACCTGCTGTTCCTGCTGCCCAGCCTGTCCGACCGCTCGCAACCCAAATGCAAGTCTCACTCTGCCCGAGCGGCGGCCTACGACCTGCTGGTGGAGACCGTCAAAGGATCTGTGGACAACTACAGGCTGCTGCACAACTGGGTCATGGCACAGCACATGCAGAGTGAGAACCACGTTATGTAGTTTGTACTGATCACAGGAAGTAAGACTCCTAAGAAAAATATATCACTCAAAGATGTGACCGAAACTATCTGCACCTCACTATGACTGGTCACTACTATTTTAGGGCTGCAGCGATTAATTAAGTAGATGATGATGTATTTTTATGATCGTAATCCTCGTCTAAACACGCAGTTATGAGATCAAAATGTATAAAAAATAATGAATAATTTCTGAATTTCACCCTTAACACACTTTCTTCGTAAATACAATTTTTTCTCAAAGCTTTCAGTCACAACATAAAAAAAAAACATAGATCAACAACGCACACAAAATAAGTAATAATAAAGATAATTTAAGAACAACAACAACAACACAAAGACGAGGGAGAACATAATGTAAGTAAAGGAATAAAAGTAGAAAATAATGGAGTTGCATTAAAAAAAAAGGAAGAGTTGGAGCAAATCAAGTTGGTCACCACATTTTGAACCTTTATTTAGTTCCAATTATTTTACAACCGTCAGAGCAGAGTGCTTCCTGGAGGATGGGCTGAAACAGTGCTGCGGCACTCACTAGGATGACTCATCCTGGTGGGAAGCCCCCTTTCGTCTGCTCATCCGAGGGGAAGGATAGAGACTGTTCTCTAGCTAAAAACTGCAGGAATTGATCAAAAAACACTTTGGGCACATATATGAGGTACCAATAGCAGATTTAGCATGATATGGGCCCTTTAAGCACACAGCTGCAGTTGTATTTAGCTTCACTCACTCTAGTTTCATGAACCATGTTTACGAGCTCGTCTTCTCAGAGTCCTGTGCTGTTTTTAAGTCCATAAATCATCACAGACTGATATATTGGTCCATTTCTAACAGAAGCTTGCATTTTCTTTGGGCTAACCAGCTGCCTCAAGATATTCATCTCTGTGGCTCTGCCTTGTGAATAACGTTTTATAGACAGTTGTGATCTAAAGTATTCTTCTGCTCGTCTTTCAGCCTCTCACGCTCCGTACAAGTGGGACTACTGGCCTCACGATGATGTCCGAGCCGAGTGTCGCTTTGTGGGCCTCACAAACCTGGGAGCCACCTGTTACTTGGCCTCCACAATCCAACAGCTCTACATGATCCCGGAGGCCAGACAGGCCGTTTTCACCGCCAAGGTCTGTGTCATGAATATGGAAAGCGATTTATTACTCCTGGTGTTTATTCCTGCTGAAACGTGGCGCTGTGTGTGCAGTACGCAGAGGACATCAAGCACAAGACGACTCTGCTGGAGCTGCAGAAGATGTTTACCTACCTCATGGTGAGTCCGACCTGAGGAGAGCTGGTTTAAAACCTCAGAAATGTAAAAATAAACAAAAAGTGGCTTTCCTGTTTCCTGCAGGACACAGAGGAGTGACACTTTTGTCCTGAGGGCTGTTATTTACCTCAAACCACCCTGATACTAGATCTGATTACCCTAAACCTGACTACTTGTATTGATAGATTGATGGAATAAACAGAAAATGTGTTGAGTTTTTTGAGCAGAACAATATTTTTACAATTTAAATTAAATATTCTGTTTTAAACAACAACAAAAAACTTAAAAAAGAAAATACTAACATGTTGAAAAAAAAAGTCTTTTGAAAATACTTTTATCAACTCATTGCTTTGCTGCTCTGCAAGTACCGTCTTTTCCGGACCATAAGTCGCACCTTTTTTCATAGTTTTGGCCGGGGTGCGTCTTATACTTATACTTATATACTTGTACTCCGGAGCGACTTATATGTGATATTATTAGCTATTTTCACACTTGCAACCGCATACTCCAGATGCCCTGACAAAAACCTCTTCTGAAATCCGCCAAAACTAATAAATTACACCTGTTTTGCCGAAAACATTCTAAACCAAAAGTTACATGACTGAGTTCTCTCACTTCTGTCTCAAACGTTGGTGACAGAGAATCTTGTGGTGTTCCATTTTTTCTTCAAATATTTTAGTTTTAATTAATTGTATTTAAGTTGCTTGTAAAAGAGGCACAAATATTTACACTCATTCGCACTTTCATATGTTTGTACTGTATTTTTTGTTATCTTTATTATCTTTTCCTGTTCTGTAGAGCACTTTGCCTTACTTTGTATACAAATTGTGCTCTACAAACAATCTTATGCTTTCTTGTGATTAATTTGCCTAAAAACATGCAGCGCGTTGATTGATAATAACGTGTGATTTCAGGAGAGTGAGAGGAAGGCGTACAACCCTCGTCCGTTCTGTAAAACCTACACGATGGACAAACAGCCTCTGAACACCGGAGAACAGAAGGACATGACCGAGTTCTTCACAGACCTCATCACCAAGATCGAGGAGATGTCTCAGGACCTGGTAAGACACGACCACGGATAAAAAAATAAAAAAATATATCAACCACAAAATGAACAGAAACATGACTGAATGCACAGATTTTTGTGTGAATTCCTAACAAACAAATTAAAATCAAGCAACGGAACAAAATAATGAAGATTTTATGTGAGGTATAATGGACAAAATGTTGTTTTTCAGAAAAACACAGTGAAGACCTTGTTCGGAGGCGTCATCACCAATAACGTGGTTTCTCTGGTGAGTTTCTGAGAAAATACTGGACCACTTTCTAACTAGTGTTGTCACGATTAGAAAAGTCACCTTTTTCAATACTGAGGAAAAACTTGACACACCGATTTCGACACCAAAAAGATTAGACCAAAGAGCTTCTTCCCCCCCAAAACAAACTAATATAATACATTATTTGAATTTAGTTACAGAATGTGCTCTTGTATGAGTTCTGTTCTGGTAGAGATTCTAAAACTATTCAGGAAAGGTCCATTTCTAACCTTAGAAAATGTAACTTTGTCTTATGATTTACATGAACAACATATAAAAGAGCCAAGGATCTACAGGAGCTCACGGAAATAATCGTGAAAATGCATAACGTCCCATAATTACACTGCACATTTACTGTCAAATGCATCAAATGTGCACCTCTGTTCTTGACCAGATATTGATACATTATTTCATATTTGTTCCTCCTGCTCCTCATCTTCCTCTCGTCTCCTCTTGCTCTCTCTGCTTTCCTCAGTTTTAAGCTGAAATCTCTGACTATTGATGAGTAAAACTAAAATATATTTACTTTAGATACAGTTCTTGGTACTTTTTAGAGAATGACGCGAAGTTTGTTGTCGGATTTTACGGCATGTTCTTTGGATTAAATGTAAAATAAAGCTCTGAGACTTCCTCTGCACTTACTTTGGGCTAGAGACACTTAAAATAGCTCACACTTTGCTGTCTAAGTGTGTAAAAGAACAAGTATGTGGGTGAAATTGTCGTTCTGCCCCATTAACTGAAGTTTAAAGAATCCAGTGTTGATACAGATTAGTATTATAAGTTATTGAGTTTTCTGACAACTCTGAATCAGTGTGTTGAACTTTATATGTGAATGTTTCTCGATCTGACTCTTGTTTCTCTTCAGGATTGTGACCATGTGAGTCAGACGGCTGAGGAGTTTTACACAGTCCGGTGTCAAGTGGCCGACATGAAGAACATTTATGTGAGTTCTCTTATTATACTGTTACTAATACGAGTTTAGACAATGAGATGTTGTGTGGCACAGTAAGACCAAATATAACGTGAATAAAAGCTCTTAAAAGTCTGTTTTGAGCGTGAATGTCTCCTTTAATGTCTTTGTTTTGTTTTTTTACAGGAGTCTCTGGATGAAGTGACCATCAAAGACACTTTGGAGGGAGACAATATGTACACCTGCTCCCAGTGCGGCAAGAAGGTCCGCGCAGAGAAAAGGTACACGAAAGACCTCAATACGATCACCAGAGTATTTATATTAGAAACTATTTTAGGCCAGACACTGCAGACACAACGCTTCAAACCTCAAAGCTCTTTTTTCCCCCAAATGTATTTTTCTCCTACAGAGAGATAATGTTTCAATATCAATTACATACATGGGGCTCTTGATTCTTTTTTGTGATTTATGACTCGTGTCCATGTTTAGGCTGTATCTGATGTTAGATCTATCCTTCTCGGTCCGTCTTGTTCCCTGACCTCGTCCTCTTCGGTCTCCAGAGCCTGTTTTAAGAAGCTTCCTCGGATCCTGAGCTTCAACACGATGCGTTACACGTTCAACATGGTGACGATGATGAAGGAGAAGGTGAACACGCACTTCTCGTTCCCGCTGAGGCTCGACATGACGCCGTACACCGAGGACGTGCTCATGGGCAAAGGAGAGCGCAGAGAAGGTACGGAGCTGAAGATTTAAGCCTTTTAAAGTCCAAAAACAAGAAAAGAGTCATTTGATTTTCTACATTAAACTTGATGGCTAACTAGGTCCACGCACCTCTTGTTTTGACAGGTTACCGTGACGAAGGCGAGGGGTCAACGGTCACGGAGAGTTACGAGTATGACCTCATCGGCGTCACGGTTCACACAGGAACGGCAGACGGCGGCCATTACTACAGCTTCATCCGAGACATCGTCAACCCACATGCCTACAAGAACAACAAGTGGTGAGGAAACCAGACCGGGGCCAGACCGGGGCCAGACCGGGGCCAGACCGGGGCCAGACCGGGGCCAGACCGGGGCCAGACCGGGGCCAGACCGGGGCCAGACCGGGGCCAAATATAAAAATGGACTGGATTATTCAACCTTTTTCCTGAAATAAAGAACTATCCACAAAAGGGCTTTATTGAACTTTTCCTCATAAAGAATAAACAAGTTATTTAGAACTCTATTTTCACTTTATTTGAAGTCCTCATGTTTAACAGTAAATGTGTTTTTCAGGTATTTATTTAATGATGCAGAGGTGAAGCCTTTTGACTCTGCACAACTCGCCTCCGAGTGTTTTGGAGGAGAAATGACGGTAAGACTTTCACAAACACTCATCTTTCTGTATTTTCACTTTTACTCACAATTTTGTCTTTTTTCAGACCAAAACCTACGACTCTGTGACTGACAAGTTCATGGATTTCTCATTTGAAAAAGTAAGTGTAACGCTGTATTAAACACCTGTCTCTCAGTGTGATGAAACGTTTTGTTGTGCGTCAGACCCACAGTGCCTACATGCTGTTCTACAAACGAGTGGAGCTGGAGGACGACAACGGCAAAGATTTCAGCTTCGACGTGTCTCCAGATCTGCTCGAGGTAACGCTCTTCACAATCAGCTGTGGTCTAAAGACATTCTCCATCGACTGATTACCGGTGGTCGACTAAAAGGCAAAAGCTATCAACTATGAAGTATTTCCAT
Source organism: Eucyclogobius newberryi (assembly GCF_026437365.1). Classification (NCBI taxonomy): domain Eukaryota; kingdom Metazoa; phylum Chordata; class Actinopteri; order Gobiiformes; family Gobiidae; genus Eucyclogobius; species Eucyclogobius newberryi. The sequence goes on from NW_027316056.1 coordinate 6,391,302, forward strand.
GTATCTGACCCAAACTGCACTCAAAAGACCACAACTACACAGGAAGTGATGCAAAAACAACTATTTAAACAGGAAAGTACAATGTTAGAAGTATAAACGTTAAATTGAAAGCAAGATCTTCAGCAGAAATGAGAAGATATGGAGTGAGTTTAGCAGCTGTTTCATTTAACTCCTTTTCATCAAACAAAATGATACTTAAATTTTGGACTAAAATGGCTTAAACCGATTATTCGACTAAACGACTTAAGGATTACAGCCCTACCTCAGTTTGCACGGCCAGGAACAGTATAAAATGCTGTGAAAAACCATGTCCAGAGTTTAGTAGTGATAGAGCGTGTGTTTAAACCCACTTTAAATTAACGCAAAGCTCAGACCTCCTCACTGAGTCCAGTCCACTATCATTTAAAACACACAATAATGGTGTTTTCTTGAACAAACAATGTGACACTTGTTCTGAAAGAGCTCAAGATACATTCTTAAAACTGTTCAGGAAAGGTCACATTAAATTTTTGTCCTGTTTTTATTAATGTTTGCAAATTAGCGTCTAATTTCGATGCTAGTTTTAATAATGATAAGTATCTGATATTAGATACTTTTGTCAACCCTTTGCCCGATCATGGAATTATATTCACATTTGTACTTTGCTCTGTTCCAGTGGATCTGGCACGACAACATGCAGTTTCTTCAGGACAAAAACATCTTTGAGCACACTTACTTTAGGTGAATTTCTGTTTCATTTATCTAGGTTTTATAGAACACCAAACTGATCATAACTAAATGTTCCTTGTGTTTCTTTAGCTTCATGTGGCAGCTCTGCAGCAGCATCCCCAGCACTTTACCAGACCCAAAGTCTGTCTCTCTCATGACTGCTAAGGTACGAAAGCAGCTTTATCTGCTATTTAACCAGTAAAAACACACCATCGACGGACATAAGTAACGGCCAAGAAAGAGAGTGGAAAGAGACAATTTGCACTTAATCCTAACTAGAGCTGCAACTAACGATTATTTTAGTGGTTGACTAAAATAATGACCGTACTTTTCAGACTTTAAGTAGACTTTAACTTTTTCCCACGCTTTGAACCCTGTGTTTATTACAATGGTGCGTCTAATTGATAGATTTTACTGTCTAATGGCCGCCCTGGGGCACTCTAGCAGGAAGCATCTGACACACTGTAGAAGAAGACGTCAGGCGACAGTGTGACAGTGGTCGACTAAAATTGCAAACAATTATTTTAGTAGTTGACTAGTCTGCGATTGTGCATTGAGGTGTATTCTTTATGAAAATCAAAAACTGTTTATTCTTTTTTGACCGTTTGATTGTTATAAAAGGTCTTGTCGTATGTGTTTTAAAGTCTGTTTAGTCCAGAGGAACAGTCACAATTGGGTGATAAATGATTGCAGTTCTAATCCTCGCACCTCAACATTAACAAACACATGACATTTATACAGCGATTTTATACCCAATAATGCCATTTTAAATTTGAAATATATGCACTTGCAGCCAAGGTAATTATTTTAAGTAAACTGTGACTGTTTTGGCAGTGAAAAGAGCTCATTGTATGCTTTAGTTTTTTTTACATGAGGTTATGATCTTTTTTCTAATCTGTGTATTTCTTTTCAGTTGAGCACTTCGTTTGTACTTGAAACCTTCATTCACTCCAAGGAGAAGGTAAAACACTCGCTGTGACCAACAGCACAGGTGTAGATATGTTTTTAATGAGTCAATCTTCTGGTCTTTAGCCCACAATGCTGCAGTGGATCGAACTCCTGACCAAACAGTTCAATAACAGCCAGGCCGCCTGCGAGGTACAAGACACACACACAAATCTGTCTCAGTTTTGAATCCTTTTGGGGAATTATTTATTATAGTTAATCATCATTAAATAAATCTTGGCAATGTTTTGAGACCGTAAAAAGCAGCTGATGTCATTGATTTGATGTGGCTGTTGGAGTTACAAAATATATTATTACTATTATTATCTCTGTTGCAGTGGTTTTTGGATCGAATGGCGGATGATAACTGGTGGCCGATGCAGATCCTGATTAAATGTCCCAATCAGATAGTCAGACAGGTCAGTCTGACCCTCTCCTCTGCGCTTCCTGCTCAGTCTGACCCTCTCCTCTGTGTTTCCTGCTCAGTCTGACCCTCTCCTCTGCGCTTCCTGCTCAGTCTGACCCTCTCCTCTGTGTTTCCTGCTCAGTCTGACCCTCTCCTCTGTGTTTCCTGCTCAGTCTGACCCTCTCCTCTGTGTTTCCTGCTCAGTCGGACCCTCTCCTCTGTGTTTCCTGCTCAGTCTGACCCTCTCCTCTGTGTTTCCTGCTCAGTCTGACCCTCTCCTCTGTGTTTTCTGCTCAGTCTGACCCTCTCCTCTGTGTTTCCTGCTCAGTCTGACCCTCTCCTCTGTGTTTCCTGCTCAGTCTGACCCTCTCCTCTGTGTTTCCTGCTCAGTCTGACCCTCTCCTCTGTGTTTCCTGCTCAGTCTGACCCTCTCCTGTGTTTCCTGCTCAGTCGGACCCTCTCCTCTGTGTTTTCTGCTCAGTCTGACCCTCTCCTCTGTGTTTCCTGCTCAGTCGGACCCTCTCCTCTGTGTTTTCTGCTCAGTCTGACCCTCTCCTCTGTGTTTTCTGCTCAGTCGGACCCTCTCCTCTGTGTTTCCTGCTCAGTCTGACCCTCTCCTCTGTTTCCTGCTCAGTCTGACCCTCTCCTCTGTGTTTCCTGCTCAGTCGGACCCTCTCCTCTGTGTTTTCTGCTCAGTCTGACCCTCTCCTCTGTGTTTTCTGCTCAGTCGGACCCTCTCCTCTGTGTTTCCTGCTCAGTCTGACCCTCTCCTCTGTTTCCTGCTCAGTCTGACCCTCTCCTCTGTGTTTCCTGCTCAGTCTGACCCTCTCCTCTGTGTTTTAAATACACCTTTGTTCCTCTGTGGTTGATTGCAGATGTTCCAGAGGTTGTGTATCCATGTGATCCAGAGATTGAGGCCGGTTCATGCTCATTTATATCTTCAGCCAGGAATGGAGGACGGGTGAGAAAATGGCCAGCACACAAACCACAATCACATCAAATAATCACTGTCAACAAATTACAGAAGCTGCAGTTATTTATGTTTGTAGGCTATATAATGTACAATAAAGATGTGTTCATTTTGGCAAGAACTAATCCTAGACTTTAGTTTTGTGACTTTTTCAAATGTATTTTATGTTTTAGTTTATTAAGCATGATTCAGACTTAATAACTATTTGTTCACTCTGAATTAGGTCTTTGTTCATGCTTTGTTAAGGGAAATCAATGTGGAGTTATTATAAAGTGATACCATGTTAGGAAACAGCTCTAACATTTAAAACAATGCATCGAGTGTCCATTTCAAATAAAGAGCCATTGTAGGTGTGCAGCACAGAAAACCGTTCTGTGTTAGTGAATGTGATGGCAACAGCAGCAGTGTCACTCAGTCTGTTTAATGCAGAGGATTCTGGGAAATATTATCGACACCACATGAACGAATCTCACCAGTTTATTTCTGCTCTTTTGAGAATACAGAAAAAAGCTTCTAGGGCAGCAGCTAATTATCATTTTAGTAGTTGATGAGTCAAAGTATTGACCGCCTGATGGAGACTTTTTAAACACATTATGAACCAAATAAAGGTTGAAATATGGTGAGTGAAGGGTTTTGGATAGAGAATATTTATGATTATTGATTGGTTGATTACTGTAGTCTTTGCAAAACTACAGGATTGGCAGCAACAGTTTAAAGCGCTGTACGTTTGCAGCAGTCCAAAGTTGTTCCTCGCTTTCCTAACCTAAGCGTCCTAATTATTCTGAGAGAGCAGAGTTTTTCGTTCATGGTAAAGCTAACAACAGCTAACATAGAGCTACCAGCTACCAGAGGATAAAATGCTTCATAATCAGACGCCAAAAGAACACAGCGTCCTCATTTTGACCCTAAGAGCTGCTTTTACAATATATCTTCACTATGGCAAGACAAATTTAGCTCAACATAGTTTTTCACGTGGAAATACCAAAAGTTTCCAATCTGCTCCTACATTGTTTTAATTATTTGATGTAAGATTTCTCTGGGACATTGTTTTCTCCAAAAGCGTTTTCCTCCCACAGAGACATAAAGATCAGCCCTTAAAGAAGCTCCTTCACCAAACTTTGTAATATGGCACTCGACAAGATTTTTGACAGAACCAACTCAAGGATTTGTTCACATCGGATTCTAAGTTCTAAATTCTAATTACAGTTTTAAATCAATTTTTTTTTTTTTTTTGCAAAACTATATATATTTTTAGGCCCATTTTCAATCGGATCTAGTTAGGCCGCAGTTATTTTATTACTTGGTTTACGGATCCGCCGCACTTAGATTCTTGATTTCTACAATTTAAATAAAAATTATTATATCAAAATAGCATTAAATGAAATATAAAAAGCTGTATTAATTCAAAAGATAAGAGCGCGTGAAGCAATTTTTCCTGCAGGAGTGAGTCCGTCCCTGTCCCCGGGAGAACATGAACTCAAAAAAAAAATAAAAAAAGAATCCCAAATTCCCTCTGTAAATGTTTTTGTATTTAATATGTCAACAAAATGAAGCAAGACATGTAAACCTGGCTCTTTCTATTTTTATGAATTTCCCAAAAATGTGAAATGTGTAAAAATCCTTGTTTCTAAATGAAAACATGACATGATGAAAAACTCTTTCTTACGTTTATGTGAGTAATCCCATTCACAGCGTCTCACCTTAAATGCAAATGCAGCAATTTCTCAGACAAAATAGTAAATGATGTACAAATGCTGTAAATTCACACGGCTGATGATGTTTTCTCCAGCTCTGACGACATGGACGGTCCGGTGGAGGACATCGGCAGCCGCTCCTGCGTCACGCGCTTCGTTAAAACTCTGCTCTCGATCATGGAGCACGGAGTCAAGCCTCACAGCAAACATCTGACAGAGTATTTCGCTTTTCTCTACGAGTTCGCCAAGATGGGGGAGGAGGAGGTGAGACGCAGCACAAGCACTGCTTTCACACTTTTAGTCCTGTATGTTTGCTTTGCATTTCACCTTATTTTACCACACATTCAGAATTTGTGTTTAGCATTCAGAACCCAAGCTTATACACTCACACTTGTTTCGTGAATCCTGTTTACGAGCTTGTCTTCTGTTTCTTCTCTGAGCCTCACAATTATTTTTCACAAATACGTTTCAATTATCCCAGATTTTGTCAAAGGTTGAGCTCTGGAGGTCTCCTGTGCGGTTTAAGTCCATAAATCATCCCAGTCTCGCTCTGAGCATTTCTGCCTCAAGTCACCTTCATTACATCTGTGTGTTTACATTAGCATCCATCCATCCATCCATCCATCTTCTGCCGCTTTATCCGGGGCCGGGTCGCGGGGGCAGCAGTCTGAGCAGGGACTCCCAGACTTCCTCCTCCCCAGACACTTCCTCTAACTCCTCCGGGGGGATCCCGAGGCGTTCCCAGGCCAGCCGAGAGACATAGTCTCTCCAGCGTGTCCTGGGTCTTCCCCGGGGCCTCTTCCCGGTGGGACATGCCTGAAACACCTCCCGAGGGAGGCGACCAGGAGGCATCCGGAACAGATGCCCGAGCCACCTCAGCTGGCTCCTCTCCACGTGGAGGAGCAGCGGCTCTACTCCGAGCTCCCCCCGTGTGGCCGAGCTCCTCACCTTATCTCTAAGGGAGCGCCCAGCCACACGGCGGAGGAAACTCATTTCGACCGCTTGTATCCGCGATCTTGTTCTTTCGGTCATTACCCAAAGCTCATGACCATAGGTGAGGTCAGAACGTAGACCGACCGGTAAATAGAGAGCTTTGCCTTTCGGCTCAGCTCCCTCTTCACCACAACGGTCCGATGCAGCGACTGCATCACTGCAGCCGCTGCACCGATCCACCTGTCGATCTCATGCTCCATCCTTCCCTCAGTCGTGAACAAGACCCCAAGATACTTGAACTCCTCCACTTGGGGCAAGGACACCCCACCCACCTGGAGAGGGCAAGCCACCTTTTTCCGGTCGAGAACCATGGCCTCGGATTTGGAGGTGCTGATTCTCATCCCAGCCTCTTCACACTCGGCTGCAAACCGTCCCAGTGCATGCTGCAGGTCCGGGTTTGATGGAGCCATCAGGACAACATCGTCTGCAAACAGCAGAGATGAGATCCTGTGGTCCCCAAACCGGAAACCCTCCGACCCCTGACCACACCCTCCGACCCCTGACCACACCCTCCGACCTCTGACTGCGCCTAGAAATTCTGTCCATAAAAATTATGAACAGAACCGGTGACAAAGGGCAGCCCTGGCGGAGTCCAACATGCACTGGGAACAGGTCTGACTTACTGCCGGCAATGCGAACACAGCTCCTGCTCCGGTCATACAGGGACCGGACAGCCCTGAGCAAAGGGCCCCGGACCCCGAGGGACACGGTCGAAAGCCTTCTCCAGATCCACAAAGCACATGTGGACTGGTTGGGCAAACTCCCATGAGCCCTCGAGCACCCGATGGAGGGTATAGAGCTGGTCCAGTGTTCCACGACCACACGACTACATTAGCATGTCGGGCCAAACTAGCTTTTGTTTATTTCCCCATGGTAATTTCTTTTTGCTGTCAAATGTGATGAAGAAACAACGAGAGTAACGAGAGTAAATCAAGTGTGACTTTCTAAAACATAAGATCCAAAGCAAAGGAACAAACTTAAAGGACCATAACAATACAAATAATTAATAATATATTTTAGTACTTACCAAATTGAGCTGGAATAAATCTGACAGCCCAATCTTTTTCCAAATATTGAATTGTTGAGGTTTTAAATGAATGTATTCTTTCATTTCAGAGCCAGTTTCTGTTGTCGCTTCAAGCCATTTCCATCATGGTGCACTTCTACATGGGAACCAAGGGCCCGGAGAATGTGAGTTTGAGGGTTTTTTCTGAAGAGTGGTGTTTTTGGTGAAAACGCACATCTTGTAGCAGTAAATTGTGTCTGAACGCGCTGAACTCTTTTGCAGCCGCAGGTGGAGGTTTTGTCCGAGGAGGAGGCCGAAGAGGAGGACGAGGAGGAGGACATCTTGTCTCTGGCAGAGGAGAAGTATCGCCCTGCGGCTCTGGAGAAAATGATCGCGCTCATCGCTCTGTTAGTGGAGCAGTCTCGGTCTGAGAGGTAAACAGTCCTACAACTTAACAACCGTCATCATTTTTCACTGGTCATTCTTGTGACCATCCACGGTGTTCTTCTCTTTAATGTTTCCCTCCTCGTGTTCGCAGACACCTGACTCTGTCTCAGAGCGACATGGCGGCGCTCACAGGAGGAAAAGGTTTCCCGTTCCTGTTTCAGCACATCAGAGACGGCATCAACATCAGACAGACGTGTAATCTGATCTTCAGCCTGTGCCGCTACAACAACCGCCTGGCAGAGCACGTACGTATCAGCCACATCCACGCTGCCAGTCACAAGTGTGGTGGCAAAAATCTCTTGTTAAGACAAAGAAGCAAGTTGTCTCGTTTCAAAAGTAAACTGTTTAATCTTGTGGCTGAATCAGAAAGAAACTCGTGTGGACTCGGCCATTCTCATAGAAGGCCGAGTCCACGCGTCTGTCTCTTCCCTGCTTCCCAAAATGTGTGTCTCCCAAGTCCTCCCGTCCCACGTCTGTCCCCTGCCTTAAATCACAGATGGTCACATGACCACACACACACACAAAAGGAGCAAATGGGACATCAAAGAAACAGTGGTTTCAGGAAGGAGACAGTACATAACATTTGCATGAATTCAATTCACATGTCTTGCCTAGTGTGAAACATAACGTGGGACTTCCAAGCCACTCCAGGAGGTCCGGACATGTAAATTTCCAGGCCAAAAGGGGTTGTCAGGCTGTTAGAACTAAATCTGATTAGAAATAGGATTGAAAGTTAAAAAGTAAAGGGCCAGATTATATTTTTTCCACAACACAAGTCTGAACTTTTTTCTTAAAAGACACAGAAAAGGCCTCTCCCCTCCAACCGTCAAATACACTCTATTTTAAATCTCTTCGATAACTGAAGTTTTCTCGATTTGTGTTTTTTTTTATGTCCATAAATCATCCCCAGGCTCGTTCTGAGCAGCAAGTAGATGGCGCCAAAACTGTGTCGTGAGAAACGACAGAGATCCAGACGTTACACGCGTAATGGACGCACGCGCACTTCCATCGTCTCCCGTAGATTTCCGTCTCTTCTGAGTCAGCTCGAACTGTCTTTCTCGGTCTTCATTTTGTCCCGTACACTGAGGGAACTATATTATGATAGATCAATGCGCTTAGACACGCGGAAACGTGCTGCTCATGGGGACGAGCCGCATGCGGCTGCAGGTGAGCAGTAGGTGCGTTCTATGATTGATACGTGGCAGGACTAATCGACAGTCCACGCCACGAGGAAATAAGACTCAGATTTGGGCCAAAAAATCGTCCATTCAACCTTTAATGTTGTTTTTAGTTCTAAAACATTTGATGCCAAGTTAAGGTTTAAAGGCTGATAGCAATACAAATAATAATATTCTTCATTTAATGGTTCGTCTTTATTTTCACCACTGATTTTCACAGAAGGCATCAAACTATGAATAAATATAGAATGTACTTGTGTGAAAATATTTTAGATTCTTTAAAATATCCTTTACTTTGCTCACTCTCGTTTCCCCTAATGAAGCTGACAAAGCTCAGCAGTGAAAAGCATCTCCACCATTCATAGGAGCCACAAAGTATGAAAAAGGTTCAAATATTTATTGTCTTTGCAGATCGTGTCGATGCTGTTCACGTCTATAGCCAAGTTAACTCCTGAGGTGAGCCGCTGGTGTTCTTTAGATTTCATTATGAATACAACTAAAACACCATGTTAAAATGAACATTATATTTGTTTGTGTGTAGGCGGCAAACCCTTTCTTTAAGCTGCTCACGATGTTGATGGAGTTTGCTGGTGGACCTCCAGGAATGCCCTCGTTCGCCTCCTACATCCTACAGCGGATCTGGGAGGTACAGGAACATGTTCAGCGAGTATTATCTCAAACGTAACTCGTATAATCCAAGTACAGACCACTGAAGGCGTTTGTGTCTGTGGCAGGTGATCGAGTACAACCCGTCTCAGTGTTTGGACTGGCTCGCGGTTCAGACGCCGAGGAACAAACTGGCTCACAGCTGGGTCCTGCAGAACATGGAGAACTGGGTGGAACGCTTCCTGCTCGCTCACAACTACCCACGAGTGCGAACGTGTAAGAGAACTGCTACTGCAAATACACACTACTGCAGTAATATTAACTGTAGGACCACAGCCGAGGCACAGTGGCTAGAACTGTGACCTCACAGCAAGAAGGTTCTGGGTTAGACGCTCGGATCAGAGGTTTTCTGTGTCGAAAAAAACACAACCATTACCACACTTTGAGTTAGATTCCTGGACCGACCCTGGCCTTTCTGTGTTCACTTTGTGTTTGCACATTTAAGAAACGATTACAAATGGACCACAAGAAGAATGTATGAAACTCTGAATTGCCCCGAGTGGGATTTGTCCTGCATGAAAGCAGAAAGGCACAACATGGACTCAGAATGTAGATTATTATAAACTGAATTTAAACAGGACGACGCTTGAGATCGAACAGCCCCAACAAGGGACGCTGGTCATGTGACTGATCATGTGACATGTACATCTTTATAACATGTCTCTCTCCTCTCTCCTCTTTTCTCTCTCCTCCCTCGCTTGCTCTCTTCTCCTCCTTCCTGTCCTCTCTCTACTCTATTTTTCTCTCCTCTCGCTCTCTCTCTCCTCTCTCCTGTCTTCTCTGCTCTTTTCTTCTCTCTCCCCTTCTCTCCCCCTCTCTCTCCTCTTGCTATCTCTCTCCCCCTCTCTCTCTCGCTCTCTCTCTTCTGCTCTTTCTCCTCCCTCTTGTCCTCCTCCCTCTTGTCCTCCTGTCCTCCTCCCTCTTGTCCTCCTCCCTCTTGTCCTCCTCTCTCTTGTCCTCCTCTCTCTTGTCCTCCTCTCTCTTGTCCTCCTCTCTCTTGTCCTCCTCCCTCTTGTCCTCCTCCCTCTTGTCCTCCTCTCTCGTCCTCCTCTCTCTTGTCCTCCTCTCTCTTGTCCTCCTCTCTCTTGTCCTCCTCTCTCTTGTCCTCCTCTCTCTTGTCCTCCTCCCTCTTGTCCTCCTCCCTCTTGTCCTCCTGTCCTCCTCCCTCTTGTCCTCCTCTCTCTTGTCCTCCTCCCTCTTGTCCTCCTCTCTCTTGTCCTCCTCTCTCTTGTCCTCCTCCCTCTTGTCCTCCTCTCTCTTGTCCTCCTCTCTCTTGTCCTCCTCTCTCTTGTCCTCCTCTCTCTTGTCCTCCTCCCTCTTGTCCTCTCTCTTGTCCTCCTCTCTCTTGTCCTCCTCTCTCTTGTCCTCCTCTCTCTTGTCCTCCTCTCTCTTGTCCTCCTCCCTCTTGTCCTCCTCCCTCTTGTCCTCCTGTCCTCCTCCCTCTTGTCCTCCTCTCTCTTGTCCTCCTCTCTCTTGTCCTCCTCCCTCTTGTCCTCCTCTCTCTTGTCCTCCTCTCTCTTGTCCTCCTCTCTCTTGTCCTCCTCCCTCTTGTCCTCCTCTCTCTTGTCCTCCTCCCTCTTGTCCTCCTCTCTCTTGTCCTCCTCTCTCTTGTCCTCCTCTCTCTTGTCCTCCTCCCTCTTGTCCTCCTCCCTCTTGTCCTCCTCCCTCTTGTCCTCCTCCCTCTTGTCCTCCTCCCTCTTGTCCTCTCTCTTGTCCTCCTCTCTCTTGTCCTCCTCCCTCTTGTCCTCCTCCCTCTTGTCCTCCTGTCCTCCTCCCTCTTGTCCTCCTCCCTCTTGTCCTCCTCCCTCTTGTCCTCCTCTCTCTTGTCCTCCTCCCTCACAGCGGCCGCGTACCTCCTGGTCTCGCTCATTCCCAGTAACTCGTTCCGTCAGATGTTCCGTTCGACGCGCTCGCTGCACTTGCCGACTCGAGAGCTTCCTCTGTCGCCCGACACGACGGTGGTCCTGCACCAGGTCTATAACCTGCTGCTGGGTTTGCTCGGCCGCGCCAAACTCTACGTGGACGCCAGTGTCCACGGGACCACCAAACTGGTGCAGTACTTCAGCTTCATGACCTACTGCCTCATCTCTAAGACAGAGAAGCTCATGTTCTCCGGATACTTCATGGACCTCTGGAACCTCTTTCAGGTAAAGTCACAAAGCCGTTTTTATTTAGCTGATAAAATAGAAAATAGATACATCAGTAGATTAGTGGAGTAATAGTTTTGGGGGGATTTGAAATAATTTATATTCACAACAGCAGAAAGGAGAAGATCTTGAGGGTTTGGGTGTGACTTGTGAGTTTAAAAATCACATTCACAATCACAGAAACAACTTGTGTTCAAAGTGAAATGATGGCAAAGGCAGGGTTCAGGGGGGCGTGTCTTTGGAATATACTTTTTATACTTATACTTTTCTTTGAATGTAATTTATACTTATTATATACAACTTTGGAGGGGAGCCACGGGTGCATTTCTGATGTAAATCTGGCTTAATCCTTGTGCTTCCCTCAAAAAGTGAGGAGGTTAAAAACACTTTTTCCTCTTTCCTCTTTCAGCCTAAACTGTCGGAGCCCGCCATCGCCACAAACCACAACAAACAGGCCCTGCTCTCGTTCTGGTACAACGTGTGTGTGGACTGCCCCGAGAACGTGAGGCTGGTGGTGCAGAACCCGGTGGTCACCAAAAACATCGCCTTCAATTACATCCTGGCGGACCACGACGACCAGGAGGTGGTGCTGTTCAACCGCGGGATGCTGCCGGCGTATTACGGCATCCTGCGTCTGTGCTGCGAGGCGTCTCCAGCCTTCACTCGAGCGCTGGCGTCGCATCAGAACATCCAGTGGGCCTTCAAGAACCTGACGCCGCACGCCAGCCAGTATCCAGGGGTAAGACGGGTTCACGGGGTCAGACCTCTGCAGGGGGTTGTGAAGCCATTAGCTCGCCATCGCTTTCACAATAACATTCAATAAATTCTGATTCTGAATGTGTGATATATTAATCATGAATGACGATGTTGTTTATATTAGATCTCTTTAAAGCAGGTTAATCCAATAAACCCTCTGTTAAAGAGCATATTTTTAACAATATATTCATTTTGCACATTTACAAACAGATGCACTGCCCCAAAGTGCTGTTCAATAACCTTAAACTACAAAAAATGTACTAAAATTCTAACATTTAAAGAAAGACCTGCACATCCAAATCTTAATCTCTGTGTCCCGAGTTTGAATCAAAGTAAGAACAAATAAAGAAGTGCACAGCAGTTAGAGCTCCCAAACTGCCACATATGATATGAGTAAAACTAACTGCAGTTGGGAGCGTGTCACGTATCACTACAGTTCTCAGACATAAGAGCTCAGATGTGTGACGCTGCGTGCTGCCCCCTACAGGCGGTGGAGGAGCTGTTCAGCCTGATGCAGCTGTTTGTGGCTCAGAGGCCGGACATGAGAGAGGAGGAGCTGGAGGATATAAAGCAGTTCAAGAAGACCACCATCAGCTGTTACCTGCGCTGCCTGGACGGGCGCTCGTGCTGGACCACACTCATCAGGTCAGTGCAAACCTGGAGCCCACGTCTGATCCAAACCGCGTCTGATCCTGTTCTGTTCCGGCAGTGCCTTCAGAGTTTTACTGGAGAACGACGAGGATCGACTTCTGGTGGTGTTTAACCGAGGGCTCATCCTCATGACGGAGGTATGAATGAAGCTGGATTAAATCTGCTGTGATTTCTGTGAGATGTGCAGATCCTTGCATAAACCGCTCCTCTCTCTCCAGTCGTTCAACACGCTTCACATGATGTACCACGAGGCCACGGCGTGTCACGTGACCGGAGATCTGGTGGAGCTGCTGTCCATCTTCCTCTCAGTGCTGAAGGCCACTCGCCCCTATCTGCAGAGGAAAGGTCTGAAACAATCACTACTTAATGTAATTCATATGACTCTGAACCTGTTTTCATGTGTAAACGGCTGAACCTTTCAGTCATTGGGGATGATAAAACGGCTCTAGTGTTTATTTTAGAGTCTCTCTTGCCCAGTCCTTCCCAACCTTGTGGTCAGGACCCAAAGTCTAGTCCTTCTTTCAAATTCTGTTTCTCAAGTCTGGAGTCTGCTCCAAACCACATTTTTAATGACTGTGGAGAATTGACTGTGGAGCTCTGCATTGAAAATACACAAACTGATCATTGACGATTATCAAAATGAATAAAAAATACTTTTAATCCAATAATATTTTGTTGTAGATGTGAAGCAGGCGCTGATCCAGTGGCAGGAGAGGATCGATTTCGCCCACAAACTCTTGACTCTGCTCAACTCCTACAGCCCTCCAGAGCTCAGAAACGCCTGTCTGGGTACAACTTTAAACCCTTTACAAAGCACGCTGGACTGGACCGGACCAGGAACTAGACCAGGAACTAGACCAGGACTGGACCAGGACTTTTCATTAGTTATGCCCTAAATGTCTGTGTTTCTCTGTGGTAGACGTGCTGAAGGAGCTGGTGCTGCTGAACCCTCACGATTTCCTTCACACTCTGGTCCCGTTTCTGCAACACAACCACTGTACTTACCACCACAGCAACATCCCCAGTGAGTCCCGGGACACTCGGGTTTGATAGACTGGATCAAACTGTGTGAAATACTATAACGGTGCGTGCTTTCCCTCGCCCACAGTGTCCTTTGGGCCATACCTGCCCTGTCGAGAGAACATTAAACTGATGGGAGCCAAAAACAACATTCGTCCTCCGAGGCCTGAGCTCAACATGTGTCTGCTGCCCTCTATGGTCGAGAGCAGCAAGGTACAGCTCACCATCTGCGTCATTAACTCTTGTTGAGACTTCTTTCGGATCAGTAAAGTTTATTCAAGTTCATCCCTGTCATTGTCCAATCGCTGTGGGCAGTTAGAGCAGTTATCAGGGCGTTCAGGGCCGTTCTGGCTCTTTCAAACGGCTTTTCCGTGGCTTTACCTGGACTTTTAACGGGCAGAAAAAGGTATCAATATAAGGCTACCCCAAATGAATTATCTGTTTGCTGAAACCCGAGTCAACATTTTTTCAAGTGGCTCGGACGGTAGGCAAATTCTTATTTTTTTTACTTTGAAGGCAAAAAAAATGATCCAAATTTTGCCATTTTTTGAGTCTGAGTGACCACCAGGGGTCAGGCTTCAACAGTCAATGACGGAAAACGTCTCTATCAACCCGATCGGGAGACTAAATCTCACGATTTTAAGATATTTCAATGGACCTTTTGTACGCCGCTATCCTTTATTTTGGTAGCGAAGGCGAGCAGGGGGAACATTGCGTAAAACACCCTGACAGAGCCTGGCATGTCCTATGGCAGACAGAGGCAAACCAACTTGTTTAAGGCAATTTGTCGTCATTAACTCGCGGTCTGTTTCGTTTCAGACGCATGTGGGGGACTGACTATGCAGGCGCACATGCGTTGCGCAGTGCGTTATCTTTAGTTTATATTCAAAAAGTAAATTTATTGATAGAACAATCCACAACTGTTTTGCTGATAAATACTTGCTCAAAATGTGTTAAGAATTAAAATTCTTAACACATGAGGACACAGCGACAGAATAAACACGTCTCAAAATTCAAACTGCACATAAATGTGTGAAACGCAAATGCAAACTTTAATGACAATCAGCAAAAACTGATTTTTGTTTCTCTTTCAAAGAATAACTCTGAAATAGTGATAGATACTACATACGATACTACATACGATACTACATATAATACAACATATGATACAACATATGATACAACATACGATACTACATGAGGACACAGCGACAGAATAAACACGTCTCAAAGAGTGAATAAAGTGGCAAATCTGACCATGCCAAGCCTTCCTGACCCAGAGGGCTAAAAGAGAAACAATGGGAGTTTACACTATATTAATATCAAAACCAGATCACAAAGGTTTAATGAGCTGATCTAACATGTCTCGTGTCTCTCAGGGTAAAGACGAGGTGTACGACCGCATGCTGCTGGATTATTTCCTCTCGTACCATCAGTTCATTCACCTGCTCTGCCGCGTCGCCATCAACTGTGAGAAGTTCACAGACACGCTGGTCAAACTCAGTAAGTATGAAGTGTTCTTCACACGAGCCCTGGACCTGCATCTCATACGTCTGCTGTTTGTGTCGCAGGTGTTCTGATCGCGTACGAAGGCCTGCCTCTGCACCTCACTCTGTTCCCCAAACTCTGGACTGAGCTCTGCCAGTCTCAGGTGAGTTCAGAAAGCACCCACGTTTTTCAGCTACGACCATTACAAACCGCCAAAATTGTGCACCACCTCGTCTTAACTTAACAGCACAAGTGTCACATATAACTGACGGGTATGATGCTGTAATAATGATGATATTTCTGTATAATGATTTCCTCCAGACGTCTCTGTCCAAGACGTGCGTGAAGCTGCTCTGTGAGGACCCGGCCTTCAGCGAGTACATGAAGTGCATCGTGATGGACGAGCGTGCCTTTGTGAACCTGGGCCCTGCCTTCGTCTTCCTCTCCGCCTTCACGCCCAAAGTCCAGGTCCTGTCGGCTCCGGGACGGTCCAACCTCATCAGTGTTTTGGTGACAAACCTCCTGAACGAAGAGGGAAGTCTGCAACCGACGCTGTGCAGCCAAAGGAGCGAGCTGAACAAGAGCTGCAGTCTGCTCAACGCGGTCAGTGCACGTGGAAGACCTGGTTTAGATACACTTAGGACCCGTATTAGGCCTGGTTTAGATCCACTTAGGACCAGTATTAGACCTGGTTTAGAGCCACTTAGGACCAGTATTAGACCTGGTTTAGATCCACTTAGGACCAGTATTAGACCTGGTTTAGAGCCACTTAGGACCAGTATTAGACCTGGTTTAGATCCACTTAGGACCAGTATTAGACCTGGTTTAGATCCACCTTGGACCAGTATTAGGCCTGGTTTAGATCCACTTTGGACCAGTATTAGGCCTGGTTTAGATCCACTTTGGACCAGTATTAGACCTGGTTTAGAGCCACTTAGGACCAGTATTAGACCTGGTTTAGATCCACTTAGGACCAGTATTAGACCTGGTTTAGATCCACTTTGGACCAGTATTAGGCCTGGTTTAGATCCACTTTGGACCAGTATTAGGCCTGGTTTAGATCCACTTAGGACCAGTATTAGGCCTGGTTTAGATCCACTTTGGACCAGTATTAGGCCTGGTTTAGATCCACTTTGGACCCGTATTAGGCCTGGTTTAGATCCACTTAGGACCAGTATTAGGCCTGGTTTAGATCCACTTAGGACCAGTATTAGGCCTGGTTTAGATCCACTTTGGACCAGTATTAGGCCTGGTTTAGATCCACTTTGGACCAGTATTAGGCCTGGTTTAGATCCACTTTGGACCAGTATTAGGCCTGGTTTAGATCCACTTTGGACCAGTATTAGTCCTGGTTTAGATCCACTTTGGACCAGTATTAGGCCTGGTTTAGATCCACTTTGGACCAGTATTAGGCCTGGTTTGGATCCACTTAGGACCAGTATTAGGCCTGGTTTAGATCCACTTAGGACCAGTATTAGGCCTTGTTTAGATCCACTTTGGACCAGTATTAGGCCTGGTTTAGATCCACTTAGGACCAGTATTAGGCCTGGTTTAGATCCACCTTGGACCAGTATTAGACCTGGTTTAGATCCACTTTGGACCAGTATTAGGCCTGGTTTAGATCCACTTTGGACCAGTATTAGGCCTGGTTTGGATCCACTTAGGACCAGTATTAGGCCTGGTTTAGATCCACTTAGGACCAGTATTAGGCCTTGTTTAGATCCACTTTGGACCAGTATTAGGCCTGGTTTAGATCCACTTAGGACCAGTATTAGGCCTGGTTTAGATCCACTTAGGACCAGTATTAGGCCTTGTTTAGATCCACTTTGGACCAGTATTAGGCCTGGTTTAGATTCACTTAGGACCAGTATTAGGCCTGGTTTAGATCCACTTTGGACCAGTATTAGGCCTGGTTTAGATCCACTTTGGACCAGTATTAGGCCTGGTTTGGATCCACTTAGGACCAGTATTAGGCCTGGTTTAGATCCACTTTGGACCAGTATTAGGCCTGGTTTAGATCCACTTTGGACCAGTATTAGTCCTGGTTTAGATCCACTTTGGACCAGTATTAGGCCTGGTTTAGATCCACTTTGGACCAGTATTAGACCTGGTTTAGATCCACTTAGGACCAGTATTAGGCCTGGTTTAGATCCACTTAGGACCAGTATTAGACCTGTTTTAGATCCACTTAGGACCAGTATTAGTCCTGGTTTAGATCCACTTTGGACCAGTATTAGACCTGGTTTAGATCCACTTAGGACCAGTATTAGACCTGGTTTAGATCCACTTTGGACCAGTATTAGGCCTGGTTTAGATCCACTTTGGACCAGTATTAGGCCTGGTTTAGATCCACTTTGGACCAGTATTAGACCTGGTTTAGATCCACTTTGGACCAGTATTAGACCTGGTTTAGATCCACTTAGGACCAGTATTAGACCTGGTTTAGATCCACTTTGGACCAGTATTAGACCTGGTTTAGATCCACTTTGGACCAGTATTAGGCCTGGTTTAGATCCACTTTGGACCAGTATTAGGCCTGGTTTAGATCCACTTAGGACCAGTATTAGGCCTTGTTTAGATCCACTTTGGACCAGTATTAGGCCTGGTTTAGATCCACTTTGGACCAGTATTAGGCCTGGTTTAGATCCACTTAGGACCAGTATTAGGCCTGGTTTAGATCCACTTAGGACCAGTATTAGGCCTGGTTTGGATCCACTTAAGACCATGTTTAGTCCTGGGTAATAGGGCTGCAGCCAAGGATTATTTTAGTAGTTGACTACACTAACAATTATTTTTCTTAAATACATTATCAACTACAAAAGGTGTAACCATCACTCTCATTCACTCTCATTCACTCTCATTCACTCTCATTCACTCTCATTCACTCTCATTCACTCTCATTCACTCTCATTCACTCAAGCCTTTAATAGGCCAGGCATGTCCAAACTTCGGCCTGGGGGCCGCAAAAACAACCAAAACAAATTTTGGTTGGCCCCCCCAGCTTCTTGGTCCAAACAACAGACAAATAGTACTTTTTACTGTAAAATTGGAAAATATAAATTATTTTGATGTTATACCAATCTGATATTAATGTTCCAAGTCTTATTGAAGGTGGGGAGGTGTATCGAAACTATGTCAAATTTTTGAAATTTTGAATTGTCGGGTTGTTTGTGGCCCCTGCCTTAGGCCATGTACACTCTTAGGCCAGCATTTTTTTTTTTTTTAAAGCATATCTGCCACCCTCATTTTATAAAAAGTATTGCGTACACATAATAGTTTTAAATATATGTCCATCCACACAAGCTCGTATAATTGCGTATCTTGAGCTCCGTTATAAACATGCCAGACCAATAGTTGGCGATGTTTCCCTAAAATTTAGACCCAATTTATCCAATAAGATCGAGCCTTTTCTCATCGTCACTTCCGTAACACACGAAGCATCAGGTTGTTCATTTTGTGGACCAACAAAGAGGTGCAATTTTAAGCCTCAGGAGAAAAAGCATTTGTTCAAAAGTAACCCACTTCTCAAATGATCCATGTTGTCCACTGTCAGGCATGAACACGGACACATATGTGATGCGTATTCATTCGGATACAGTGACGTTTGGGAACATAAAACGCTGTTTATCCACGTCCACACTCAAACACAAACCCAGAGTTTTCAAAATCTTCCCTTTGGTCAGAGTTTTCCAAAAGCAAAGTTTTCAAGGGCAGAATCCTCCGGTCATGCGTTTTATCAGAAACCTGTGGACATTGCCTTAATTTTACTTGTCAGACTGACTAGTCCATCCATCCATCCATCCATCTTCTGCCGCTTTATCCCGGGCCGGGTCGCGGGGGCAGCAGTCTGAGCAGGGACTCCCAGACTTCCTTCTCCCCAGACACTTCCTCTAACTCCTCCGGGGGGATCCCGAGGCGTTCCCAGGCCAGCCGAGAGACATAGTCTCTCCAGCGTGTCCTGGGTCTTCCCCGGGGCCTCTTCCCGGTGGGACATGCCTGAAACACCTCCCGAGGGAGGCGCCCAGGAGGCATCCGGAACAGATGCCCGAGCCACCTCAGCTGGCTCCTCTCGACGTGGAGGAGCAGCGGCTCTACTCCGAGCTCCCCCCGTGTGGCCGAGCTCCTCACCTTATCTCTAAGGGAGCGCACAGCCACACGGCGGAGGAAACTCATTTCGACCGCTTGTATCCGCGATCTTGTTCTTTCGGTCACTACCCAAAGCTCATGACCATAGGTGAGGTCAGGAACGTAGACCGACCGGTAAATAGAGAGCTTTGCCTTTCGGCTCAGCTCCCTCTTTACCACAACGGTCCGATGCAGCGACTGCATCACTGCAGCCGCTGCACCGATCCGCCTGTCAATCTCACGCTCCATCCTTCCCTCACTCGTGAACAAGACCCCGAGATACTTGAACTCCTCCACTTGGGGCAAGGAGGAGTATTGAGGATCTCCAGACTGACTAGTAAAGACTAAATTGGGACTTTTATGTTAAACACTCCCATTGTACATTTCTGAGAACTTTGGTGTTATGGAGATATAAATGGTTTGATGTGATATTGATTATTGCGTCTTAAAAGCACGTTCTTTGCGTAAACATTAGTCTCTCTCTCTCTTCAGGACCTTCGGGTGCTGCTGCTACTTGTCTCTTCTCAGCCGCAGGCCTCAGACTCCGCCCTCGGCCCCGCCCTAAGCCCTGCCCTCTCAGAGCTGCTGGGACGATGTCGTCTGTGTGTGCAGCAGCGCAGCGCCATCGAGGCCGAGGCCCAGCGCAGCAAAGGTACAACTGACAGTCTGCCGTACGCCTGGTTTAGACCTGCTGTAGCTCCGCTTTAGACCTGGTTTAGACCTGCTGTAGCTCCGCTTTAGACCTGGTTTAGACCTGCTGTAGCTCCGCTTTAGACCTGGTTTAGACCTGCTGTAGCTCCGCTTTAGACCTGGTTTAGACCTGCTGTAGCTCCGCTTTAGACCTGGTTTAGACCTGCTGTAGGTCCGCTTTAGACCTGGTTTAGACCTGCCGTACGCCTGGTTTAGACCTGCTGTAGCTCCGCTTTAGACCTGGTTTAGACCTGCTGTAGCTCCGCTTTAGACCTGGTTTAGACCTGCTGTAGCTCCGCTTTAGACCTGGTTTAGACCTGCTGTAGCTCCGCTTTAGACCTGGTTTAGACCTGCTGTAGCTCCGCTTTAGACCTGGTTTAGACCTGCTGTAGCTCCGCTTTAGACCTGGTTTAGACCTGCTGTAGGTCCGCTTTAGACCTGGTTTAGACCTGCCGTACGCCTGGTTTAGACCTGCTGTAGCTCCGCTTTAGACCTGGTTTAGACCTGCTGTAGCTCCGCTTTAGACCTGGTTTAGACCTGCTGTAGCTCCGCTTTAGACCTGGTTTAGACCTGCTGTAGCTCCGCTTTAGACCTGGTTTAGACCTGCTGTAGCTCCGCTTTAGACCTGGTTTAGACCTGGTTTAGACCTGCTGTGCGCCTGGTTTAGACCTGCTGTAGGTCCGCTTTAGACCTGGTTTAGACCTGCTGTAGGTCCGCTTTAGACCTGGTTTAGACCTGCTGTACGCCTGGTTTAGACCTGCTGTAGGTCCGCTTTAGACCTGGTTTAGACCTGCTGTAGGTCCGCTTTAGACCTGGTTTAGACCTGCTGTAGGTCCGCTTTAGACCTGGTTTAGACCTGCTGTACGCCTGGTTTAGACCTGCTGTAGGTCCGCTTTAGACCTGGTTTAGACCTGCTGTGCGCCTGGTTTAGACCTGCTGTAGGTCCGCTTTAGACCTGGTTTAGACCTGCTGTACGCCTGGTTTAGACCTGCTGTAGGTCCGCTTTAGACCTGGTTTAGACCTGCTGTAGGTCCGCTTTAGACCTGGTTTAGACCTGCTGTAGGTCCGCTTTAGACCTGGTTTAGACCTGCTGTAGCTCCGCTTTAGACCTGGTTTAGACCTGCTGTAGCTCCGCTTTAGACCTGGTTTAGACCTGCTGTAGGTCCGCTTTAGACCTGGTTTAGACCTGCTGTAGGTCCGCTTTAGACCTGGTTTAGACCTGCTGTAGGTCCGCTTTAGACCTGGTTTAGACCTGCTGTACGCCTGGTTTAGACCTGCTGTAGGTCCGCTTTAGACCTGGTTTAGACCTGCTGTACGCCTGGTTTAGACCTGCTGTAGGTCCGCTTTAGACCTGGTTTAGACCTGCTGTAGGTCCGCTTTAGACCTGGTTTAGACCTGCTGTAGGTCCGCTTTAGACCTGGTTTAGACCTGCTGTAGGCCTGGTTTAGACCTGGTTTAGACCTGCTGTAGACCCGGTTTAGACCTGCTGTAGACCCGGTTTAGACCTGCTGTAGGCCCGGTTTAGATCTGGTTTAGACCTGCTGTAGGTCCGCTTTAGACCTGCTGTAGGTCCGCTTTAGACCTGCTGTAGGTCCGCTTTAGACCTGCTGTAGGTCCGCTTTAGACCTGCTGTAGACCCGGTTTAGACCTGCTGTAGACCCGGTTTAGACCTGCTGTAGGCCCGGTTTAGACCTGGTTTAGACCTGCTGTAGGCCCGGTTTAGACCTGGTTTAGACCTGCTGTAGACCGTCTTGTTCTTTGTGTGTTAAACTCTTTCCTCGTTATTCCCAGCGGAGGACGACGGTGCGACTCCAGTGAAGCGTCGGCGAGTGAGCGGAGACGACGCGCCCTCCACTTCCTCTGACCCCAAACCCGACCCCCACGACCCTTCGTCCGACACAGAGACGCGGGACTCCTCCTCCATCATCGACCCGGGCAGTGAACACGACCCGCCCTCTCCTCCAGCGCCCCCTGCAGTCCAACAGGAACACGCTGCCAAAGACTCCAAACCAGACTCTTCCTCCTCGTCCTCCTCCTCCTCGTCCTCGTCATCCACTTCCTGTTTGGAGGCGGGGCTAACGCAGGAAGCCGAGGAGCCGCGCAGCAGTCACGTGACCGAGCACAAACGAGAACAGGCAGTGGCGGAGGAGGAGGAGGAGGAGGAAGAGGAGGAGCAAACATGTGCCTCAAAAGACGACGCGAAGGCCGAGTCGGAGGCCAAGAGTTCGGACGACGCAGTTTTCCCGTCTTGCCTCGACGGAATGCCGTTCGCGCCAGACATGTTGGACACGTTGTACAGGACGGTGGAGGCGACCATCGCCGCCGTAAACAAACTCATGCCTAAGAGCCCGCCTTCGTCGTCATGACAACACAGTGTCTGAACTCCACGACTCCTGCCGTTTGTTTTCTGAGGAAAATCTCTATTCTTCAGCTCTTTTTCAAAGCAGTCTCTGCTCCGCGCCATGTTCACGCTACGATGTTCATCACCACAGCTGATGTGTAACAGCTCATGTTACAGGGAGGGGGCAGAATACACTGAATCACTCAGATACATCTTTCTTTTTTATAGTTGCTTTTCCATGTACAATTTATTTTTATTTTGGTATTTAACTTTTACAATAATCTGTTTCCAGTCTTTGTCCCAACAGTATTCAGACAAAGGAAAATGTAAATCTTTAAAATAAGCCGGTGCTCTAGTTCTGAAATTACACCTGACAAAATCTGAGAAAAAGAAAAGGAAGGTGTATTTGTGCCCCAGCTATATTCTTCTTTTCAGTCTTGGCACTCAAAAGAGTTTCTAGTTTTACTATCTTTTGGTTTTTAATTTTTTTGACTACTCATTATAGCGAATACTGAAAGAATTTGTAAGAAGATTTGCTCTGTTGGAAAGACTCGACCCAATGACTGTATTATGACAATCCAACAGAAGTATGTTTTTAAACGTGTCAATCGAATGTAAGATATCAACTTTGTTTTGAAAGTTTAACGTCACTTTTCTCTCACTTTAATTTTAACCTGCTCTCTTTGCGGCATTTTTTTACTGTAAACGATAAACAAAATATGCACGTCTTCAAACAACATTCACAATATTACCGTGTCTATATTTCGTTATATTTCCCTCTTCTGCTGCAGAGACACAATTCAAAAGCAAAGTTAAGGGACATTAAAGTCAAACTGATACATAAAAGGGCCATGGTTTTTCCCCTGGGAACAGAACCACTGACCTTCTCGCTGCATGGTGTCGGTGCAAACCCGTCTTTAGCGCCGTCTGAAATGATCCTTTCAGTCTAAAGAACGCGGTGATTGTGGCGTGAACATGGCTTCAGTTCTTCATAAAAGGTCCAAAAAAAAGGTCTAAAATTGTGCTCTTTTTCTCTTATCTTTTTTTTTTTTTTTTTTCTAATTTGTTGATTGAGTGCCGTGCGGGAAAGGTTTACACTTGTTTATTATTTAATTTGTTTTTACGCTGTATAGAAATTTGAGTCCTGTGCCAGTTTTGTATCCAACGCTCGAGGCGAAACAGTGACTTTTTTGCCTTGAATTTTGAGTTTACTGTAAAAAAACAACAACAAAAAGAACCACGTTTAAAGTTGATTCTGTAAAGAGTCGATGCCTGAAGCTGTACATGAAACATGATATAAATATATAGATATAAATATGTTTCTATAAAAGTCTATTTGAATCTAAGGAGCGGTGCTGTGTGCGCGTGAATAAAGCCGCCGTGTTGGACCAGTCACACGATATTTTCTTTACTGTGGATTTCTGCTTCTTTTGATTTTGTTTTATTTTAAAAGATGATAAATTAATAAAAGTTTTAATATTGACAAATGATAACTGGAGCTTAATACAAGTTGTAATGTCCATTTTTTTCTTGCCAACTGAGTTACAGAAAACTAGAGCTGCAACGATTAGTTTTTAGACAATTCAAATCATCTGGTTTTGGTTTGATCTTTTACAGATGAAAACGGAACATGTTCTTTTGTCTCAGCAGCTTTATTTATTCATCCTTCATTTATACAGGGATAAAAAGACCGACTGAATTTACCGGTGCTCAAAGAACCTGGCAACACAAGTGAGAGTCATGTGATGCTCGTGCTGCTTTCTGATTGGACTAAAACCATAAAGGGCGTGTCCGCTCTGTCATGTCCAGTGTTTATGGAGTTAAGAGTAAATCTGCATTCAAACAGTGTTTTTTCAAGTTAATGACATTTCAAACGTTTAAAAACGGTTTCTTTTTCCCCCTAGATTTTATTTTTTTTTGATTGAAGAATATGGATTATTTTTTAATTTTTTTTGCCAGAATCCAATAGTCTAAATTTCTATTGAACGTTCAGAGATTTGATCACACTCTGGGCAAATGTTTTTCAAGGAGGTGTTCAAACTACAAATGACAAATAAACTAGGCTTGTGTATTATTGAGGAAGTAGTCTGTATTCTTGGACATTTTGATTTCATAATGCCTCTGTCTTGTGTGTTTTTGAGTCTGTTTAGTCCAGATATGATGATGATGATGATCACATTACAACTACATTTATTCTAACTAGTGACTGTTAATCGATTCATAAATATTTTTAAATCTCTGTGATGAAGCAAATTTGTTACGTAAGAAAATGAATATCGTTGGATACTATACTCATTCCTGTTTTTATGTTTTTACATTTAATTTGACTTTATAATTAGCGTTAATTTATTTGAATCACAGAACAGTCGACGCACTGTAAATGTGGAAGTTTAAAAATACTTCAGTCTGAGTGAAAAGCGGGTCACAAACAAAAGGCCGGTTGTTCCTCTCAGACTAAACACGGCTCTGACTGTGAAACTTACACAACATTTTAGAGCATTTTCCTGTCACATCTAAACTTCATTTCCTCATTTGCATTAAACTAAATGACTTTTTCAGAGTTTCTTAAAAAAGAAAAAATGGTAAAACTGTATTGACTGTACGTGACCTTTAATGAACGTCTGTTTCAATACAGTTTTCTTATTTTAATAAATGTTTTGATCCTTTTGACTTCATCCAAACTGTTTTTTGTTTTTAATTTTCAGATATGATTTGTCAAGAGGAGAAAAACACAAGAAATAGACCGGTTTTGGCCACTTTACTCAGATGTAAATGTAAATATTAGCTTTTTGTTGCTTTAACGTTAGAATTTCCTTTGTATATTTTGACTTTTTCACCAAACTGCTCTTTATTTTCATACTATTTCACCTATAGATCATTTTCAAGTTTGTATATTTGTGGGATTAACCTCAGAATATGAAAAAACCAAAGTGATTTAGTCAAAAGTGAAAGCACACGCACATGTGAGAGCTGCTCTAAACACATTTAACACATTATCTGTTTATTTAACAGGAGATTATGACAGACACTGAGCATTTTCATGAAAGAAAAGTCCTGATTTTTAGATTTTACAAGACAAATACAGAAATGTTGACGGATACCACTTTATTCATGAAGCGTAAGCACATTTGTGAAGCTAGAAATGTGTATTTTCCCATTTTTTATACTAGAAAAACAAACTAACAAAGTTTCTACCCTGACAATTCAAAGTAGCTGCTGTGTTGTTAAGACTTAAACCAGAATATGTGAGGAATGTGGCGCTGTGCGTGATGAAATGTCCTGAACTCTGGAGGAAAAGCGTGCGTGAAAAAGCTTCAGTTCGGGTTATTTCCCTGGATCAGACTCGTCATGGAGCGAACTGACGCCGAGGACAAGGTAAACGCACCAAACTCACAATCTGTCAGACAAATCACACGTTTGGAATCTAAAATAGCACTAAATCTCTGTTTGCGGCTTCGACCCTTTCGCGCCGTCAAAACAGAAACTTTGACGCACGGACTTTTGGACGCGCGCGCTGTTACGTAAAGCGCGCGCGGCGGGACCGGAAACGTGTGTCAACGCCTGTAAACGACATTATTTATCATAACATTATTTATCATAACGACTTGATTTATCATAACGACATGATTTATCATAACGACATGATTTATCATAACGACGCGTATTTTTTATTGTTCTGTGCGCGTGTGGAAATGACGCGTAGAATCCGAGTCACGTGATCGGATTACCCGCGCAGTAGTGAAGTATTTAGTCCGGATGAAAACGCAAGAGTTGTATTTTTCCAAAGATTACGAACTTAATCTGTTCACGACTTAAATAAGAGTCATAGATTTCTAATAAAGCAGTTTACATGACTTAGACTCGAGTCACTATTTTTGACATGTTTTGATGATTGAGACTTGTCTGGACCAGGGCCGCGCAGAGCCTCAGGAAAACAGGGGCCCCTCAGAAATATGGGGAACCGTTTGTACCAAAAACAAGTCGATGGTCGTTGTTGTTGGTCGATCATATTTATCTTAACCTAAAGAGTCCTAAATGTAAAGTCCACAGTTAGTAATAGTTGTTGTCGAGGTACATAAATAAAATAAAAGTTTTATTCTCCTTGACAGAGACAAGGAAGTGCAGCCAGCCAAGACCTGTCCAAAAATCTGGTAAGAAAACTGTCTTTTATTTATTTATTTTATTGATGTGTAAAATAAGAGGAAACATTCTCTTAAAACTAACCCAAGTCTGACTCATTTTGTGTTTAAAGAGGCGCTCTGCTTTATGCCGCTCCTCCTCGTGTCTGCTGTTATGGCTCTTATGTTTTGATCATATATTTGTCTTTCATTTTTACTGAACCACTAGAATTGCCTTCATTAAGTCCTTTACCAGAGCAAACTTCTACTTCACGTGTACAGCACATTTTATAAACAGTTTAGTTTCTGCGGCACATAATGGCAAAGTAAGACGACGTTCTAAACATCATCAAAAATAATCTACATTTCAAACATTTTCTGCCACGTGTTCCTGTTAGGGGTCCTGGGAGCCTGTCCCAGTGACTTTGGACCCTCTCCACCCAGAGAGATCATGTGGCACCGTGCACACACATTTCAAACAAATGGAACTAATAAGAAAGAGACAAATAAAGAAAGTTTCAGTTCTTATTTGTTTTTTATTGTAAATCTGTTTAGTTCACAAATACTCTGGGTTTGGGAATAAAAGACATTGTGTGGATTGTCACTCATGTTGGAACAAAGAGCAGAAACAGGTCCAAACCAGGGGTGTCGAACTCATTTGGACGCTCAGGCTGGGTCATGGGCCGAACTTAACGTAAAACATAAAACAATAAAAAAAATATAAGAAATAAATAGCTTTATATAATCGCCTACGCGGTTTTTGAAGCAATTACTGGAGCGATTAAAAGAAATTACAAAACGTTTGTTCTCATAAACTGAAATGTATTTAGAAAAACAAGTGTAATTTCAGCAACACTGTGCTTTAGTTTATGTCATTACAACTTCAGATCTACAGAGATAAACATTTAGTCAGAAGTATTTAGAACTCAAAAATATTGTATTTAACTTTGTAACAAAATAAACTACTCAAGATCTAAAAAACCTTTTAAATGTACTACTATTTCCACCGCTCTGTAGTTCTCTGTAGTTCTCTGTAGTTCTCTGTAATTATCTGTAGTTCTCTGTAGTTCTCTGTAGTTCTCTGTAATTGTCTGTAATTATCTGTAGTTCTCTGTAGTTCTCTGTAGTTCTCTGTAATTATCTGTAGTTCTCTGTAGTTCTCTGTAGTTCTCTGTAATTATCTGTAGTTCTCTGTAGTTCTATGTAGTTCTCTGTAATTATCTGTAGTTCTCTGTAGTTCTCTGTAGTTCTCTGTAGTTCTCTGTAGTTCTCTGTAATTATCTGTAGTTCTCTGTAGTTCTATGTAGTTCTCTGTAATTATCTGTAGTTCTCTGTAGTTCTCTGTAGTTCTCTGTAATTATCTGTAGTTCTCTGTAGTTCTCTGTAGTTCTCTGTAATTATCTGTAGTTCTCTGTAGTTCTATGTAGTTCTCTGTAATTATCTGTAGTTCTCTGTAGTTCTCTGTAGTTCTCTGTAGTTCTCTGTAGTTCTCTGTAGTTCTCTGTAATTATCTGTAGTTCTCTGTAGTTCTATGTAGTTCTCTGTAATTATCTGTAGTTCTCTGTAGTTCTATGTAGTTCTCTGTAATTATCTGTAGTTCTCTGTAGTTCTCTGTAATTATCTGTAGTTCTCTGTAGTTCTCTGTAGTTCTCTGTAGTTCTCTGTAGTTCTCTGTAATTATCTGTAGTTCTCTGTAGTTCTCTGTAATTATCTGTAGTTCTCTGTAGTTCTCTGTAGTTCTCTGTAGTTCTCTGTAGTTCTCTGTAGTTCTCTGTAATTATCTGTAGTTCTCTGTAGTTCTATGTAGTTCTCTGTAGTTCTCTGTAGTTCTCTGTAGTTCTCTGTAATTATCTGTAGTTCTCTGTAGTTCTCTGTAGTTATATGTAGTTCTCTGTAGTTCTCTGTAATTATCTGTAGTTCTCTGTAGTTCTCTGTAGTTCTCTGTAGTTATATGTAGTTCTCTGTAGTTCTCTGTAATTATCTGTAGTTCTCTGTAGTTCTCTGTAGTTCTCTGTAGTTATATGTAGTTCTCTGTAGTTCTCTGTAGTTCTCTGTAGTTCTCTGTAGTTCTCTGTAATTATCTGTAGTTCTCTGTAGTTCTCTGTAGTTCTCTGTAGTTATATGTAGTTCTCTGTAGTTCTCTGTAGTTCTCTGTAGTTCTCTGTAATTATCTGTAGTTCTCTGTAGTTCTCTGTAGTTCTCTGTAATTATCTGTAGTTCTCTGTAGTTCTCTGTAGTTCTCTGTAGTTCTCTGTAGTTCTCTGTAATTATCTGTAGTTCTCTGTAGTTCTCTGTAGTTCTCTGTAATTATCTGTAGTTCTCTGTAGTTATATGTAGTTCTCTGTAGTTATATGTAGTTCTCTGTAGTTCTCTGTAGTTATATGTAGTTCTCTGTAGTTCTATGTAGTTCTCTGTAGTTCTCTGTAGTTATATGTAGTTCTCTGTAGTTCTCTGTAGTTATATGTAGTTCTCTGTAGTTCTCTGTAGTTATATGTAGTTCTCTGTAGTTATATGTAGTTCTCTGTAGTTCTCTGTAGTTATATGTAGTTCTCTGTAGTTCTCTGTAGTTATATGTAGTTCTCTGTAGTTCTCTGTAGTTATATGTAGTTCTCTGTAGTTCTCTGTAGTTATATGTAGTTCTTTGTAGTTATATGTAGTTCTCTGTAGTTCTCTGTAGTTCTCTGTAGTTATATGTAGTTCTCTGTAGTTCTCTGTAGTTATATGTAGTTCTTTGTAGTTATATGTAGTTCTCTGTAGTTCTCTGTAGTTATATGTAGTTCTCTGTAGTTCTCTGTAGTTATATGTCGTTCTCTGTAGTTCTCTGTAGTTATATGTAGTTATCTGTAGTTCTCTGTAGTTCTCTGTAGTTCTCTGTAGTTCTCTGTAGTTATATGTAGTTCTCTGTAGTTCTCTGTAGTTATATGTAGTTCTCTGTAGTTCTCTGTAGTTCTCTGTAGTTCTCTGTAGTTATATGTAGTTCTTTGTAGTTATATGTAGTTCTCTGTAGTTCTCTGTAGTTCTCTGTAGTTCTCTGTAGTTCTCTGTAGTTATATGTAGTTCTCTGTAGTTCTCTGTAGTTCTCTGTAGTTCTCTGTAGTTATATGTAGTTCTCTGTAGTTCTCTGTAGTTCTCTGTAGTTCTCTGTAGTTATATGTAGTTCTCTGTAGTTCTCTGTAGTTATATGTAGTTCTCTGTAGTTCTCTGTAGTTCTCTGTAGTTCTATGTAGTTCTCTGTAGTTATATGTAGTTCTCTGTAGTTATATGTAGTTATATGTAGTTCTCTGTAGTTCTCTGTAGTTCTCTGTAGTTCTATGTAGTTCTCTGTAGTTCTCTGTAGTTCTCTGTAGTTATATGTAGTTATATGTAGTTCTCTGTAGTTCTCTGTAGTTCTATGTAGTTCTCTGTAGTTCTCTGTAGTTCTCTGTAGTTATATGTAGTTCTCTGTAGTTCTCTGTAGTTCTCTGTAGTTCTCTGTAATTATCTGTAGTTCTCTGTAGTTCTCTGTAGTTCTCTGTAGTTCTCTGTAGTTCTCTGTAATTATCTGTAGTTCTCTGTAGTTCTATGTAGTTCTCTGTAGTTCTCTGTAGTTCTCTGTAATTATCTGTAGTTCTCTGTAATTATCTGTAGTTCTCTGTAGTTCTCTGTAATTATCTGTAGTTCTCTGTAGTTCGCTGTAGTTCTCTGTAGTTCTCTGTAGTTATATGTAGTTCTCTGTAGTTCTCTGTAATTATCTGTAGTTCTCTGTAGTTCTCTGTAGTTCTCTGTAGTTCTCTGTAGTTATATGTAGTTCTCTGTAGTTCTCTGTAGTTCTCTGTAGTTCTATGTAGTTCTCTGTAGTTCTCTGTAGTTCTCTGTAGTTATATGTAGTTATATGTAGTTCTCTGTAGTTCTCTGTAGTTCTATGTAGTTCTCTGTAGTTCTCTGTAGTTCTCTGTAGTTATATGTAGTTCTCTGTAGTTCTCTGTAGTTCTCTGTAGTTCTCTGTAATTATCTGTAGTTCTCTGTAGTTCTCTGTAGTTCTCTGTAGTTCTCTGTAGTTCTCTGTAATTATCTGTAGTTCTCTGTAGTTCTATGTAGTTCTCTGTAGTTCTCTGTAGTTCTCTGTAGTTCTCTGTAATTATCTGTAGTTCTCTGTAATTATCTGTAGTTCTCTGTAGTTCTCTGTAATTATCTGTAGTTCTCTGTAGTTCGCTGTAGTTCTCTGTAGTTCTCTGTAGTTATATGTAGTTATATGTAGTTCTCTGTAGTTCTCTGTAATTATCTGTAGTTCTCTGTAGTTCTCTGTAGTTCTCTGTAGTTCTCTGTAGTTATATGTAGTTCTCTGTAGTTCTCTGTAGTTCTCTGTAGTTCTCTGTAGTTCTCTGTAATTATCTGTAGTTCTCTGTAGTTCTCTGTAGTTCTCTGTAGTTCTCTGTAGTTATCTGTAGTTCTCTGTAGTTCTCTGTAGTTCTCTGTAGTTCTCTGTAATTATCTGTAGTTCTCTGTAGTTCTCTGTAGTTCTCTGTAGTTCTCTGTAGTTCTCTGTAATTATCTGTAGTTCTCTGTAGTTCTCTGTAGTTATCTGTAGTTATATGTAGTTCTCTGTAGTTCTCTGTAGTTCTCTGTAGTTCTCTGTAGTTATATGTAGTTCTCTGTAGTTCTCTGTAGTTCTCTGTAGTTATATCTAGTTCTCTGTAGTTCTCTGTAGTTCTCTGTAATTATCTGTAATTATCTGTAGTTCTCTGTAGTTCTCTGTAGTTCTCTGTAATTATCTGTAGTTCTCTGTAGTTCTCTGTAGTTCTCTGTAGTTCTCTGTAATTATCTGTAGTTCTCTGTAGTTCTCTGTAGTTCTCTGTAATTATCTGTAGTTCTCTGTAGTTATCTGTAGTTCTCTGTAGTTATATGTAGTTCTCTGTAGTTCTCTGTAGTTCTCTGTAGTTCTCTGTAGTTCTCTGTAGTTATATGTAGTTCTCTGTAGTTCTCTGTAGTTATATGTAGTTCTCTGTAGTTATATGTAGTTCTCTGTAGTTATATGTAGTTCTCTGTAGTTCTCTGTAGTTATATGTAGTTCTCTGTAGTTCTCTGTAGTTATATGTAGTTCTCTGTAGTTCTCTGTAGTTATATGTAGTTCTTTGTAGTTATATGTAGTTCTCTGTAGTTCTCTGTAGTTCTCTGTAGTTATATGTAGTTCTCTGTAGTTCTCTGTAGTTATATGTAGTTCTTTGTAGTTATATGTAGTTCTCTGTAGTTCTCTGTAGTTATATGTAGTTCTCTGTAGTTCTCTGTAGTTATATGTAGTTCTCTGTAGTTCTCTGTAGTTATATGTCGTTCTCTGTAGTTCTCTGTAGTTCTCTGTAGTTATATGTAGTTATCTGTAGTTCTCTGTAGTTCTCTGTAGTTCTCTGTAGTTATATGTAGTTCTCTGTAGTTCTCTGTAGTTCTCTGTAGTTCTCTGTAGTTATATGTAGTTCTTTGTAGTTATATGTAGTTCTCTGTAGTTCTCTGTAGTTCTCTGTAGTTCTCTGTAGTTCTCTGTAGTTCTCTGTAGTTCTCTGTAATTATCTGTAGTTCTCTGTAATTATCTGTAGTTATATGTCGTTCTCTGTAGTTCTCTGTAGTTCTCTGTAGTTATATGTAGTTATCTGTAGTTCTCTGTAGTTCTCTGTAGTTCTCTGTAGTTATATGTAGTTCTCTGTAGTTCTCTGTAGTTCTCTGTAGTTCTCTGTAGTTATATGTAGTTCTTTGTAGTTATATGTAGTTCTCTGTAGTTCTCTGTAGTTCTCTGTAGTTCTCTGTAATTATCTGTAGTTCTCTGTAGTTCTCTGTAATTATCTGTAGTTCTCTGTAGTTCGCTGTAGTTCTCTGTAGTTCTCTGTAGTTATATGTAGTTCTCTGTAGTTCTCTGTAGTTATCTGTAGTTCTCTGTAGTTCTCTGTAGTTCTCTGTAGTTATATGTAGTTCTCTGTAGTTCTCTGTAGTTCTCTGTAGTTCTATGTAGTTCTCTGTAGTTCTCTGTAGTTCTATGTAGTTCTCTGTAGTTCTCTGTAGTTCTCTGTAGTTCTCTGTAGTTCTATGTAGTTCTATGTAGTTCTCTGTAGTTCTCTGTAGTTATATGTAGTTATATGTAGTTCTCTGTAGTTCTCTGTAGTTATATGTAGTTCTCTGTAGTTCTCTGTAGTTCTCTGTAGTTATATGTAGTTCTCTGTAGTTCTCTGTAGTTCTCTGTAGTTCTCTGTAGTTCTCTGTAGTTCTCTGTAGTTATATGTAGTTATATGTAGTTCTCTGTAGTTCTCTGTAGTTCTCTGTAGTTCTCTGTAGTTATATCTAGTTCTCTGTAGTTCTCTGTAGTTCTCTGTAATTATCTGTAATTATCTGTAGTTCTCTGTAGTTCTCTGTAGTTCTCTGTAGTTCTCTGTAGTTCTCTGTAATTATCTGTAATTATCTGTAGTTCTCTGTAGTTCTCTGTAGTTATATGTAGTTCTCTGTAATTATCTGTAATTATCTGTAGTTCTCTGTAGTTCTATGTAGTTATATGTAGTTCTCTGTAGTTCTCTGTAGTTCTCTGTAGTTCTCTGTAATTATCTGTAGTTCTCTGTAGTTATATGTAGTTCTCTGTAGTTCTCTGTAGTTATATGTAGTTCTCTGTAGTTCTCTGTAGTTATCTGTAGTTCTCTGTTGTTATATGTAGTTCTCTGTAGTTCTCTGTAGTTCTATGTAGTTCTCTGTAGTTCTATGTAGTTCTCTGTAGTTCTCTGTAGTTATATGTAGTTCTCTGTAGTTCTCTGTAGTTATATGTAGTTCTCTGTAGTTCTCTGTAGTTATATGTAGTTCTCTGTAGTTATATGTAGTTCTCTGTAGTTCTCTGTAGTTATATGTAGTTCTCTGTAGATCTCTGTAGTTATATGTAGTTCTTTGTAGTTATATGTAGTTCTCTGTAGTTCTCTGTAGTTCTCTGTAGTTATATGTAGTTCTCTGTAGTTCTCTGTAGTTATATGTAGTTCTTTGTAGTTATATGTAGTTCTTTGTAGTTCTCTGTAGTTATATGTAGTTCTCTGTAGTTCTCTGTAGTTATATGTAGTTATCTGTAGTTCTCTGTAGTTATATGTAGTTATCTGTAGTTCTCTGTAGTTATATGTAGTTCTCTGTAGTTCTCTGTAGTTATATGTAGTTCTCTGTAGTTCTCTGTAGTTATATGTAGTTCTTTGTAGTTATATGTAGTTCTCTGTAGTTCTCTGTAGTTCTCTGTAGTTATATGTAGTTCTCTGTATTTCTCTGTAGTTCTCTGTAGTTATATGTAGTTCTCTGTAGTTCTCTGTAGTTCTCTGTAGTTATATGTAGTTCTCTGTAGTTCTCTGTAGTTATATGTAGTTCTCTGTAGTTCTCTGTAGTTCTCTGTAGTTATATGTAGTTATATGTAGTTCTCTGTAGTTCTCTGTAGTTCTCTGTAGTTCTCTGTAGTTCTCTGTAGTTCTATGTAGTTCTATGTAGTTCTCTGTAGTTCTATGTAGTTCTATGTAGTTATATGTAGTTCTCTGTAGTTCTCTGTAGTTCTCTGTAGTTATATGTAGTTCTCTGTAGTTCTCTGTAGTTCTCTGTAGTTATATGTAGTTCTCTGTAGTTCTCTGTAGTTCTCTGTAGTTCTCTGTAGTTCTATGTAGTTCTCTGTAGTTCTCTGTAGTTCTCTGTAGTTATATGTAGTTATATGTAGTTCTCTGTAGTTCTCTGTAGTTCTCTGTAGTTATATGTAGTTCTCTGTAGTTCTCTGTAGTTATATGTAGTTATATGTAGTTCTCTGTAGTTATATGTAGTTATATGTAGTTCTCTGTAGTTCTCTGTAGTTATATGTAGTTATATGTAGTTCTCTGTAGTTCTCTGTAGTTCTCTGTACACCTGACTCAGCACTAAATACAAACACACGTGGAGCGTTTAAGGAGGTTAAGTTATGAGCCACAGTGTTCCATCAAAACAAACTCTTTTCTCAAATCATGGGCCAAATATTATGTACAAAATAAAATAAATAGCTTTTTTACAGCCTAGTAATAGTTGGGGAGACTGAGTCCATATTCATGCAGCAGCAGGAACAGGAACATGGACTTTTGATGTGATTTATGATGTGAAATGTTCTTATCACAGACATGTTTCTGCTCAAACTCAATATGAGCTTCACTCATATTTTCATAGTTTAAGCTGATCTTAGTGACAAAATGATTCATGTAGTGACTCAAATGAGGTCATTGTGTTTGTGTTCAGTCACATTAGTGTGGACACAGTCACATTAGTGTGGACACAGTCACATTAGTGTGGACACAGTCACATTAGTGTGGACACAGTCACATTAGTGTGGACACAGTCACATTAGTGTGGACACAGTCACATTAGTGTGGACACAGTCACATTAGTGTGGACACAGTCACATTAGTGTGGACACAGTCACATTAGTGTGGACACAGTCACATTAGTGTGGACACAGTCACATTAGTGTGGACACAGTCATGTTCATACTTTATTACACTCTGAGCTGTGTTTTACCTGTGGCTTCTGATCTGTCCAGGTTTGCACTGGTTTGGATGTTTTCCTCAGAGCATCATCACAGAAGTTAGTTTTCTTGTTGTTAACTCCACATTAGCTCCACTTTTAGCAAAACTCTAACATCCACAAAACCGTCTCCTTTCTTTCTTCCACGTGTTTCCTAAAGCCACACGTCTCTGTCCTCGCTCAGACCTCTGCTCTGAGGTGTGTAAGTGCAGTAAAGTACTGTAAAGTGCTGTAAAGTGCTGTAAAGTGCTGTAAAGTGCTGTAAAGTGCGCAAACGCACGTCTTACTTCCCTCTGCACATCTTCCTCCGCAGTACACACAGCAGTGAAGAGCTGCGCGGGGAGGGGCGGCCACCAGCGGCATTGTGGGACCTGTAGTTTTAGCGCTAACAACGGTAACTACGGTTCTATGAACGAAAAAATAATAATAATAACAATAATATTTTTTTGTAATATTAATTCAAAATGTTCGGCCGGATCCGTATGTTTGACACCCCTGGTCTAAACTTAATGATGCATGAAAGATAGTATGTCAGTGATTCTAACTATTGAAATAAAATGTATTGTTTTAGCGTTTACATTTTTAGATTTAGATTTACAATGGAAAAAATATGTTTATCAGTGTGAAGAGGCGGGGCTTATGACTGTGAAGAGGCGGGGCTTATGACTGTGAAGAGGCGGGGCTTATGACTGTGAAGAGGCGGGGCTTATGACTGTGAAGAGGCGGGGCTTATCAGTGTGAAGAGGCGGGGCTTATCATTTCCGTTTAGATGAATGCTAAGCTACAGTTTCATGCTAAAGATCAGAAAAAGCCTAAAACGTCCCGTTGTGTCTGTTTTTCCAGTCGGTGCCGTTCAGGGGCCACATCTCTGGGGGTCTGCGTCCAGGGAAGAAGCTGCTGCTCGTGGGAGTGGTGGACCCCAGACCAGAGCGGTAACTCAGATGCCCTCCCGTGCCCTCCTTCAGCCCTTCTCCTTTAACCCTCTGTCCTGGCTCAGGTTGTACGTGGCCCTGTCGTGTGGCGTGGGCTCAGAGCGCCCCCCGGAGGACGTGGCCATAGAGCTGTGTGTGCGCTTCAGAGACCGACAGGTGGAGAGGCGCGCCTGTGTGGGCGGAGTCTGGGGAAGCAGCCAATCAGACGCACCCTTCTTCCCCTTCATCAGAGGACAGCCCTTCAGGGTCAGGACAGTTTCATGTTCACTTCTGTTGAGCCTTTAACACTTCAGGAGCAAAAGAGAATGTGGTTTAAAGCGCTCAGACACATGTGAGTGAGGTCAGAGCTGCTTTAACACACTTAACAGAGGATTTTACGGCATTGGTTCATTTAATATGAGATTATGACAGACATAAAGCATTTGTGGTAAAGGAAAAATCTTGATTTTAAGTTTTTACTGGACAAATGAAAATACTAACACAGTTTTTAGGCTAGAATCTTGTATTTTCGTCCATTCCTTGTTGATAGTAGAAAAAGCTTCAGTTGTAGTCATCTGGACTCAGTTAGAAAAAACTAGAGAGAATTCTCGATCTAAATTCTTTTATTGACAATGACTCTTGGATGAGAGTCGAAACGTCTATTTTTTTCTAACTGAGTCCAGATGACTACAACTGAAGCTTTTTCTACTATGGAACACGCCTGGACGAATGAGGGATTACACCGACATTCCTTGTTGATTGATTTGCAAACCATGAAACATGTGTCCTCTTTGTGTTTCAGATGGAGATCTACTGTGAGCAGGGCCGACTCAGGTTCTTCGTCGATGGAGAAAAACTCTTTGACTTTTCTCACACGATCACGTGTTTGCCTCAGATCGACACGCTCTGGGTCCGAGGCAGCGTCGCGCTCACGAAACTGGCCTGAAACACCTCAAAGTCCAGGAACACTTCACATACTTATACTTCAGTGCTGCTCTCTGCATCCTTGGAGTGTGCTCTAGTCCTGAAGTATATTTGTGTGTAAAATGTGTGACGTGGAGATCATCAAAAGTCTATAATTAAGAGACAAAGGAGTGATTTGAACTGGTCGATGGTTCTGGTTCTGTCGGTTTGTCGCCTGCAGGATTCCACCAGACGCTTGAACATTCTCCTGTTTAATGCCATACTGTGGAATATTATAGCTAAAGGAACAATATTTCCATGGAAACGAGTCAGGTTTGTGGAGATGCAAGCCGCTCATAGTTCAGAGCACTTACTACACAATCGAAGCAAATTGTGTTTTATGTTGAGACTGAAAACATGTTTGTAAAATAAACTTCAACATTTTGGAAATTGTGTCAGTTTAAGTGTTGTAGAAGTGAATATAAAGTACAACGTGTGTCATGACCCGACTCGGCTCATCCTGATGTAAACTCACTGTTTAAAACATGTTTATTCTGTGTTCTCACAATGAGCTCAGTTTGAATGTGTCATGTCAAAATGTGACCATTTCACAGAGACCTAAGTCAGACTTATGTCAGGCTTAAGTCAGACCTAAGTCAGACCTAAGTCAGACTTATGTCAGGCTTAAATCAGACCTAAGTCAGACTTATGTCAGGCTTAAATCAGACCTAAGTCAGACCTAAGTCAGACTTATGTCAGGCTTAAATCAGACCTAAGTCAGACTTAAGTCAGACTTAAGTCAGGCTTATGTCAGGCTTAAATCAGACTTAAGTCAGGCTTATGTCAG
Organism: Eucyclogobius newberryi; assembly: GCF_026437365.1. Lineage (NCBI taxonomy): Eukaryota > Metazoa > Chordata > Actinopteri > Gobiiformes > Gobiidae > Eucyclogobius > Eucyclogobius newberryi. Next base: position 6,428,826 of record NW_027316056.1, read on the forward strand.
ACTTATGTCAGGCCTAAGTCAGGCCTAAGTCAGGCCTAAGTCAGGCTTAAGTCAGGCTTAAGTCAGGCTTAAGTCAGGCCTAAGTCAGGCCTAAGTCAGGCCTAAGTCAGGCCTAAGTCAGGCCTAAGTCAGGCTTAAGTCAGGCTTAAGTCAGACTTTGCTGAATGAATCTCAAAAATGAGATTTGACCTGCGTTTGTTACTATAGCAACAGCGCTTGTGTTTATGAGTGTGAACAGTTCAGACCGATACAGAGCCAAGTGAACAGCTCAGACATTCACATAATAGTCCTGGATTATTATTATTAGGCCCGAGCGCCACAAGCTGGCGAGAGGCCTATTAATCTCGTAAGGCCGCGAAAGTGCGCACATAGTGCACACGAAATCGAGCGCGAAGCGCTCGCCCACTTCCAAACACTCACTAACGCACTCCTCCACTCACGCACGCCCCGTGCATACTAATTAGTTGTAGGAAAATGGAACATTACTGTTGTAAACGGGCGAAGCCCGTGCAAAAGTTCGCACTAAACGAGCACTTTACATTTGCGGTCGTCATCCCCATATAAAGCACTCATTTGCACTAAGTAGCTCACGAATACGTTCCCCATCTCTTGCATGTTCCGTGCATATAAGCATGTAATGCAAAAATTGAACATTATTACTGTAAAGAGGGCCAAAAACACAAAGTGGGCGGAGCCCACTCAAAATTATCGAAATTACCCGTCAGTGACCAGGGACCCACACCATGAGGTAGGAAAGCGCGAGCGCTTTCCGAAAATGTATAGTTTATGATATTTGATAAATGGGAAACATTGTTTTCGCATCGAATATTTAGGCCCGAGCCCCAGCAGGGGGAGGGCCTATTGCTCCCGCAACGCTGCCGAAGGCAGCGTTGCAACTGTCTGACCAAACATGCGGGCGCAGCCCGCATGTTTGGTGCCCCGTCGCCCCTGGCAAGTACAGTGAACTAGCCCATGCCGAAGGCATGGATCATGCATACTTACTCCTGCTATGACAGAAATAGTCAACAATTTGTGAATGGGCGTAGCCCATTCACAAATTGTTGACAACAGCAGCGCGAAGCGCTGCATTCCTCCAAAAACCCTCCTGGCATCGTCCTGTACGCGAGAATCCATGCCGCAGGCATGGGCCATGCTTGTATCTGCTCAAATCAATGGAAGTCTATGGGGAGTGGGCGGGGCATCCCGACGGAATGGGGAGTGACGAGCGCGTAAGCGCTCGTAATGATGATTCCACCCCATGGCGGCATGGGGAAGGCTTAGAGCTTTCAAACGATGTATAATTTGTTGTTATAGTGGAAACGGCTATATTGTTTTTGCTAAAAATATTTTTATTTTTATTTTTCTTGTTCTTCTGCTTTTTGATCTCTAATTTGACCCCCTGAACATGCTCAAAAACTCACCAAACTTTGCCCAAAATTCAGAATCGGCGAAAAATTTGATTTTTTCTGGGCCATTTTTTTTTTCGTTAAAAAATGGCGCGACAGCGCCACCGACAAAAGTCAAAATACATTGCGCCTATGGGAGACGCCCCGAGGTCAACTTTGGCGTAAAGCTACGAAATTCGGGACACGCATTCCTCTCGTGAGGACGAACAAAAAAAATCATTGTGGCCACGCCCCCAGACTTACCCTATGGCTGCCATCTTCCTTTGAAAATGAAAATACGCTGTGTTAGTCATTTTGTTCACGTCAAACTTTGACGAACTCCTCCTAGGGCGTTTTGCCCACCAACTTCAAAATCGGCGTACGTCCTCTGGACAAGTGGGGCATCTAAAGTTATTCAATTTTTTGAGATACCTTTAACGGTCTGTGTGCGGCGCAGCCGCAAAGTTGGACAACTTATTTTGGAATATTGCAGATCTAAAAATTGCTCCCATTTGATCAAAACCAGTCCGATTAGGACCAAATTTGAATCAGTTGTTAAACTTTCTAGTTTGGACCAGTTTAGGCTGACAAAATTGAAATGGCCGCGATAGCGCCCCCTACAGAGTGACCTTTAAAATAACATTGAAGGTCAAAAATTAGTTTTACCAAAATTGTCTAAACTTTACCCAAAATTCTATTTTGCCGTCCCGATCACAAAAGCCAATCACAAAAATGCCTAAATTTTTACGGCGTAGTCGTAGCGATGACAGAAACCTCCCATGTTATCCCTATGGGAAAACCGCAAAATCTCTCAAATTACCACATTTTTATGTTTTACACTTCAACGAACTCCTCCTAGTGCGTTTTGCCCACCAACCTCAAAATCGGTGTACGTCCTCTAGACAAGTGGTGCATCTAAAGTTATCCAAATTTTAAGGATAACTTTTACGGTCTCTGTGCGACGGAGCCGCAAACGTTTCCCAGAATTCTGACTATTTGGCCTTCAGAGTGGCCTATAAACAATAGAGTTTTTCCAAATGACATGATATTTTGAACAAAATTCTAATTTGCCATCCTGATCATACAAGTATGAGAGCCAAAGTCATATTTTGTACGGCGTAACCGTAGCGTTGACAGAAACATCCCATGTTATCCTTATGGGAAAATCGTAGAATCGCTCAAATCACCACATTTTTACACTTCACACTTTAACAAACTCCTCCTAGGGCGATTGTCCGATCAAGCTCATATTTGGGGAAAATCATCTACACAAGCGGGGCATCAAAAGTTATCCATATTTTGATTCTAAGTGCTACGGTCTCTGTGTGGCGGACCCGCAAATTTATGTCAGAAATGGGAAAACAGCGAAATCTCTAAAATGACCACATTTTTACACTTCACACTTTAACAAACTCCTCCTAGGGCGATTGCCCGATCAAGCTCATATTTGGGGAAATCATCTACACAAACGGGGCATCAAAAGTTATCCATATTTTGATTTTAAGTGGTACGGTCTCTGTGCCGTGGAGCTGCAAATATACTGTCACAAATGGGAAAAACGCCAAATCCTTGAAATGTTCACATTTATGCTTCACACTTTAATGAACTCCTCTGTAGGCAATAGCTCGATCAAGCTCATATTTGGGAAAAATAATTTACACAAGCGGAGCATCAAAAGTTATCCATATTTTTATTCCAAGTGTCACGGTCTCTGTGCGCTGGAGCTGCACATTTGACCGACATTTGTGTTCATTTGCACTGGTTAAGCACAGCATTGTACATGTCCAATGTGTCGCTGTCTTAGTTCTTAGACAATTGCGTTAGCGCCATCTCTGTAAAATGCAGAGAGCAGAGTCGGAAGGCCGGCGGCCCGCGAGGGCCGTTGGATGCCGCTTGCGGCTTTAATATTCTTTCTTTCTTCTTCTTTCTTCTCGGGACCAACCCCCCTATTTTTCACCCAGTGAACATTGACGAAAAGTCACAAAAATTAGCACACCTCTAAAAATCGTGCCTCTCTACATTCTGGCTATTTCCTTTTTCTAAAATTAAAAAAATTGGCGCGTCAGCGCCCCCAAATGTACCAAAAATGCATTGAGAGATGGGAAATGACCCAAAAAAAATCAGATCGTAGAATCATCAAATTTGGCGCAGAGGTAGATGGTGACAAGAGAAGTAAAAAATATTATTACGACAACGCCGTCCGCCCAACCAAATGTCGGCCATATTGCTTCAAAAAATGCTAAACATGACTTCGGAGTTTTTCCAAACGTCGTACTTTTACGAACTCCTCCCAGGGCGTTGGCCCTAAAAAGCTGAAATTTGGTGAAAATGCTACTGAGGAGTGGGACATCAAAAGTTATCCAAATTACATTGATACCTCTCACGGTCTCGGTGCGGCGAAGCCGCAAACTGTAGCAAGAATTTCAGAAATCTCCCAAATTTAACATTTCTGCCGTTTGCGCAGATAAAGTCCGAATTGCGTCAAATTAGAATCAGTTGTTAAACTCTTTGCCCTAAACCTACTTGAAGTGAAATAAATTAATTTGGCGCCACAGCGCCCCCTACAGATTTTATATGGAGGTTAAATATTTAGTTTTGCGAAATTACATGAAATTTGACACACAACTCAATTTTAGCATCCCCATCAAAAAAGTCAATGAGACCCATGTCATAATTGTTATGGCGTTGCCGTAACGATGACCGAAACCTTCCATGTTATTCCAATGGGGAAATCGCCAGAACGTGTTTACACTTTAGACTTTCACAAACTCCTCCCAGGGCGTTAGCCCTATTAACCTGAAATTTGGTGAGACTCATCTTCAGGACCATCAAAAGTTATCCACATTTTTATTCAAAGAGTCACGGTGTCTGTGCGGCAAAGCCGCACATTTTGCCAAGAATTCAAAATAAAATAGCTTTTTGATGGTAAAACAAAGGGGAGAAGATGTGACAGCGTCACAGATTCAGCAGTAGGCGTAATAAAAGGACAATTGGGGCGCGTTAGCGCCCCCTCCTCTTGCGGCGTGGCGTCGGCGTGGCGAGGGCCGATCATTGCCGCTTGCGGCTATATTTATTATTATTATTATTATGGTTGAACTCCAGTCCCAGTTTAGCTCTTGTTTTATCTCTGTTTTAGAACAAGTCAATACTTTAGTTTAGTTCTGGTTTTAGCCCATGTACAAAATAGTTGATGTTCTTCTCCAGCAGAGGGCGCTCTCCCTGCACTGACGTGGTTTTCTGATCCAAACTGCACTCACTGTGTGTGTGTGTGTGTGTGTGTGTGTGCGTGCGTGTGTGCGTGTGCGTGTGCGTGTGTGTACATAATAATATAATAATATACAATACATAAATAAGATAAGATATTCCTTTATTGTCCACACATGGGGAAATGTCGTGTTTGGTCCCTGCTTTAGTCCTGTTATAGACCTGGTTTGGCCCCTGCTTTAGTCCTGTTATAGACCTGGTTTGGCCCCTGCTTTAGTCCTGTTATAGACCTGGTTTGGCCCCTGCTTTAGTCCTGTTATAGACCTGGTTTGGCCCCTGCTTTAGTCCTGTTATAGACCTGGTTTGGCCCCTGCTTTAGTCCTGTTATAGACCTGGTTTGGCCCCTGCTTTAGTCCTGTTATAGACCTGGTTTGGCCCCTGCTTTAGTCCTGTTATAGACCTGGTTTGGCCCCTGCTTTAGTCCTGTTATAGACCTGGTTTGGCCCCTGCTTTAGTCCTGTTATAGACCTGGTTTGGCCCCTGCTTTAGTCCTGTTATAGACCTGGTTTGGCCCCTGCTTTAGTCCTGTTATAGACCTGGTTTGGCCCCTGCTTTAGTCCTGTTATAGACCTGGTTTGGCCCCTGCTTTAGTCCTGTTATAGACCTGGTTTGGCCCCTGCTTTAGTCCTGTTATAGACCTGGTTTGGCCCCTGCTTTAGTCCTGTTATAGACCTGGTTTGGCCCCTGCTTTAGTCCTGTTATAGACCTGGTTTGGCCCCTGCTTTAGTCCTGTTATAGATCTGGTTTGGCCCCTGCTTTAGTCCTGTTATAGACCTGGTTTGGCCCCTGCTTTAGTCCTGTTATAGACCTGGTTTGGCCCCTGCTTTAGTCCTGTTATAGACCTGGTTTGGCCCCTGCTTTAGTCCTGTTATAGACCTGGTTTGGCCCCTGCTTTAGTCCTGTTATAGACCTGGTTTGGCCCCTGCTTTAGTCCTGTTATAGACCTGGTTTGGCCCCTGCTTTAGTCCTGTTATAGACCTGGTTTGGCCCCTGCTTTAGTCCTGTTATAGACCTGGTTTGGCCCCTGCTTTAGTCCTGTTATAGACCTGGTTTGGCCCCTGCTTTAGTCCTGTTATAGACCTGGTTTGGCCCCTGCTTTAGTCCTGTTATAGACCTGGTTTGGCCCCTGCTTTAGTCCTGTTATAGATCTGGTTTGGCCCCTGCTTTAGTCCTGTTATAGACCTGGTTTGGCCCCTGCTTTAGTCCTGTTATAGACCTGGTTTGGCCCATGCTTTAGTCCTGTTATAGACCTGGTTTGGCCCCTGCTTTAGTCCTGTTATAGACCTGGTTTGGCCCCTGCTTTAGTCCTGTTATAGACCTGGTTTGGCCCCTGCTTTAGTCCTGTTATAGACCTGGTTTGGCCCCTGCTTTAGTCCTGTTATAGACCTGGTTTGGCCCCTGCTTTAGTCCTGTTATAGACCTGGTTTGGCCCCTGCTTTAGTCCTGTTATAGACCTGGTTTGGCCCCTGCTTTAGTCCTGTTATAGACCTGGTTTGGCCCCTGCTTTAGTCCTGTTATAGACCTGGTTTGGCCCCTGCTTTAGTCCTGTTATAGACCTGGTTTGGCCCCTGCTTTAGTCCTGTTATAGACCTGGTTTGGCCCCTGCTTTAGTCCTGTTATAGACCTGGTTTGGCCCCTGCTTTAGTCCTGTTATAGACCTGGTTTGGCCCCTGCTTTAGTCCTGTTATAGACCTGGTTTGGCCCCTGCTTTAGTCCTGTTATAGACCTGGTTTGGCCCCTGCTTTAGTCCTGTTATAGACCTGGTTTGGCCCCTGCTTTAGTCCTGTTATAGACCTGGTTTGGCCCCTGCTTTTGTCCTGTTATAGACCTGGTTTGGCCCCTGCTTTAGTCCTGTTATAGACCTGGTTTGGCCCCTGCTTTAGTCCTGTTATAGACCTGGTTTGGCCCCTGCTTTAGTCCTGTTATAGACCTGGTTTGGCCCCTGCTTTAGTCCTGTTATAGACCTGGTTTGGCCCCAGGTCTATAACAGGACTATAACCAGATCAAATGCAGCTGTAATCACATTTAACTGTTTGTTTTACCAACATCAAATACAAAAACTAAGATGAACAAACAAACATAAATGAAAGGGGCAAAAACACAACAGCCACAAGAGCAGGGCTCTTTAATTTATTATTATTTTATTAAACAGCAGTCGTGGAAACATCACCGTTGTTATCATTAGTAAATAAGTCATTTTTATTTGTACATTTAAAATCCAAAGTGCTTCACAATGAAAAAAGACAGAGATTAAAAGATGATTCAAACAGCAACAACAACAGACAGTTTAGAGAGGGGCCCGGTCCAGAGAGGGGCCCGGTCCAGAGAGGGGCCCGGTCCAGAGAGGGCCCCGGTCCAGTGAGGGCCCCGGTCCAGTGAGGCCCCCGGTCCAGAGAGGGCCCCGGTCCAGGGAGGGCCCCGGTCCAGTGAGGCCCCCGGTCCAGTGAGGGCCCCGGTCCAGAGAGGGCCCCGGTCCAGTGAGGGCCCCGGTCCAGAGAGGGGCCCGGTCCAGAGAGGGCCCCCGGTCCAGTTAGGCCCCCGGTCCAGAGAGGGCCCCGGTCCAGTGAGGGCCCCGGTCCAGAGAGGGCCCCGGTCCAGAGAGGGCCCCGGTCCAGTGAGGGCCCCGGTCCAGTGAGGCCCCCGGTCCAGAGAGGGCCCCGGTCCAGAGAGGGCCCCGGTCCAGTGAGGCCCCCGGTCCAGTGAGGCCCCCGGTCCAGTGAGGCCCCCGGTCCAGTGAGGCCCCCGGTCCAGAGAGCGCCCTTGGTGTGGTTCTAAATTATGGACTAAATTACGTTAAATTTACTAATGAACAGAACAAGTGGGACTTTGATCTGAATTTAAATGTGTGATTTTGTTTCGATGTTTACTTGTTGTTTACTTGTTGTTGTTTACTTGTTGTTGTTTACTTGTGTTCTGACTCTGGTCATCGCTCTCTGGTCGTGTTGTGTTTTTATTGTTCTGTGTTTAATGTTTATTCCTTTTTTTTAAATTGAGAAACACCTGGACTTAAACCAGACCCGGTCCTGCCTTAGACCTGGACTTAAACCAGACCCGGTCCTGCCTCAGACCTGGACTTAAACCAGACCCGGTCCTGCCTCAGACCTGGACTTAAACCAGACCCGGTCCTGCCTCAGACCTGGACTTAAACCAGACCCGGTCCTGCCTCAGACCTGGACTTAAACCAGACCCGGTCCTGCCTCAGACCTGGACTTAAACCAGACCCGGTCCTGCCCTGTGAGTGAGTGATAAGGCCAGGGCTTGGTCCAGACCGGGAGGATAAACCAGTTCTGGTCCTGGGAGTGGCTCAGATCCAGGTCTAGTTCTTCAGGTCTGTCACAGCAGCGCAGTCGCCTCCAGCATCAACACAGGTGAGAAATACTGCAATACTGCAGTACTTTTATACTTTAACATCAACACAGGCGCTAAATACTATACCACTATTATTATAGAGTATAGTACACTATTAACAGCCACAATAAATAAATATACTACACATTCTGCTACTACAACTGTGTACTTCTACTGCTGATAGTACTACAATTACTCCTGCTACGTTCGTTGCTACATACTTCTGCCACATACTAGTATTACTGCTCGTACTACTTATACAATGACTGCAAATACTTTAATGACAACACTACAACTAATACTGCTACTACGACTATTACTATTACTACTACTACTAATACTGCTACTACTACTACATCTATAAATATATATGAATATGTTTTACGTCAGAAGTTCTCTTTCATCCAATGTTTTTTTTCTTAATGTTTACTTATGATGTTTGTGAAGACATAAAATGAAGTATGAAAACTTGTCAAAGAAAAGAAAAGAAAAGTGAAATAAGTCATTATCATAACTAATTATAAATAATTGAGATTCTTTTAATGTGTTGACATTGCTGTAAACCCGCAGGAGCGGTCGCTGCAGTAGTCGCAGTAGTAGTCTCAGTAGTAGTCGCAGTAGTAGTCGCAGTAGTAGTCTCAGTAGTAGTCGCAGTAGTAGTCTCAGTAGTAGTCTCAGTAGTAGTCGCAGTAGTAGTCTCAGTAGTAGTCGCAGTAGTAGTCGCAGTAGTAGTCGCTGCAGTAGTCGCAGTAGTAGTCTCAGTAGTAGTCGCAGTAGTAGTCGCAGTAGTAGTCTCAGTAGTAGTCGCAGTAGTAGTCGCAGTAGTAGTCGCAGTAGTAGTCGCAGTAGTAGTCTCAGTAGTAGTCGCAGTAGTAGTCTCAGTAGTAGTCGCAGTAGTAGTCGCAGTAGTAGTCGCTGCAGTAGTCGCAGTAGTAGTCTCAGTAGTAGTCGCAGTAGTAGTCGCAGTAGTAGTCGCAGTAGTAGTCTCAGTAGTAGTCTCAGTAGTAGTCGCAGTAGTAGTCGCAGTAGTAGTCGCAGTAGTAGTCGCAGTAGTAGTCTCAGTAGTAGTCGCAGTAGTAGTCGCAGTAGTGGTCTCAGTAGTAGTCGCAGTAGTAGTCGCAGTAGTGGTCTCAGTAGTGGTCTCAGTAGTAGTCGCAGTAGTAGTCTCAGTAGTAGTCGCAGTAGTAGTCGCAGTAGTGGTCTCAGTAGTGGTCTCAGTAGTAGTCTCAGTAGTAGTCTCAGTAGTAGTCGCAGTAGTAGTCGCAGTAGTAGTCGCAGTAGTAGTCGCAGTAGTGGTCTCAGTAGTGGTCTCAGTAGTAGTCTCAGTAGTAGTCGCAGTAGTAGTCGCAGTAGTAGTCTCAGTAGTAGTCGCAGTAGTAGTCTCAGTAGTAGTCGCAGTAGTAGTCGCAGTAGTAGTCTCAGTAGTAGTCGCAGTAGTAGTCGCAGTAGTAGTCTCAGTAGTAGTCGCAGTAGTAGTCGCAGTAGTAGTCTCAGTAGTAGTCTCAGTAGTAGTCGCAGTAGTAGTCGCAGTAGTGGTCTCAGTAGTGGTCTCAGTAGTAGTTTCAGTAGTAGTCTCAGTAGTAGTCGCAGTAGTAGTCGCAGTAGTGGTCGCAGTAGTGGTCTCAGTAGTGGTCTCAGTAGTAGTCTCAGTAGTAGTCTCAGTAGTAGTCGCAGTAGTAGTCGCAGTAGTAGTCGCAGTAGTAGTCTCAGTAGTAGTCGCAGTAGTAGTCTCAGTAGTAGTCTCAGTAGTAGTCTCAGTAGTAGTCGCAGTAGTGGTCTCAGTAGTAGTCTCAGTAGTAGTCTCA